>NC_029778.3:44773742-44789909 GCF_000817695.3 Arachis duranensis
ATGCTTAAGTCATAAGACTGAGATAGTAAGGTATTACGACCTCTAAGAATAGTAATATATTATATATATAATAGAGAAAATGATACTTAACTATGAGCCTTGAAACAGGGGTAAAAGAAAATCGTAAAATAAAAAGCGCAACGCTCAGAAAAGGATTACTTGCGTGCTAAGAAACCTAATAGGAACATGATAAAGATAAGCAAAAGAATAAAGGAAAGCCAAAGAAACAGCATAACTAGTCCCTGACTCAGCCTGCGAAGCTAAGGCTGGCCAGAGGGTATATATATACATATAAACATACATAAGTGTTCTCAAAAAGGAGCCTCTTGACCTGCATCTGAAAAACAACAATACAATATGGAATGAGACCCGGAGTTTCTCAGCATGATAAAAGTACCACGCGTATAATAAATAAGGTCCTGAGAATGCCATAGGCAATCTTAGAACTTCATTATTCAATTATCCAACTTAATTACTAAACAAAAACCATAAACAGGGGTAGGTATTCTAAATCCACCAAACTTACTCAATTTCAATCCACACCTATCACCAAACTATTTCTCCATTTCCTCCATCCCTCCATCATCCATAATGCAACACGAACAAACAACCAAACAAGTTCAAGCACAAGTAATGAACAGATAATACAAGTAGCAGGTGATATATATCAACTAGGCATTCCCAATTAAGGCATAGCAAACAAAGCACACATATGCATATGATGAATGTCTACCCTACTGGCCGTGAGCTCACGTGTCGGTTATTTTGCCAGAACCCGACACATCTGGTAGCTAACCCAGGCATTGGTCTCTAGGTTGCGCATCTCCAGGAGGATCATAAACGAAGGAGAGTGCCTTTCCACATCAAAGGAGTGTGCCTTTCCACCTTACAACCAGAGAAAAATGTGGGGAAAATAATACGAAGGAGAGTGCCTTTCCACATTTCCCACATCTGCATCACGACAAGAGAGGGAACTTTCGTCCTCAACTTGCCATATCGACCATTTCGACCACACACAGTCATTCCCAAATCTCATCATTTATCATCATCATTTCCTTACATTCGTTCTTTATAGCCATAACAACATGTATTCATTTAGCTTTCACATCATTCTCTTATAATTCATCACGTTTACCCTTTCCGGGTCCCGACCAAACCATTTATCAAACTCTTCTCAACCTCTTTAATATCAAATAATCTTAAAATCAACCTAACTCTAACATTAAATCAATCACATCACATGAAGATTAAACTTTAACTTCTCGAATCCATGACTATCCCTAAGACATCCTCGACACTCTATTTTCTTTTCTGTTTTTAATATAACAAATGAACTCAGAATTGTGCAAACTTTATGTTCAGGTGTTCATCTTGAAATAAGCTTTCTAACAAACCAAAGATCATAATTTTTTGATTTCTCTAGCCTCAGAAGTAAAGGAAAAACCATGACTGCTCTACAGTGCATAAAATCAGAAAAACAGCAGCAGCATGTGATATTCAAAATTCAATATAAATTCCAAGTTAAATCCAATGACTTTAAATATTAATGCAGTTAAACTTTACTCATCCAGGTGTCTTTCTCAATTGGTTCTGAGTTAATACTATTTTTAATGAAGAAGTTACATTACCTGGAAGTTAAGTAAAAATGAGTCAAAATCTGTTTTAGAAACCAACAAGTTTAGTACCTTTCAATTTGAATAACTTTTATTACAAAACTCCAATTAAGCTAAATTTTAGTTTGGAAACTCCTAGCTCATCTTGGAGTGTCTTGGTTGCAACCCAATTGTTATTCAATTCTAAGAGTTACAAGCATTGGAAGTTGGTGCATAACTTGCTGAAATCTGTTTCTTTTCAACTTTGACCACCAATATTCAAAAATTCATAACTTCCAATCCTCAACTCTTAAAATTATGAAGTTTTAGAGAAATAAAGCAAGTTAATCAAATTTTGTAAAAAAATTGGTTTTGCTCCAAAACTCATCTCGTCGAAGTCGCAGTAAGACAAACAAGTTGCTGCCCTATTTGACCTTTTCTGCTGCTGGACAGATTTAACAACCTAACTTTAAAAATTTGCCATAAATTGTATATTTAACAAAAAGGTCCCAAATTTTTTAGTTTAGTTCCTTATATTCCCAACTTTAGCCCAAACTCGGTCTCATGCAATTCCGATCATTACATAATTAGTTACAACATATGCAATACCACCACAACACAACTCTACATTCTTATTAACAAACACCAATCCTAATCCATCATAAATAAATATAAGAGCACACCATTAATAACTTCCACACCTCATAATTCCAATATATATCCACCAACAAATCTATTCCAACAACATTACAAGGCTAATCATTAAATACAACAAACAATTCAACTTATCATATGGTTCTTCTAACCTAAGTTTTCACAACACCGTAAATATTAAACGTGCGAAACTTAAATCATACCTTGGCTGATCACTTAATTCACCCAAATCAGCCTCTCAACACAAAATTACAGCCCCTCCAAGCTCAAGTAAAACAGCCACAAACTAAGCTTTGATCACCAACAAGCCTCCAAATATTTCCAATTAAATTCCAATGCATATATACCCACTTAATCTACACCTAATACATATACATATTCCAATTTTAGTTTTTCCATAATAAATACAAGATTAAGCTAGGATTAGGGTATCCTTACCATACCCATATGCTCAATAACTTGAACCCATAAGTCCCTGAGCTAACTTGAACCTAGAACACAAGAATTGAACAATTTTTAACTTAATTGTTCATGAATTTCCAAAATTAGGGGAAGCTAAATGAGAAGGAAATAATGATTTACCTACCAAATTATTCCATGGCTTTCATAGAGCTCGTCGCGGTGAACGTGTAGTCACAAATGGTTCGTCAATCGGAACTCCGGATCAAAAGTTATTGAGACGTGAAGTTTGAGTGAGGGTTAGGGAGCTCTCTTCCTCCCCCAACCTGTTTGGCGTGTTTGATGCAGAATGGGGAAGAAGAGCTTCTATCCCCTTTTTAAATATGGGTCCGGTTGGACCCAAGGGTCCGATTTGGAGCCCGGTTCGGTCTTTCTGGTCTAATTTTCGGCCAAATTTTTGAAATTGGTATCAAAATTCTCGTTTCGACGAGCTCTATCCTATTTTGATATTAGTTTTATATTTTTAACTTTCCTAATTAAAATGCAATTTATTAACTAATTATTTACCGCTTTTAACGGGGTTTACAAAAGTATATGTGGAGCTCATGTAAATTTTTTTCCTTCAAAGTTGTGAAGAAAATTGATGTAGAAGTGCAAACATAGATAAAAATACAGAATTACCATTTAATTTATAATTTATATATAATATATAAAAATATTAATATAATTTTACTCTATTATAATTTTTTCTCTTCTTATTTTTCCTTCCATCCAAGTAAAAGAAAAATTTTTCTCTATTTTCTTTCCATTCATTTTTTCTTCATCTAAATAACACACAAAAAATATATTTTTCTTTCCATTTTCTTTCCTCTCATTTTCTCTATTTTCCATTGTCTTTCCTCTTATTTTCCATCTTATATCCAAACAATAGCTTAGTGTTTATCCATTTATCTTCTATTAATATTGTTATAACAAGGATACATGTGACTTTATAAAAATAATATAACCTAAACTTTGATTATCTGAGAATTTATTGAGTGGCTAGAATAGCTCCACGTTATGAACCAATGAATGCTTGCGATAGGGATGATCATAAAAACAGCCAAAACGGGTATTTGCAAGATTACTCACGTTTTAGAAATAGATGGGGACTCGTGAAATCCTCACGACCTGCCATGTGAAAATAGATGGAGACTAGGGGTGGTAAACGGGCCAAAACCAGTAGGGTTGGCCCGCATAACCCGCCAAAAGGCGGGTTGGGCTGGAAATTGGAGACTCCTAAACTTAAAAATCCCGCTTACTGGTGCACGAGATTATGATCTCAATGGCGCCAACAACTTGGTACGCACAATTATAATCTCAACTCTTTTTCACAACTTCGCACAACTAACCAGCAAGTGCACTGGATCGTCCAAGCAATAAACCTTACGTGAATAAGGGTCGATCCCACGGAGATTGTCGGCTTGAAGTAACCTATGGTCATCTTGCAAATCTCAGTCAGGCAGATTCAAATGGTTATAGAGTTTTGATAATTAAAAGATAAATAAACATAAAATAAAAGTAGAGATACTTATGTAAGTCATTGGTGGGAATTTCAGATAAGCGTATGGAGATGCGTTTTCCTTCTGAATCTCTGCTTTCCTACTGCCTTCATCCAATCCTTCATACTCCTTTCTATGGCAAGCTGTATGTTCGGATATCACCGTTGTCAATGGCTACCTCCCGTCCTCTCAGTGAAAATGGTCCAGCTACAGGTTACGTAGGACTAATCATCTGTTGGTTCTCACTTGTGTTGGAATATGATCCAGTGATCCTTTTGCATCTGTCACTACACCCAACAGTCATGAGTTTGAAGCTCGTCACAGTCATCCCATCCGAGATCCTACTCGGAATACCACAGACAAGGTTTAGACTTTCCGCATCTCAAGAATGTTGCCAATTGGTTCTAGCTTATACCACGAAGACTCTGATCTCAAGGAATTGAAGGCTCTGTTGTCAGGAGAGGCAATCAAACGCAAGGACCAGGAATCCAAGAGATACACACTCTAGCTTTTGCAGGTAGAACGGAAGTGTTTGTCAGGCACGCGTTCATAAGTGAGAATGGTGATGAGTGTCACGGATCATCACATTCATCAGGTTGAAGTGCGAGTGAACATCTTAGAATAAGAATAAGCTTGAATTGAATAGAAAACAGTAATAATTGCATTAATACTCGAGGACAGCAGAGCTCCACACCTTAATCTATGGTGTGTAGAAACTCCACCGTTGAAAATACATAAGTGATAATAGTCCAGGCATGGCCGTGAGGCCAGCCCCCAATTTCTAAGGACTAAAAATGATCCAAAGATGTTCCAAAAGTCCCCAGCTTCCCTAGTACAATAGGAAAAAGTTCTATTTATACTAAACTAGCTACTAGGGTTACAGAAATAAGTAAATGAGGCGGAAATTCACTTCTGGGCCCACTTGGTGTGTGCTTGGACTGAGCATTGAAGCTTTCGTGTGTAGAGACGTTTCTTGGAGTTAAACGCCAGTTTGCAGCCTATTTTGGGCGTTTAACTCTAGCTTATAACCTGTTTCTGGCGTTTAACGCCAGAATAGGGCAGGAGGTTGGCGTTTGAACACCAGTTTGCGTCATCAAAACTCGAGAAAAGTATAGACTATTATATATTGTTGGAAAGCCCTGGATGTGTACTTTCCAACTCAATTGAGAGCGTGCCATTTGGGTTTCTGTAGCTCCAAAAAATCCATTTCGAGTGCAGGGAGGTCAGAATCCAACAACATCAGCAGTCCTTTTTCAGCCTCTGAATCAGATTTTTGCTCAGGTCCCTCAATTTCAGCCAGAAAATACCTGAAATCATAGAAAAACACACAAACTCATAGTAAAGTCCAGAAATGTGAATTTTGCTTAAAAACTACTAAAAATATACTAAAAAGTAGCTAGATCCTACTAAAAACTATCTAAAAATAATGCCAAAAAGCGTATAAATTATCCGCTCATCACAACACCAAACTTAAATTATTGCTTATCCCCAAGCAACTGAAAATCAAATAGGATAAAAAGAAGAGAACATACAATGAATCTCACAATATCAATGAAGCTTAGTCCCAATTAAATGAGCGGGGTTAGTAGCTTTTTGCTTCTTGACAGTTTTGGCATCTCACTTTATCCTTTGAAATTCAGAATGATTGATATCTATAAGAACTCAGAATTTTAGATAGTGTTATTGATTCTTCTAGTTCAGTATGTTGATTCTTAAACACAGCTACTTTATGAGTCTTGGCCGTGGCCCTAAGCACTTTGTTTTCCAGTATTACCACCGGATACATAAAGGTCACAGATATATAACTGGGTGAACCTTTTCAGATTATGACTCAGCTTTACTACAGTCCCCAGTTAGAGGTGTCCAGAGTTCTTAAGCACACTCTTTTTGCTTTGGATCACGACTTTAACCACTCACTCTCAAGCTTTTCACTTGGACCTCCATGCCACAAGCACATGGTTAGGGACAGCTTGATTTAGCCGCTTAGGCCAGGATTTTATTCCTTTGGGCCATCCTATCCATTAATGCTCAAAGCCTTGGATCCTCTTTACCCCTTGCCTTTTGGTTTAAAGGGCTATTGGCTTTTTCTGCTTGTTTTCTTTTTCCTTTTATTTCTTTCTTTTTTTTTGCCATATTTTTTCGCTACTTTTTTTTCTTTTTCACTGCTTTTTCTTACTTCAAGAATCAATTTCATGATTTTTCAGATTATCAATAACATTTCTCTTTGTTCATCATTCTTTCAAGAGCCAACAATTTAACATTCATAAACTTCACTATAAAAAGTATGCACTGTTTAAGCATTCATTCAGAAAACAAAAAGTATTGCCACCACATCAAAATAATTAAACTAATTTCAAGATAAAATTTGAAATTCAAGTACTTCTTGTTCTTTTGTAATTAGGCACATCTTTTATTTAAGAGAGGTGAAGGATTCATGGAATTATTCATAGCTTTAAGACATAGACACTAGACACTAATGATCATGTAATGAAGACACAAACATGGATAACACATAAAGCATAAAGATCAAAAAACAGAAAAATAAGAACAAGGAAATTAAAGAACGGGTCCACCTTAGTGATGGCGGCTAGTTCTTCCTCTTGAAGATTCAATGGAATGCCTGAGCTCTTCTATGTCTCTTCTTTGCCTTTGTTGCTCCTCCCTCATGGCTCTTTGATTTTTTCTAATTTCATGGAGGATAATGGAGAGCTTTTGGTGCTCCTATCCTTAGTTGCTCCCAATAGTTGTGTGGAGGAAAATGTATCCCTTGAGGTATCTCAGAGATTTCTTGATGAGGGAATTCTTCATGCTCTTGTTGAGGTCCATGAGTGGGCTCTCTTGTTTGCTCCATCATTTTTCTAGTGATGGGCTTGTCCTCTTCAATGAGGATGTCTTCCTCTATGACAATTCCAACTGAATTGCATAGGGATCACCTTTTTCTTGGCCACAACTTCATAGAAGTGATCTTGATGGACCTTTGAGATGAATATCTCCATCTCCCATGACTCGGAGGTGGAAGCTTTTGCCTTTCCTTTACTCTTTCTAGTTGTTTCTCCGGTCTTAGGTGCCATAAATGGTTATGAAAAAATAAAAAGTAATACTTTTACCACACCAAACTTAAAAGGTTTGCTCGTCCTCGAGCAAAAGAAGAAAGAAAGAAGTAGAAGAAGAAGAATTGGAGGAGAGGGAGATGAGAGATAGGTTCGGCCAAAGGGGTATAAGGTGATTGTGAAGTGTGAAAATGAAGGAGTGAAGAGGGGTATTTATAGGGAAAGAGAGGGAGAGTGGCCGAATGGAATTGGGTGGGTTTGGGAGGGAAAAGTGTTTGAATTTGAAAAGTGAGGTAGGTGGGGATTTTGGGGAAGAGGGATGGAAGTGATTGGTAAAGAGAATATATGAAAGAGGATAGGATTTGATAGGTGAGTGGTGTTTTGGGTAGAGTGTTATAGAGATGTGTGAGTGGGATAGAGAGAGAGGTGGGGTAGGTGGGGATCTTGTGGGGTCCACAAATTCTGAGGGGTCAAGGACTTCTCATCCCTGCTCCATTTAGGCGTGCAAAAACACCATTAGTGTGCAATTCTGGCATTTAACGCCATACTGCTGCCTGTTTCTGGTGTTTAATGCCAGCTTGATGCCTTGTTCTGGTGCCCATTTATGGCGTTAAACACCCAGAATGGTGCCAAACTAAGCGTTTAACACCCATTCTACTACTTTTAATGGCGTTTAAACGCCAGTAAGTTCCTCCTCCAGGGTGTGCTATTTTTAATGCTATTTTTGAATTTGCTTTGATTTTTACAGTTGTTTTTGTGACTCCACATGATCATCAACCTCAAGAAAACATAAAATAACATAGATAAATAAAAATTGGGTTGCCTCCCAATAAGCGCTTCTTTAATGTCAATAGCTTGACAGTGAGCTCTCATGGAGCCTCACAGACATTCAGAGCATGGTTGGGGCCTCCCAACACCAAACTTAGAGTTTGGTTGTGGCCTCTCAACACCAAACTTAGAGTTTGACTGTGGCCTCCCAACACCAAACTTAGAGTTTGAATGTGGGGGCTTTGTTTGACTCTCTATTGAGAGAAGTTTTTCATGCTTCTTCTCGATGTGTACAAAAGGAGAACCTTGAGTCTTAAACACAAGGTAGTCCTTATTCAATTGAAGGACCAACTCTCCTCTGTCAATATCAATCACAGCTTTTGTTGTGGCTAGGAAAGGTCTGCCAAGGATGATGGATTCATCCTCATCTTTTCCAGTATCTAGGATTATGAAATCAACAGGGATGTAAAGGTCTTCAACCTTCACTAGCATGTCCTCTACTAGTCCATAAGCCTGTTTCATTGATTTGTCTGCCATGTCTAGTGAGATTCTTGCAGCATGAACCTCAAAGATTCCCAGTTTCTCCATGACAGAGAGTAGCATGAAGTTTATGCCTGACCTCAGGTCACACAGAGCCTTCTCAAAGGTCATGGTGCCTATGGTACAAGGTATTAAGAACCTTCCAGGATCATCTTTCTTTTGAGGTAATGTCTACCTAATCAAGTTATTCAGTTCATTGGTGAGCAAGGGGGTTCATCCACCCAAGTCTCATTACCAAATAACTTGGCATTCAGCTTCATGATTACTCCAAGGTACTTAGCAGCTTGCTCTTCAGTAATATCTTCATCCTCTTCAGAGGAGGAATAGTCATCAGAGCTCATGAATGGCAGAAGTAGGTTCAATGGAATCTCTATGGTCTTTAGATGAGCCTCAGATTCCTTAGATTCTTCAAATGGGAACCCCTTTTTGTCCAGAGGACGTCCCATGAGGTCTTCCTCACTGGGATTCATGTCCTCCTCCTCCTCTCTAGGTTCGGCCACACCAATTAAGGTTATGGCTTTGCACTCTCTTTTTGGATTCTCTTCTGTATTGCTTAGGAGAGTACTAGGAGGAGTTTCAGTGACTCTTTTACTCAGCTAGCCCACTTGTGCCTCCAAATTTCTAATGGAGGACCTTGTTTCATTTATGAAACTTAGAGTGACCTTAGATATATTAGAGACTATGTTTGCTAAGCTAGAGGAGCTCTGCTCAGAATTCTCTGTCTGTTGCTGAGAGGATGATGGAAAAGGCTTGCTATTGCTAAACCTGTTTCTTCCACCATTATTAAATCCTTGTTGAGACTTTTGTTGATCCTTCCATGAGAAATTTGGATGATTTCTCCATAAGGGATTATAGGTGTTTCCATAGGCTTCACCCATGTAATTCACCTCTGCCATTGCAGGATTCTCAGGATCATAAGCTTCTTCTTCAGAAGATGCTTCTTTAGTACTGTTGGATGCATTTTGCAATCCATTCAGACTCTGAGAAATCATATTGACTTGCTGAGTCAACATTTTGTTCTAAGCCAATATGGCATTCAGAGCATCAATTTCAAGAACTCTCTTCTTTTGAGGTGTCCCATTACTCACAAGATTCCTTTCAGAGGTGTACATGAACTGGTTATTTGCAACCATTTCAATGAGTTCCTGAGCTTCTGTAGGTATTTTCTTCAGGTGAATAGATCCACCTGCAGAATGGTCCAATGACATCTTAGACAATTCAGACAGACCATCATAGAATATATCCAAGATGGTCCATTTTCAGAGCATGTCAGAAGGACACTTTTTGGTCAATTGCTTGTATCTTTCCCAAGCTTCATAGATGGATTCACCTTCTTTTTGCTTGAAGGTTTGAACATCCACTCTAAGCTTGCTCAGCTTTTGAGGAGGAAAGAATTTGGCTAAGAAAGCCGTGACCAGCTTATCCCAAGAGTTTAGGCTATCTCTAGGTTGAGAGTCCAACCATATTCTAGCTCTGTCTCTTACAACAAAAGGGAAAAGCATAAGCTTGTAGACCTCGGGATCAATTCCATTAGTCTTAACAGTATCATAGATATGCAAGAATTCAGTTAAGAACTAAAAAGGATCTTCTGATGGAAGTCCATGAAACTTGCAATTCTGTTGCATCAGAGAAACTAATTGAGGCTTTAGCTCAAAGTTGTTTACTACAATGGCAGGGATTGAGATGCTTCTTCCATGGAAGTTGGAATTTGGTGCAGTAAAGTCACCAAGCATCTTCCTTGCATTGTTGTTGTTGGGTTTGGTTGCCATATCCTTTTTCTGTTCGAAAATTCCAGTTAGGTCCTCCTCAGAGTACTGTGCTTTAGCTGCTCTTAGCTTTCTCTTCAAGGTCCTTTCAGGTTCAGGATCAGCTTCAACAAAAATGCCTTTTTCCTTGTTCCTGCTCATATGAGAGAGAAGAAAACAAAGAAAGTATAAAATCCTCTATGTCACAGTATAGAGATTCCTTTATGTGAGTAGAAGAGAAGAAGAATAGGAATGAGGAAAGAAAGAGAAAAATTCGAACTCAGAGAGAGAGAGAGAGGGTTCAAATTTTTTATGAGTGGAACAGAAGCGTTAGTAAATAAATAAAATAAATAGAAGGAGAGAGGGGGGAGTTTTCGAAAATAATTAAAAGGAAAAAATATTTTTGTTTTTATTTTAAAATTTAGTTAGAATTTGAAAATTAAAAAAGGAATAAAATTAAAAGTTAAAGCAATTGGTTAAATAAAAAGATTTTTGAAAAAGAGGAAGGTGATTTTCGAAAATTAGAGAGAGAAAAGTGGTTAGGTGATTTTGAAAAAGATTTTGAAATTAATTTTGAAAAGATAAGAAGTTAGAAAAAGATATTTTGAAATTAATTTTGAAAAAGATATGATTTGAAAAAGATATGTTTGAAAAGATATGATTGAAATTATTTTGAAAAAGATTTGAAAACGAAATTTAGAAAGATTTGATTTTGAAAATTAAAGTTAATGACTTGACTAACAAGAAACTAAAAGATATGATTCTAGAATTTAAAGGTTGAACCTTTCTTAACAAGAAAGTAACAAACTTGAAATTTTTGAATCAATCACATTAATTGTTAGTAAAGTTTTTGAAAATTTGAAATGAAATTAAGAAAAAGATTTTGAAAAACAATTTTTAAAATTTTCGAAAAACAAAAGAAAAAATGAAAAAGATTTGATTTTGAAAAAGATTTTGAAAAGATAAAGTTTTGAAATTGAAATCTTGACTTGACTAACAAGAAACAACTTATTTTAAAAATTTTTGACTAAGTCAACCCAAAGATTTCGAAATTTATGAGTGAAATAAGGAAAATATATATTTTTTTATTTTTTGAATTTTTAATGAGGAGAGAGAAAAACACAAAAATAACTTAAAACATGAAAAATTAAGATCAAAACAAAGAAAACATGCAAGAACACTTTGAATGTCAAGATGAACACCAAGAACACTTTGAAGATCAAGATGAACATCAAGACTTATTTTTGAAAAATTTTCAAGAAAAGAAAAACATGCAAGACACCAAACTTAGAAATTTTTAATGTTTAGACACTATGGATTAAAAATGCATATGAAAAATAACAAAAGACACAAAACAAGAAAATATGAAGATCAAACAAGAAGACTTATCAAGAACAACTTGAAGATCATGAAGAATGCAATGTATGAATTTTCAAAAAATTTTTTAGAAAATTAAAAAGATGCAATTGACACCAAACTTAAAGATTGACACTAACTCAAACAAGAAACACAAAATATTTTTGATTTCATGATTTTATAAATTTTTTGGATTTTTTTTCGAAAATTATTTTTAGAAAAACGAAAATGAAGAAAAATTTTGAAAGATTTTTGAAAACTTTTTGAAAATAAAATAAAGGTTGAAAGAAGAAGAAAATTGCCTAATCTGAGCAACAAGATGAACCGTCAGTTGTCCAAACTCGAACAATCCCTGGCAACAGCGCCAAAAACTTGGTGTACGAAATTGTGATCTCAATGGCGCCAACAACTTGGTACGCACAATTGTAATCTTAACTCTTTTTTACAACTTCGCACAACTAACTAGCAATTGCACTAGGTCGTCCAAGTAATAAACCTTACGTGAGTAAGGGTCGATCCCACGGAGATTGTCGGCTTGAAGCAAGCTATGGTCATCTTGTAAATCTCAGTCAGACGGATTCAAATGGTTATAGAGTTTTGATAATTAAAAGATAAATAAACATAAAATAAAAGTAGAGAAACTTATGTAAGTCATTAGTGGAAATTTCAGATAAGTGTATGGAGATGCGTTATTCCTTCTGAATCTCTGCTTTCCTACTGCCTTCATCCAATCCTTGATACTCCTTTCTATGGCAAGCTGTATGTTCGGGTATCACTGTTGTCAATGGCTACCTCCCATCCTCTCAGTGAAAATGGTCCAGCTACGGGTTACGTAGGGCTAATCATCTGTCGGTTCTCACATGTGTTGGAATAGGATCCAGTGATCCTTTTGCGTCTGTCACTACGCCCAACAGTCATGAGTTTGAAGCTCGTCACAGACTCATAGTCATCCCATCTGAGATCCTACTCGGAATACCACAGACAAGGTTTAGACTTTTCGGATCTCAAGAATGCTGCCAATTGGTTCTAGCTTATACCACGAAGACTCTGATCTCAAGGAATTGAAGGCTCTGTTGTCAGGAGAGGCAATCAAATGCAAGGACCAGGAATCCAAGAGATACACACTCTAGCTTTCGCAGGTAGAACGAAAGTATTTGTCAAGCACGCGTTCATAAGTGAGAATGGTGATGAGTGTCACGGATCATCACATTCATCAGGTTGAAGTGCGAGTGAACATCTTAGAATAAGAATAAGCTTGAATTGAATAGAAAACAGTAGTAATTGTATTAATACTCGAGGAACAGCAGAGCTCTACACCTTAATCTACGGTGTGTAGAAACTCCACCGTTGAAAATACATAAGTCATAATAGTCCAAGCATAGCTGTGAGGCCAGCCCCCAATGTCTAAGGACTAAAAATGATCCAAAGATGTTTCAAAAGTCCCCGGCTCCCCTAGTACAATAGTAAAAAGTTCTATGTATACTAAACTAGTTACTAGGGTTACAAAAATAAGTAAATGAGGCAGAAATCCACTTCCGGGCCCACTTGGTGTGTGCTTGTACTGAGCATTGAAGCTTTCGTATGTAGAGACTTTTCTTGGAGTTAAACAACAGTTTGCAGCCTGTTTTGGGCGTTTAACTTTAGCTTGTAACCTGTTTCTGGCGTTTAACGCCAGAATAGGGCAGGAGGTTGGCGTTTGAACGCCAGTTTACATCATCAAAACTCGAGCAAAGTATGGACTATTATATATTGCTGGAAAGCCCTAGATGTTTATTTTCCAACGCAATTAAGAGCGGGCCATTTTGGTTTCTGTAGCTCCAAAAAATCTATTTCGAGTGCAAAGAGGTCAGAATCCAACAACATCAGCAGTCCTTTTTCAGCCTCTGAATCAAATTTTTGCTCAGGTCCTTCAATTTCAGCCAGAAAATACCTGAAATCACAGAAAAACACACAAACTAATAGTAAAGTCCAGAAATGTGAATTTTGCTTAAAAACTAATAAAAATATACTAAAAAGTAGCTAGATCCTACTAAAAACTATCTAAAAACAATGCCAAAAAGCGTATAAATTATCCGCTCATCACTTACCCCGCACCGCCTAATCCATGAGCTTTGGCGAGCTTCGACGGGGTGGGGGCGGGACGCGGCAGGCTTTTCTGCTGGGCCAAGCTTTTATTTTGTCACAACCATTTTTTTACAAATTTCTATGATGATATTGATATACAAAAGGATGAAGATGATAATTGAAGATGTTCTAAATTATATTTTGGATTATGTTTTATGTTTGATTGATTATAAACTTGAAGATGTTCAATTATATATTTTGGACAATATTTATTTTACTTCGGACAATGTTGGTTTTATTATTTTGTTTCAATAAATTTAGTTTATAATTATGTTTATTACATATTTATAATTATAAAGACTTTAATATGTGTGAATTTAAAAATTATAATTTTTTTTATATTTTTAGAAATTATAAATTTATTGAAATTGTTGTGAAATTATATATATTGTTTAATATTTAATGGTTCAGGCTTTTGGCAAGATAGGGTGGGGTTTCCTATTTGTCACCCCTAATGGACATAGACATAAGTACCCACGCGAATATAAAATTATTAATTTATCCTAATTTATATATACATAAATCGATTTCTTGAATTTAGTAACCCTAATTTCTGCCTCTAATTCAAATTCTTCCTTTTTCTTCCAAACTCATTCTCAGCCTCGATCATCTCTCTCTCTCTCTCTAACTCACTTTCTCTGCATCTCAAGTCCATTACTACATTGCTCAGTATCGTCCCAAAAAATTATGTTATGTTATTATGTTGGAATATATTTTTATGTATTCTCCTTTTAAAATATTATTTTTCATAACGAATATGTTATAAATTGTGTTGAATTATATTGAATTGATTATTTTATGATTATTATATTATGTCTTATGTTAATTTTTTTCAAAAATTTTCAAAGAATATTCGTAGATACTCGAGGAGATTTATGTTCCCTAAGGGGTTATTAAACAGGAACTTGTAATGATAGAGAAGGAACGGGGCATTTTTTTTTAAATATGAGTGAGGGATGGAAGGGGCTTCTCACATTTCCCTGAGTACTCATTACCATATCTAACTAATAATGGGATCCAATCTTAGCCGATTTAAGAGGGAACGCGTGGACTTCATCTGCATTGTGCATTTAAGGTAATGAACCTAAGTCGGATTTGGGGCCCTAACACTTAGTATATGTAAAAGTTGAATATATTTACAAGACATTTTTTAATTCAAATTAAAAAAATTAATGATCTCTTTTTTAATCTTAAATATTATTTTCTAATGTAACGAAAAAGTGAAAATAACAATAATCACTCACATAATTAAAATAGATAATCTTAATATATACATGACACTATATATATATATCAAGGATTATTATATATGATATATAATTTTTTTCTTTTCTGTAATGACTATTTATATAATTTATTGAAAAAAATTTTCATCTTAATATTTAATAAATTTAACATACAAAATAAGTAACTTATGTTAGTATCTAGGACAATAAATATAATAGTGCAAATACTTATTTATTTATTCGTAGTGAAAAAATATGTAAATAGTATAAACTGATATTTTTTAATATAAAAGCAATAATAAAGGTTATTAATTAAGTTAATTACGTAATTAAAAAATTATGAAGAATTTTTTAAATAATAATAAAAAATAAGATCACTATTTTTACATATTACAAAGTTTATGAAAAAAATTTTAGATAATAAATCAATCCTCAATAAATTATACATTAATTCTGTCAAAAAATAAATAATTAATACATTGGATATTATTATTTACGTACTAATATAATATTATATATATATATTATCGATTATTAAGTTTATAATTAATTTTAATCCAATTTTTGGTAATTAAAATTTAAATGATTGAAATTATTAAATGCTGAATATTTTGTATCTAACCAATTTATTTTTTTATTGAAATTAAAAAAATGAGTTGTTAATCAATTCTAAATTTAAATTTAAATTTGAGAAAAAAATAAAAATAAAAATTTTAAATTTTATCTTATTAACTAGAATTAATTTCAAGATAAGAAATTATTTTGTACATCATATATATTGTAAAATAGTATGGTCATTTGCTATATTTTAATGGTAAATATTGTCAAATAAAATAGTGTAAGAAATTAGAAGAAAATATATTTATAAGTTTAGAAAATATTAATTTATTTTTCAATAGAATAAATTATATATTGAATAACAAAAGTTGTTGTTGGTTTCTCTTCACACTAACTAATACTCAATAATGGTGTTTCGGTACACTATGTTATCAAGAAATATTAATTGATCTAATAACTTTTGTAATGACATAAGTTTATGAATTTGAAAATTTAGAAATTATTTCATAAAATATGAAGTTTTAATAAGTAACAATGTTAATCATATTGTTTTGACTTTAAACGGACAAATGAGATGACAATTTAATCAATCCAAATTTATTAAAATAAATATT
>NC_029778.3:44789936-44790531 GCF_000817695.3 Arachis duranensis
AGATTTTTTATATAATTTTATATATTATCTCGTGCAGGACACAAGAACATACACTAATAGTCATATTAAAAAAAGAAAAAATCGCCAAAGCAAGATGGAAATAAATTTATCATTTTCCTTTTAAAAATATAACGATCAATAGAAAAAAAAGCATTGAAAAAAATCAAATGCGGGAACAAAGCAGCAAAACTCACTCGTGTCCTTTCACATACCACAATCAAATTAATACTCAAATTCATTTCTAAAAGATGATTTATTTTTTAAATTAATTTTTAAAAAATTTTTTAGTCATATTAGTCTTTTAAAGATAAAATGAAAATTAAATTAGTCATTCTGTTAATTAGATGATGACGTATCATGTTAAATGTTACGTGACATAATGATGTGGTAGATTAATGTCACGTGTCTGGTTGATGTGTCAGGTAAGTGACACTCAACATATCATGTGTCACTTGATATGTAAAAAAATTATTTATAATCAAAATAATTACTAAAAGTCTATACATAAGTCATTTTCAATCATAAAATTTTAAAAATTAATCAAATTAGTTCTTATATAAATTTTTTAAATTTTTTTATAATATTAAATTTAAAA
>NC_029778.3:44790570-44804852 GCF_000817695.3 Arachis duranensis
TTTTTAAAATTTCAAGAATGAAAATAACTTATATCTGAACTTTCAAAAACTATTTTAATTATAAATAATTTTTTTACATATCAAGTGACACGTAATATGTTAGATGTCATTGACCTGACACGTTAACTAATTATCTTGTCATCTTATAATACGTGACATTAACCTACTATATTATCATATTACATGGCATTTAACATAATATATTATCATCTAATTAATCAAAAGACCAATTTAACTTATATTTTATCTTTCAAAAACTAATATTAATAATTTAATATCACAAAAAAAATATTTTGAAGAGTAATTTAAAGAATAGGAAATTTGACTATTAACCCGACCATAATTCCAATAGCTCCTCCCTCTCACTGACGTCGTGGCTCTCCTCTCACCGACTCTCCCTTTCATTTGCTTCTTGACACTGTTTCAGAGAAGGTGCTACTCTATCCACTGCCCTAGTATTTTCCATTAAATTTGAGTTTGTAGATTTTTCATCACATTTATCAATTTTGTCAGTTTCAGTAGATGGAGTTTGCAGTTATTTCTTGGTTTCTGATGTATGGTTTCTTTGGTTAAGTGATGTTTTATTAGGGTTCTGATAGTCTAAATAGTTGAATTTCTGAACTTTGTTTACAATAAAAGTCATGTAATTCAATTGTTAAGTGTTAATATATCCTGGTTCTGAGGTGATAGAAATAATTTGGGGGTAATGTAGAAGGTTTGATTTTGATTATTGGTGTCAAATTTTTTTCAAAAATAAAAATAAAAATAAAAAAGGAAAAGATATTATTATAAAATGAATAAATAGATTATAAGTGACATGCTTGGGAATTGGGGTTTTCTATGCAAACCTCTTGTATATGCAAGAAATTGTGGTGATCATGTAACTTGAATGATATGGCTAATAAAAATGAAACCTGAATTGGTCACACGTGCTTCAAAGACTCAAAGGTTGATAAAATCTGCACAGAAATGGGAAAGAAAGAAAAAGCAAAGGAGAGAAGAGAAAAGAGGCTACAAGAGATACAACATCTGATGACTGTTCCCTACTCCGATGACCAGAGGTTTGATTTTTCCTGCTATTTTCTTTCCTACCCTGAGTTTAGAGATTTTTTATTATGCAATTAACTTTCTCTTTTTTTATTCATGATTGTTTATTTAATTATGTCCTTATAATTTAGAAGTTTGTAATTGGGTCTATATACTAGATAAAACAACTAGTATCTTTCAGAAAAGAATGCATAATTCTAGAATATTCCCTTCTAGAATGTAGCATAAATCCATCCAACATCAAACATGAAAACAAATATTTCAAGAATATTTCATATATATATATATATATGGTTTCGCAAGGATCTAATGTAAAATTTTTATATAGCACAGGGACTCAATTAAGATCGTTTAAAACTATAAAGTTCTAATTGAAAATTTGGTGAAGCTATAGGGACAGACAAAGTAATTAAATCTTTTTATATTCATAGCTGTGTTTACAATGACAGCTCCCACTGAATTGGGTTACTAAATTCATATTACTTTACACTTTCTGTTCACTTTCAAATTTGCCACTATGTACAAGTTTTGTGTATCTTAACTAAGTTATTTTGGTGGCAAAAATAGGCTTAAACAATACTCTCTAGTGTTGCTTTGGTTTAACTCCTGCAATTTCTTTTCGTAGCAAATTGGATTTTAGCCTGTTTTATCCTTTCTTTGTTGGAAAATAGTCAACAATGTGCATAACGCATAAGCTAATTATAATTTTCTCAGATATTTGTTATTACTATTGTTGTTATTGCACCCGATTTTAAGATGTCATTATTGATTGATTGGGTTCCTACTTCCTAATGGAAGTTTCCAAATTAACCTTAGTTCATCCACATAGCATTTTCAAAGGTAGAAAGCTACAACTAATTTTATATAGGACCATACATCGCCCTATTGCTTGCCATATACTGCCAATCAATAATTATATTGTCTGGGATTTGCAGAGCATTGTTAAGGTTCAAGTTTATGATTATATAACTAGCAAATCAATCAATCAATGCTCATGGGTGCACATTTTGTTAACTAAACCCAAAAATTGTTTTCAAGTCAAGCTCTTAAGTATGTGCATAACTTTTCCTTGCCAATTAAACGAATCATTCCCTTTGTCACCTCAAATTCACAAGAGAATGCCACCTCTGCTTCTTTCCTATTTGTTTCATGCTTCTCGCTAGACCTTTAGTCAAGCTTGGTTGATGCCTATTCTATGGATGATAATCCCAAAGTGAAAACGAACTTTAAATTGAAAATCTCACTCGATAATGTCAAGTTTCAGTTTCCGTTTTTCATTATTTTCTTGTGGGACCCATGTTGGGGCCATCATGGCCACCTTCTCAGTCATTGGCAGAAATCTGAAATTGACATTTCCATCATTGATTGGGTTCTTTTGTGAGAACCTTTACCCATCAATGTTGCTAATGTACCCATGACATGGTCAAGTGGTAATGAGATCCTCCAAATCAAGGTTACGAAAATCGCATGCTTTCCCATAGATTTCCATTTCCATGAGTTTGCTGGTGCTTGCTGTCCCCGTTCCCTCCTCTACGCCGGTTGAGGCTCCAGTTGGTGGAATCGCCATTGAAGATATTCAAAACATGGACTTGCTGCACTTCCAACTGCTTCAGATTTGACGTCACATAAGAGGCAGAAACTGGCTGGATGCATGAGAGACACTAGCTACAACCCATAACCTCCAATTCCTGCGCCTCCCTTGAGCCCTCGACACCCTTTCAACTTCAATTTCATTCGTGTTTGTTAGTCAGTCACAGTGCTACACCCATCACATTCTGCTGCCTCTCTTTTTTGAGTTTTGCGCCATTGTCACCAGTGATGCTTCCAGCTCTGGTGATGCGCTCTGTTGTTGATGCTTGTACCCCTGCTCCCTGTTGGATTGGTGTTTGTTCCTCTTCTATCTTTTCTCCGTCTGCTGCTCTATTTTTCTTGGCTTATTCCTTCTAACTTCGGTTTTATTCCTCTTCAACGTTTTTAATTTTCATTTTTTTATTTATCTTTTTTTTCCTTAACAACAGAGTGGCTTAGTAGTGAATTGTGGAGTAGTTCTCTGTTTTATATCATTTTATATTGTTTTCCTTAAAAGTTGAAATTTGAATGTGTGAATAATAAATTGTTGCTTATTGAACCTGACTAAGTTGTTGTCCTTGATTAATATTATGGCAAAATTGCATAATGTTGATATTTTTGACACATTTAAACTCAAACCTCTAGTTATATTGCTAGTTATGTCGTATTATATGACACATAATTTATATTGATATATTTATATATTCATAGAATCTTACTATCTATTTTTCGATCTTGCGGTTTACGGTTTTAAAATCATCTTTCTGATTTTACGTAAAATCTTGATTTTCGCTACCTCAAATTGAAAATATTTACTTGATTGTGTCCAATGTGGATTTATATCATTGATTAGATTTTATTGTGGGACCCATGGCTAGGCTACCTTGTCAATTGATGGGTGTGAATCTAACACTTGACGACGTTTTAGAGAATTTCTCAAATGAGAGGATCCATTTCAAAGTCAAAGTATATCCTCAAGATTCTTAAAAGTTGGAGTCATCTAGATGTGGATGCTATAATTTTGTATGTGCAATTTTTTTCCTCTCTATATATTCTGTTATGAAGTAGTTATAAATTTTCACAATACAGGCTTTGTTCTCTTTATTTAGCAAGCATGTGGTAATTTTTGTTCAGCAAATTTCTTGACTATCATTATTGTTTCATCTTTGAACCATCCATACATTACAGATTTGCTAAGCGATCTTCTATACCCCTGTTCTAAACTTAGTCCTTTTTTTAATGCTATTGAAGGTGGTGGTCCAAGGAAACTGTGGCAGTGGTTACTGGTGGAAACAGAGGGATCGGGTTAGAGATTTGCAGGCAACTTGCCGCTCATGGAGTGACTGTTATACTGACTTCTAGAGATCCCGGTGCTGGGCTTGAGTCAATAAAATTTTTGAGTGAAGTTGGCCTTAGCCTGATTTATCATCAACTTGACATTCTAGATTTGTCATCAATCAACCGGTTTATTGAGTGGTTGAAGGAAAATTATGGTGGTTTGGATATTCTGGTCAGTTTCTAAACATGGTTTCTTTTACATTTTTTCTGGCTTTTTAAACCGAATTAATGCTTGCTACTGAGATCTACATGCCAGTTTAATCCATTTAGGTTGCTTCTGCCTTCTTTTTCCTCATTTCATTGAAATTTTCTAGGAAGCAAGTAGAATACAGTTTAACACATTCCTTATTCATGTGATCTAAGCATTGTCAACCGCAGGTGAACAATGCTGGCATTAATTTCAATCTTGGGTCTGATAACTCAGTTGAAAATGCCCGTAAGGTTGTTGAAACAAATTATTATGGCACCAAGAGTATGATTGAAGCCATGATTCCACTGATGAAACCTTCTGTCGTCGGTGCTCGTATCGTAAATGTTAGCTCTCGTCTAGGGCGCCTAAATGGAAGACGCAATGTAAGTTATAAAGGCTTTTCTATCGTGCTCCCTAAAAAGATATTGTAGCATTTTTCATTTATTACTTTTCACATAATAATTAAAATTGTTTTAAGATTTCAAGTCTTTAGTTCTTTCGGTTGTGAGTACTCCCATGGTTCCACATATGAAACATACTGTTACAACATATGGAGCATGGACACACCAACCAAGTGAGATGTTTATGTGTCTGACATGTACCAGTGTCCATTACTCAGAAGTTACTCACGACACATACCATTTGTGCTTCTGTATTTGACCAAATATTTTTTTCGTTTCTTAATTCTAAAACACTTGAAATACAAATTGGAAATGGTGTCAATAGTGTTCAAAAATGCTAATATTGGTATCATAAATATTGACAGTACTGAGAATATTGGTAATTTGACATTTATAAATGTTTCAATACTGTATAAATCTTGTAAATATACATATACTTATTTCTTGCGTCTATGTCATCTGATTTTAAAGATTTGGTGTGTGTTTCCTAGGTTACAGCAGCTCCCACTATGGCTTTTGGTAGTTTTCAAACTGATTTAAATTTGTTGAATGGCAGAGGATCAGCAACGCAGCTTTGAGGGAACAACTGAGTGATGTGGAGTCTCTTTCGGAGGAACTAATCAACACGGCTCTATCCACATTTCTCCGACAAGTCGATGATGGAACTTGGGCATCTGGTGGGTGGCCTCAAGTGTATACTGACTACTCTCTGTCAAAACTCGCAGTCAATGCATATACAAGGCTTATGGCGAGGAAACTTTCTGATCGCCAGGAACATGAAAAGATTTTTGTTAACTGCTATTGCCCAGGTTGGGTGAAGACTGCTCTTACTGGCTATGCCGGCAATAATACCGTCGAGGAAGGAGCTGATACTGGTGTGTGGCTAGCCCTTCTTTCCCACCAACCAATTACTGGGAAATTTTTCGCTGAGAGACGAGAAATCAACTTTTAAGGAATCAGATAAGTAAAATTTCTGGCAAGCACCTTTCCTAGACCATTTGGCCATAGCTTCTGGCATTGGATCCAAAACTCTAATTGTCAATCCTTTCTCCTTGTAATTCTCCTTTTTTCTTCTTCCATGTCATTCTCCGGCGGCGCTCCAACTCCACGCACCTGATACGTGGATATGTACTCAGTTAGCGAAGAATAACTTGACGGTGCATTTGTTGGAGGTCGTCGTCATCGAATGTACGGTCAAGTTACTCTTCGTCACCTTCGACGGAAATCCCCCCAGAGTACATATCCACCATGACGTGTATCTGGTGCATCTGCATGGTGGAGTTGGAGCGCCGCCGGAGAATGACATGTGAGAATAGGAGAATTACAAAGAGAAAGGATTGGCGATTCAAGTTTTGGATCTAGTGCCAGAGGTTGTGGTCGAATGGTCCAGGAAAGGTGCTTGCTGAAATTGCTCTGGTGCTGAACAGACGAGCCTGTAAAGGGGGGAAGGTATGTTCTATTTGGTGGAGGGATATTGAGGCTGCATTTTTAACACTTCTCCCATGGAGAGGAGAGCTGTGAATGGGATGAGAGGATATGATAGATGATGTTGATGATGGAGGTAGGTGGCTTGATGGAGGTAGTGGCTTGATGGAGATGTGTATAATTGGGGTGATCTGATGGAGAAGGTGTACCGGGAGAAATTTTTATATAATTTTATGTTTTTTAGGGGTAATTTAGTCAAGAAAATAAGATTAGGGTAGGAAAGGACCGTTTTAAAATAATTTCAACAATAAGAACAATTTTGAATAAAAAGACGATAAAGACGATTTCGATTTTCACATATAACCGTAAGGACCAAAATAGTTTTTTTTTTTTTATATTATTTAAAAAAATACTTGGAGGAAATTTTCGTTGAAAGAGCATGCAATCATAGAAACGTTTGAAAAATGGTTGTTTTCCTTTATAATAGGAATGTGATACCAGGGAAAAACGAAAAGTATACATCACCTTTCAAGGGGAAGAACAATGTCTTAAAAAATTGAACTGTAGATTAAATTGGTATTACTTTTTTTTTTGGTCTTCCTTTTATAGGTTCAATAATTTGATCAATAAAATGAATGACTTGAAACAGTAGCTGAATAAAAAAGTTTGAACTATAGATGTTATCAATGTACGTTGCAACTAATTCAACTGAGCGTTTAAGTGTACTTCTTGGCATATTGGTAGGTGAACATCGAATACAGTAAAACTCTGAAGTAGTTTAGCTAAAAAGGTGATATTAGTTGTAATAATAATATATGATAACAGTTAAAAACAATGCAGATATGAAGTGATGATGTAGGTTGTGTAAGAAATAGTTATGTATTAAATAACTTAACTTATACCTATGATAATATGACTGGGATAGGACGGTAGGTTCTATTCAGTTAACCATCTAACTTTAAATACTTATAATTTCG
The DNA here is from genome assembly GCF_000817695.3 of Arachis duranensis. Classification (NCBI taxonomy): domain Eukaryota; kingdom Viridiplantae; phylum Streptophyta; class Magnoliopsida; order Fabales; family Fabaceae; genus Arachis; species Arachis duranensis. Next base: position 44,797,518 of record NC_029778.3, read on the forward strand.
CTGTTTTTGTTGTTGTTCAAATACTCATGCTAGCGTTGTCCCCACAAAGGAAAAATAATTATTGCAAACTAGTGTGGTTGAGTTGAGACAGAGATTTCATTTTAAATATTATTTATATCCTGATGCAAAAAGAGTCTGGCCTAAAATGAATAGGGCCTCATTTATATGGAATTCGAATTTACCATATCAAGCGTATTCAACTTAATGAAACTCGTGTCCAATTTGTACGTCAAGAAGACCTTAATTGCACCAACATGTATCTCTACATATTAGTCTACTATTTTAAATTTAAATAAGAGATCTCAATAACTCCTAAATAAAAGAAGTAACCCCCTTATTTATTATAAGAGGATAAGTTACAAAAAGATAGCAAAGTTATCACTGCTACTATAAAAAATTCTATCATACACAGATATTTAAAAGTCTAATTCATAAAAAATGTGTCTAAAATCTTTGCTAAGTTAAGTATTAGAGTTCTATATAGGTATTATCCCTCATCTTCACTTAAAGACTTCAAACAGTTTTGCTTGCTAGAAAAGACATCGGAATTCTAATAAAACAGAATCTGAACCTCACGTTCAAATTCAAATCTTATCAGTTTCAGAAAACTTTGGAACATTAGCGCCGTTGTCGGGGAACTGTAGTTCAACACCCACTCATGGTGGATGACTACTTAGAAGATGGATACATTGCATCTGATATAGAACCCCATGAAGAAGATCAACCCAGCAACAATCGACCAATTGTCATACTCCAACATTTTGAAAGAAGGAAAGGTACTAATGACGGTAAAAATAGAAGCAATCTAGAAGGAAAAAGAATAAGTTCCGAAATTCACAGGCCTGGGGCATCCAAAGATAAAGATGCAACATAACTCATGAGGCTAGTTCACGGATATCAAGGTTAGCTAGAATAACTTGAGATAGATTTAAAGAGACAATGTGAATCTAAACGGGTCCTACAAAGAGAGGTACGATGATATATGGAGTTGGAGAAAAAACTAAAAAGATTGGAGTCCGATCTCAAGGGAAGGAGACCTCGAACTGATCGGGACACCACACCCTTAGGAAGTGAAGAACCATTCTTGGAGGAAATCATGCGAACAAAGGTTTCTAAAATCTTTAAGGGCCTTGACATGGATCTTTATGATGGTACGACTAACCCTCGACATCGTTTAAGAAATTTCAAAAGTCGTATGTATTTGGCCGATGCCTTAGATGCAACTCAGTGTAAAGCGTTCCTGGCCACATATGTAAGTCCTCCTGCAAAAAGCACTTGAAGGAGGTCTACCAAGTCGAGGAAAATGAGATATACCTGACATACCCACAATAGTCTTCACAAAGGAAGATGTGAAATGTGTGGTCCCTAAACATGATGATCCAATAGTGATAACTATGATCCTAGTAATGCTAATATTCACAGAACATTGGTAGATCCGGGAAGCTCAGCTAACATCTTGTTTAAGCTAGCCTTTGACAAATTCAGTTTAGAAAGAAAAAGATTTGAAGGCTTACACAGACAGTTTTTTTGGGTTAGGAGATTCACCCATCAGACTTATAAGGTACATTACCCTATACACAACTTTTGACAAGGGGTTAAAAATACAAACTATAAGCATCGACTACATTATAGTAGACGTAGCATCAACATATAACGCCTTAAACAGTCAAACAACTTTTACTCAACTTACCGTAGTTGTGTCAACTCCTCTTCTTTGTATGAAATTTCTACTCAAGAAGGAATATCTACTATACGAGGAGACTAGAAATTGGCTAAAAAATGTTATAACAAAAGCTTAAATTTGAGAGGACGTGCAAAAGGTAAAGAGGTCAATTGAATAGAGCTTAGAGGTGCCGAGTTTGAAAATATTTAAGACCCCAGCCTGATACAAAAGTGAAAGAAGTACAGATAGGCAACTAAGTCGGGAAGATCACTAATGTGGGAGCCAATTTAGACTAGAAGATCTTATCAAGCTCTTACAAAAGAGTTCCGACCTCTTTGCATGGAAAGCTTCTGACATACCCGTCATCCATCCCGATCTCATGTACTACAAGCTAGCTATATACCCGGGCTCCTACCCTGTACAACAACGACGATGAAAGCTCAGTCCAACAAGAGCACAGGTCATGGAGGAGCAAATACAAGTGCTCCTGGATTCTGGATTTATAAGGGAAGTAAAATACTCTTTATGGCTAGCAAATGTTGTCTTAGTAAAAAAAAAACAAAATAGAAAGTGAAAGATATGTGTAGATTGTACCGACCTCAACAAAGCTTGTCCTAAAGATCCTTACCAACTGCCGAATATTGACGTCTTGGTGGATTCAGCTTTAGGATACAAGTTTCCCTCTTTCATGAATGCTTACTTAGGACATAACAAATCCCGTTGTATGAGTCCGATCAAGAGAAGACGTCTTTCATCACTCCTAGGAACAACTATTGTTATGAGGTTATGTCTTTTAATTTAAAAAATTGAAAGGCAACATACTAGCGATTAATGAACAAGGTGTTTTCACCTCACTTGGAAAAGCTAGTGAAAGTCTATGTCGATAATATATTTGTGAAAATCAAAAGTGAAGCCAGCCTACTGACTGACTTGTCAGAAGTGTTCACTATAAGACAGCATGTGATGAGGTTAAATCCCACTAAATGCACATTTGCAGTAGAAATAGGGAAGTTTCTTGGGTTTATGCTTACCCAAAAGGGGCAATAAATTTAACTCGAACAAATGCGAAGCGATCTTGGATATGAAGAACCCAACTTGTTTGAAAAAGGTCCAATAATTGAATGACAGACTGACACCCCTATCAAGATTCTTGGCTGGCTCAGCCCTGAAGTCACTACCACGTTGCAATTCTCAAAAAAGGACACAATTTTGACTGGACTCAAGAATATGAACAAGTTTTTCAAGAGTTTAAAAAGTTCCTGAGTTAAACCCTTATATTGGCTTGACCTGAAGTTGGAGAAGAACTCGTGTTATATTTAGCTATCGCTGACAAAGCCATAGCCTTTTTCCTTATCCAAGAAGATGAAGATAGGCAGTGACCTATTTACTTTATAAGCAAGGCATTGCAAGGAGTAGAGTTGAACTACCAGAACATCAAAAAATTTTCCTACACCCTTGTTTTGGCTTCTAGGAGATTGCAACCTTATAGAAGAGAGATATTGTGGGACTAACTAACTAACCCATGAAGCATATCTTATAGAAGAGAGATATTGTGGGACGAATGCTACAATGGGTTGTTGAGCTATCAGAGTTTGGCTACAGATATAAAACTTGGACGACCATTAAGTTGCAATACCTGGCCAACTTCTTGGCAGAGTACACGAGAGAGCTGATGAGCGGATAATTTATACGCTTTTTGACATTGTTTTTAGTATGCTTTTAGTATGTTTTAGTTAGTTTTTATTAGTTTTTATTTAAAATTCACTTTTCTGGAATTTACTATGAGTTTGTGTGTTTTTTTGTGATTTCAGATATTTTCTGGCTGAAATTGAGGGACCTGAGCAAAAATCTGATTCAGAGGCTGAAAAGGGCTGCAGATGCTGTTGGATTCTGACCTCGCTGTACTCGAAGTAGATTTTCTGGAGCTATAGAAACCTAAATGGCACGCTCTCAATTGAGTTGGAAAATAGACATCTAGGGCTTTCCATCAATATATAATAGTCTATACTTTTCCCGAGATTTGATGGCCCAAACAGGCGTTCCAAGTCAGCTTCAGAATTCCCGGCGTTAAACGCCGGAACTGGCACAAAAGTGGGAGTTAAACGCCCAAACTGGCACAAAAGCTGGCGTTTAACTCCAAGAAAAGTCTCTACACATGGAAGCTTCAACGCTCAGCCCAAACACACACCAAGTGGGCCCGATAGTGGATTTTTATGTCATTTACTCATTTCTGTAAACCCTAGGCTACTAGTTCTCTATAAATAGGACCTTTTGCTATTGTATTTGGAGGATCTTTCAATCTTTGGATCATCTTTTGGTCATGTTTTTATGATTGAACCCTCTTTGGGAGGCTGGCCATTCGGGCATGCCTAGACATTGTTCTTATGTATTTTCAACGGTAGAGTTTCTACACACCATAGATTAAGATGTGGAGCTCTGCTGTACCTCGAGTATTAATGCAATTACTATTGTTCTTCTATTCAATTTAGCTTATTCTTGTTCTAAGATATCACTTGTTCCTCAACTTGATGAATGTGATGATCCGTGACACTCATCATCATTCTCACCTATGAACGTGTGCCTGACAACCACCTCCGTTCTACCTTAGATTGAGTGGATATCTCTTGGATTCCTTAATCAGAATCTTCGTGGTATAAGCTAGAATCCATTGGCGGCCATTCTTGAGAATCCCGAAGGTCTAAACCTTGTTTGTGATATTCTGAGTAGGATTCAGGAATTGAATGACTGTGACGAGCTTCAAACTCGCGATTGTGGGGCGTTAGTGACAGACGCAAAAAAATCAATGGATTCTATTCTGACATGATCGAGAACCGACAGATGAATAGCCGTGCTGTGATAGAGCGCGTTGAACATTTTCACTGAGAGGACGGGACTGTAGCCATTGACAACGGTGATGCCCAACATACAGCTTGCCAAAGAAAGGAGTAAGAAGGATTGGATGAAGACAGTAGGAAAGTAGAGAGACGGAAGGGACAAAGCATTTCCATACGCTTATCTGAAATTCTCACCAATGAATTACAGAAGTATCTCTATCTTTATTTTATGTTTTATTCATCTTTTAATTATCAATCCTCCATAATCATTTGAATTCGCCTGACTGAGATTTACAAGATGACGATAGCTTGCTTCATACCAACAATCTCCGTGGGATCGACCCTTACTCGCGTAAGGTTTATTACTTGGACGACCCAGTGCACTTGCTGGTTAGTTGTGCGAAGTTGTGATAAAGAGTTGAGATTGCAATTGAGCGTACCATGTTAATGGCGCCATTGATAATCACAATTTCGTGCACCAAGTTTTTGGCGCCGTTGCTGGGGATTGTTTGAGTTTGGACAACTGACGGTTCATCTTGCTGCTTAGATTAGGTAATTTTATTTTATGTTTAAGCTTTTTACTTTTCGAAAATTTTTCAAAAATACAAAAAATATTTCTATTTTGTTCTTCAGAGTTTTTAAGAAGGATTCTAGAGTTTCATGATGATTTGTTGAAATATGGCTGGCTGTGAAGCCATGTCTAATCTTTTGGACCGAGGTTTCAACTTATCATCACAAGAGCTTGTTGATTTCTATCAATTTTGCTGTTGTGAGCAATGATCTGCTAAAGCTTGGCTGGCCATTGGCCATGTCTAGTGTTTTAGACCGGAGCTTTCACTAAAAGCTTGGCTGGCTGTGAAGCCATGTCTAATTCCTGGACCGGAGTCTTAGACTAGCATTGCAATGATTCCTGAAATTCTCATTAAGAATTTTGAACCCTTGTTTTTCTTTTCCACTCAATTTTCGAAAAAGCACAAAAAAAATTTATAAAATCTTAAAATCAAAAATATTTTTATGTTTCTTGTTTGAGTCTAGTGTCTAATTTTAAGTTTGGTGTCAATTGCATGTCTTTATTCTTCTAATTTTCGAAAATTACATGCATTATGTTCTTTATTGATCTTCAAGTTGTTCTTGATGATTTCCTTGCTCTGATCTTTAAATTCTCTTGTCTTGAGTGTTTTGTTGTTTCTCATATGCATTCCCAATTTGTTAGTGTCAATAGTATACAAACTTCTAAGTTTGGTGTCTTGCATGCATTGTTTATTTGATCTTAGTGGCATTTTGATTATTCCTCATCATTAAAAATTCAATTTTTTTTAATTTGTGTCCTTTCAAGTCAATAATACAGAGAATTGAAGATTCAGAACATGCAGCAGAGGAATTACACAGAAAAAGCTGGGCGTTCAAAACGCCTAGTGAAGAAGGAAAACTGGTGTTTAAACGCCAGCCAAGGTACCTGGCTGGGTGTTTAATGCCCAAAAGGGTAGCATTTTGGGCGTTAAACGCCAGAATAGATAACATTCTGGGCGTTTAACGCCAGGATGATACAAGAGGGAAGATTTTGTTTTTAATTCAATTTTTTTTTCAAGTTTTCATAATTTTTCAAAATCAAATCCTTTTCAAACCATATCTTTTCAATCATATATTTTCAAAATCAATTTCTTTCCATCCTAAAAAATACTTGCCTACAATTAATGATTTGATTCAACATTTCAAGTATGTTGCCTTTTCTGTTAAGAAAGGTTTAATGTTTGAATCATATCCTTTAAATTTCTTGTTAGCCAAGTCATTAATTTTAAAAATCAAATCTTTTTTAATTGTTTCTCAATCATATCTTTTCAATCATATCTTTTTAAAACCATAACTCTTCAATCATATCTTCTTAATCACATCTTTTTCCAAATAATTTTCAATCTTTTTTATTTCTAATTTCAAAATCTTTTTCAAAAATCACTTTATTTCTTTCCCAACTTTAGTTTTCGAAAATCATTCTTCAATTTTTCAAAATTTCTTCAAAATATTTTAATTTATTTTCGAAAATTCTTTCCCTCTTTTCACATCCTTCTATTTAAGGACTAACACTCCTCCACTATCAACAATTCGAACTCTATCTCTCTTGATAAGTTCGAATTCTTCTTCTTCTACCTCCTCCTTCTACTCTTCTTTTCCTCTGACATCTCAAGGAATCTCTATACTGTGACATAGAGAATTCTATATTTTCTTGTTCTCTTCTCTTTCATATGAGCAGGAGCAAAGATAAAAGCATTCTTGTTGAGGCTGACCCTGAACCTGAAAGGACCTTAAAGCGAAAGCTAAGAGAAGCTAAAGCACTACTCTCTATAGAGGACCTAACAGAAATCTTCAAACAAGAAGAAGACATGGCATTCGAAAACAACAACAATGCCAACAATGCAAGGAAGGTGCTGGGTGATTTTACTGCACTTACTCCCGACTTCTATGGGAGAAGCATCTCTATCCCTGCCATTGGAGCAAACAACTTTGAGCTTAAGCCTCAATTAGTTTCTCTAATGCAACAGAATTGCAAGTTCCATGGACTTCCATTGGAAGATCCTCATCAGTTTTTAGCTGAATTCTTGCAAATCTGTGACACTGTCAAGACCAATGGGGTTGACCCTGAGGTCTACAGACTTATGCTATTCCCTTTTGCTGTAAGAGCTCATGGAAGGATCAACAGAGACCTCAACAAGGTTTCAACAACAATAATGGTGGAAGAAACATGTTTAGCAATGGCAAGCCTTTTCATCATCTTCTCAGCAACAGACAGAGAATTCTAAGCAGAGCCACTCTGACTTAGCAACCATGGTCTCTGATCTAATC
>NC_029778.3:44805010-44831329 GCF_000817695.3 Arachis duranensis
AGAATCCAAAAGGAGAGTGTAAGGCCATCAACATGGCCGAATTTGGAGAGGAGGAAGAGGCAGTGATCGCCACTGAGGAAGACCTCAATGGACGTCCACTGGCCTCCAATGAGTTTCCTAATGAGGAACCATTGGAATCTGAGGCTCACACTGAGACCATAGAGATTCTATTGGATTTACTTCTGCCATTCATGAGCTCTGATGAGTATTCTGCCTCTGAAGAGGACGAAGATATCACTAAAGAGAAAGTTGCTAAGTACCTTAGAGCAATCATGAAGCTAAATGACAAGTTATTTGGTAATGAGACTTGGGAGGACGAACCCCCTTTGCTCACCAAAGAACTGGATGACTTGACTAGGCAGAGATTACCTCAAAAGAGACAAGACCCTGAAAAGTTCTCAATACCTTGTACATTAGGCACCATAACCTTCGAGAAGGCTCTGTGTGACCTAGGGTCAAGCATAAACCTCATGCCTCTCTCTGTAATGGAGAAGCTAGGGATCTTTGAGGTACAAGCTGCAAGAATCTCACTAGAGATGGCAGACAATTCAAGAAAACAAGCTTATGGACTTGTAGAGGATGTTCTGGTAAAGGTTGAAGACCATTACATCCCTGCTGATTTCATAGTCCTAGAGACTGGGAAGTGCATGGATGAATCCATCATCCTTGGCAGACCCTTCCTAGCCACAGCAAAGGCTGTGATTGATGTTGACAAAGGAGAATTGATCATTCAAGTGAATGAAGAATCCTTTGTGTTTAAGGCTCAAGGATATCCCTCTGTAACCATGGAGAGGAAGCATGAAAAGCTTCTCTCAAAATAGAGTCAAACAGAGCCCCACAGTCAAACTCTAAGTTTGGTGTTTGGAGGCCACAACTAAATTCTAGGTTTGGTGTTGAACCCCCACATTCAAACTCTAAGTTTGGTGTTGGGAGGTTCCAACATTACTCTGAACATCTGTGAGGCTCCATGAGGGCTCACTGTCAAGCTACTGACATCAAATAAGTGCTTGTTGGGAGGTAACCCAATGTTATATTTATCTATTTTCCATTGTTATTTTATGTTTTCTATAGGTTGATGATCATGTGAAGTCACAAAAACAATTGAAAAAGCAAAAACGGAATGAAAAATAGAAAGAAAAACAGCACACCCTGGAGGAAAAGCTTGCTGCCAGTAAGGGCAGCAAATGGGCGTTTAACGCCCAGTCTGGCACCATTCTGGGCGTTTAACGCCAGAAAGGGGCACCAGACTGGCATTTAACGCCAGAAAGGGGCACCAGACTAGCGTTTAACGCCAGAAAAGGGCAGCAGCCCGGTGTTCAACGCCAGGATTGGCAAAAAGGGCATTTTACATGCCACTTGGTGCAGGGATGAGCTATCCTTGACACCTCAGGATCTGTGGACCCCACAGGATCCCCACCTACCCCACCACTCTCTCTCTTCTTCACCCATTCACCAATCACCTCAATACCTCTTCCCCAAAAAAACACCTCACCTATCAAATCCTACCATTCTCTTCACCACTCACATCCATCCTTCATAAAACCTCACCTACCCCACCATCCAAATTCAAACCACTTTCCCTCCCAAACCCACCCATAATGGCCGAACCCTACCCCTCTCTCCACCCCTATATAAACCCTACTTCACTCCTTCATTTTCAAACAATATAAACACTACTTCTCCCCCTCCATCTCCTCTATTTCCTCTTCTTTTACTCTTTTCTTTCCTCTTTTGCTCGAGGACGAGCAAACCTTCTAAGTTTGGTGTGGTAAAAGCATTGCTTTTTGTTTTTCTATAACCATTTATGGCACCTAAGGCCGGAGAAACCTCTAGAAAGAGGAAAGGGAATGCAAAAGCTTCCACTTCCGAGTCATGGGAGACGGAGAGATTCATCTCAAGGGTGCATCAAGACCACTTCTATGAAGTTGTGGCCATGAAGAAGGTGATCCCCGAGGTCCCTTTCAAACTCAAAAAGAGTGAATATCCGGAGATCCGACATGAGATCCGAAGAAGAGGTTGGAAAGTTCTTACCAACCCCATTCAACAAGTCGGAATCTTAATGGTTCAAGAGTTCTATGCCAATGCATGGATCACCAAGAACCATGATCAAAGTGAGAACCCGGACCCAAAGAATTGGCTTACAATGGTTCGGGAGAAATGCTTAGATTTTAGTCCGAAAAATGTAAGGTTGGCATTCAACTTGCCCATGATGCAAGGAGATGAACACCCCTACACTAGAAGGGTCAACTTTGATCAAAGGTTGGACCAAGTCCTCATAGACATTTGTAAAGAGGGCGCTCAATGGAAGAGAGATTCAAAAGGAAAGCCGGTTCAACTGAGAAGGCATGACCTCAAGCTCGTGACTAGGGGATGGTTGGAGTTTATCCAACGCTCAATCATTCCCACTAGCAACCGGTCCGAAGCTACTATAGACTGGGCTATCATGATTCATAGCATCATGATTGGAGAGGAAGTAGAAGTTCATGAGGTTATATCCCAAGAACTTTATAAGGTGGCGGAAATGTCCTCTACCTTGGCAAGCTTAGCCTTCCCTCATCTCATTTGTCACCTCTGTAATTCAGTTGGAATTAACATAGAGGGAGACATCCTCATTGATGAGGACAAGCCCATCACTAAGAAGAGGATGGAGCAAACAAGAGATCTCACTCATAGACATGAAGAAATTCCTCATCATGAAATCCCTGAGATGCCTCAAGGGATGCACTTTCCTCCACAAAACTATTGGGAGCAAATCAACACCTCCCTAGGATAATTGAGTTCCAACATGGGACAACTAAGGGTGGAGCACCAAGAACATTCCATCCTCCTCCATGAAATTAGAGAAGATCAAAGAATCATGAGAGAGGAGCAACAAAGACAAGGAAGAGACATTGAGGAGCTCAAGCACTCCATAAGATCTTCAAGAGGAAGAACAAGCATGTTTTTCGAATTTTTATGCTTATGTTTATCCATGTTTGTGTCTTATTACATGATCATTAGTGTCTTAGTGTCTATGCCTTAAAGTTATGAATGTCCTATGAATCCATCACCTTTCTTAAATGAAAAATGTTCTTAATTAAAAAAGAGAAGAGTTACATGAATTTCAAATTTTATAACAGATTAATTATTTTGATGTGGTGGCAATACTTTTGATTTCTGAATGTATGCTTGAACAGTGCATGTCTTTTGAATTTGTTGTTCATGAATGTTAAAATTGTTGGCTCTTGAAAGAATGATGAAAAATGAGACATGCTACTGAGGATCTGAAAAAAATCATAAAAATAATTCTTGAAGCAAGAAAAAGCAGTGAATTCAAAAAAAAAAAGAGCAAGCAGAAAAAGCCAATAGCCCTTTAAACCAAAAGGCAAGGATAATAAAAAGGATCCAAGGCTTTGAGCATCAGTGGATAGGAGGGCCTACAGGAATAACATCCTGGCCTAAGCGGCTAAACCAAGCTGTCCCTAACCATGTGCTTGTGGCGTGAAGGTGTCAAGTGAAAACTTGAGACTGAGCGGTTAAAGTCGTGATCCAAAAGCTTGAGACTGAATGATTAAAGTCGTGATCCAAAGCTAAAGAGTGTGCTTAAGAGCTCTGGACACCACTAACTGGGGACTTTAGCAAAGCTGAGTCACAATCTGAAAAGGTTCACCCATTTATGTGTCTGTGGCATGGATGTATCCGGTGGTGATACTGGAAAATAGAGTGCTTTGGGCCATGGCCAAGACTCATAAAGTATCTGTGTTCAAGAATCATCATACTTAACTAGGAGAATCAATAACACTATCCGGATTCTGAGTTCCTATAGAAGCCAATCATTCTGAACTTCAAAGGATAAAGTGAGATGCCAAAACTGTTCAGAGGCAAAAAGCTAAAAGCCCCGCTCATCTAATTTGGAATTCATTGTATATTCTCTTCTTTTTATCCTATTTGATTTTCAGTTGCTTGGGGACAAGCAACAATTTAAGTTTGGTGTTGTGATGAGCGGATAATTTATACGCTTTTGGCATTGTTTTTAGTATGCTTTTAGTATGTTTTAGTTAGTTTTTATTATATTTTTATTAGTTTTTATTTAAAATTCACTTTTCTGGACTTTACTATGAGTTTGTGTGTTTTTCTGTGATTTCAAGTATTTTCTAGCTGAAATTGAAGGACCTGAGCAAAAATCTGATTCAGAGGCTGAAAAGGGCTGCAGATGCTGTTGGATTCTGACCTCCCTGCACTCGAAGTAGATTTTCTAGAGCTATAGAAGCCCAATTGGCGCGCTCTCAGTTGCGTTGGAAAGTAGACATCCAGGGCTTTCCAGCAATATATAATAGCCATACTTTGCCCGATATTTGATGGCCCAAACAGGCGTTCTAAGTCAGCTTCAGAATTTCCGGTGTTAAACGCCGGAACTGGCACAAAAGTGGGAGTTAAACGCCTAAACTGGCACAAAAGCTGGTGTTTAACTCCAAGAAAAATCTCTACACATGGAAGCTTCAATGCTCAGCTCAAGCACACACCAAGTGGGCCCGGAAGTGGATTTTTTACGTCATTTACTCATTTCTGTAAACCCTAGGCTACTAGTTCTCTATAACTAGGACCTTTTGCTATTGTATTTGGAGGATCTTTCAATCTTCGGATCATCTTTTGATAATGTTTTTATGATTGAACCCTCTTTGGGAGGCTGGCCATTCGGCCATGCCTAGACCTTGTTCTTATGTATTTTCAACGGTAGAGTTTCTACACACCATAGATTAAGGTGTGGAGCTCTGCTGTACCTCGAGTATTAATGCAATTACTATTGTTCTTCTATTCAATTCAGCTTATTCTTGTTCTAAGATATCACTTGTTCCTCAACTTGATGAATGTGATGACCCGTGACACTCATCATCATTCTCACCTATGAACGTGTGCCTGACAACCACCTCCGTTCTACCTTAGATTGAGTGGATATCTCTTGGATTCCTTAATCAGAATCTTCGTGGTATAAGCTGGAATCCATTGGCGGCCATTCTTGACAATCCGGAAAGTCTAAACCTTGTCTGTGGTATTCTGAGTAGGATTCAGGGATTGAATGACTGTGACGAGCTTCAAACTCGCAATTGTGGGGCGTTAGTGACAGACGCAAAAGAATCACTGGATTCTATTCCGACATGATCGAGAACCGACAGATGAATAGCCGTGCTGTGACAGAGCGCGTTGAACGTTTTCACTGAGAGGACGGGACTATAGCCATTGACAACGGTGATGCCCAACATACAGCTTGCCATGGAAAAGAGTAAGAAGGATTGGATGAAGACAGTAGGAAAGCAGAGAGATGGAAGGGACAAAGCATCTCCATACACTTATTTGAAATTCTCACTAATGAATTACATAAGTATCTCTATCTTTATTTTATGTTTTATTCATATTTTAATTATCAATCCTCCATAACCATTTGAATCCGCCTGACTGAGATTTACAAGATGACCATAGCTTGCTTCATACCAACAATCTCTGTTGGATCGACCATTACTCGCGTAAGGTTTATTACTTGGACGACCCAGTGCACTTAGTGGCGGATCCAGAAAATTTTGTGAGTGGGGGCAAAATATACATAATATGATAATAATTTTTATAATTATACTTTGTTATTATAAAATATAATTAGTCTTTAAATTATCTAATCAATAAATTAAAATATTAAAATAATAACTAAAATAATAATATATAATTTAAAATTTTATTTTTTTAGGTTTTATATTTTAAAAAGATTAAATAATTTTTTCATTGTCAATACAATCAAATGTCTTTCTTTTTATATATGTCGTTAAATAATCATTTAAAAATTTATCTCTCATACGATTACGAAATCGATTCTTTATAATATTCATATTTAAAATTTTTTTTTCAACTGATGTTATCCAGAAAAAATTAAAGTTAACTTAAAAAAAATATTAATGAATAAACAATATTATTTTGATTTCTTATATATTATTATTATTGACTATCAAATATTTAGATTAAATGGATATATTATTTGTTAAATATTAAAAGATTTTTTTGTCACTTTTAATAAATATAATATTTATTAGTTATTTTTATCACAATTTTCAAATTATTTAACGATTATTTTGTCTGCGTCTAAATCTTTTAGATATCAAATTAGTAGTTACCTATATTTTAAAAAATAATCAAATATATATAATATATATACACAGCATAACAGTACTATTCACTGAGTATACAAACATATTTTTCAAATTTTAAATTTATTTATTAGTCACAATTATAAAATAACAAATTTATAATTATTTTACTCTTTTTTCTTTAAATGTTATTGTAACAAATTCATTTGAATTTTGAATTGTTATTTATTTTTTTTATCATTGATGTTAATGAGTGAAATTCATTTATAGTGGGGTCAAATTTGATTATATAATGGGGGCAAATAATTTTTTTACTATGTATTAATTAACAAATTTTTAAATTTCACTGGGGGCATTTGCCCCCACTCCCTTCAACATAAATCCGTCCCTGAGTGCACTTGCTGGTTAGTTGTGCGAAGTTGTGATAAAGAGTTGAGATTGCAATTGAGCGTTCATATTGATGGCGCCATTGATGATCACAATTTCGTGCACCAAGAGCCAAAAGAGAGCTTCACCACTCGGAACTTGTATGTAGATGATTCATAAAACAAAGCTAGTAGTGGAGCAGGAATTATTCTTGAAAATAAAAGGAGAACTCGGTTGGAGTTATCCTTGAGGTATGACTTTCCGACCTCTAACAACCAAGTTGAGTATGAAGTCATGCTTGTTGGCCAGAGAATGGCTAAAGAGGTTGGGGCCTTGAAAGTAATAGTCTTTAGTGTCTCCCAAGTTATAACTTCACAAGTAAATGGTGAATATCATGCTAAAGATCCTAACATGAAAATGTATCTAGAAAAGATGCTAGCACAATTAGTTGAGTTCAAAGAGGTTGAGATCAGATATATAACTCGAGAATTGAATGACAAATACAACTCCATATGGTAATAATAGATGCCTGAGTCAAGAAACACTACAATCACTATCAGTTGCAAAAAAAGTCAATGGGTCGAACATGCTAATATGAATTTGGGTTGGATGATTCCTATCATAGAATACCTCAAGTTCGACATCCTTCCTTAAGGAACAAGAGAAGCAAGGATATTGGTAAGAGAAGCCCAGAATTACACACTAGTTCATAATGTCCTTTACAAAAAAGGGATATCTACACCTTTGCTGAAATATATTCCAACCTCGAAGATAGAAGAAGTCTTAGATGAGATCCATAGTGGCACATCTGAAAATCATCTGCGGGTGAGATCATTGGCAAATAAAGTGCTACGAGCTGGTTTCTATTGGCTGACTTTGTTAAGAAATGCCCGCCTTACCAACTACATGCAAACTTTCACGTGGCACCTCTAGAGGAACTCATCAGTATCACCTCACTATGGTCCTTTGCAAAGTGGTGGTCAGACCTACTCGGGCCATGTCTTCAAGCACAAAAAGAGGAACTCGACCTTCTATTAGAAGTCTGAGAACAATCTCGGATATGAGAGAAAACGTTGAAGAAAAGAATGACTATAGAGTACAACCAAAAAATAATCATAAGGAATTTCACCATGAAAAATCTTATGCTGATCAAATAACATCGGAGTGTAGAGGTCAGACAAAGGAAAGTTAGCAGCAAACTAGAAAGGACTTTATAAGATTATTGAAGTCTTAGAAAGAGGTTACTACAAAGTGTCGGACCTGAAGGGTGAAGAGGTATCTAGTTCGTGGCATGCTTGCAATATGAAGAGATACTATAGCTAGAAAGTGAACCTTGCTCCCTGCTGGTGTACTCTTATTTCCGATTTCATGATTTTTTTCCAACAAGTTTTCTTAAAGGGAGTTTTAACGAGGTATCATAGCAAGGGCCAGGGGTTAAAATTTTAAAAGCTCTTAGTAGCAACTAGCAAGTTTGTAATTCATTTCAATTAATAAAGACCATTTTCTTTACATGTGTTACTTCTTTATTTGTATGAACTCATACTCGATAAAACACTAAAATCATGACCAACCTCCTATAGTTGGCACGATAAAGCAACAAAGTCAGAGTTACTGTATAGAAATTATATAAGCGGATTAATGAGTTCTTAATTGGGAGGCAAACAAGTTGTAAAAATAAAATAAGTTGCAAAAATAACTTAGTAAAAACTTGTTATACAAATATAAACAGAAGCATAATAAGAAACTATACCAACAAGTAAAATTAAAAAACCCAAAAAGGCTAAAAGTATCAAAAAAAATTACATCAAATATTGTTCAAAAGGACCCACAAACTTAGGTCATCAACTTCATAAAAGAAAAGCTAGGACTAGTGGGTAGATCGGTCTGTAGGGGCCTCCGAGGCAGGTCAGTCATTTGTGGTCTATGGTCTGGGAGAGCTCCTTAGTAGCAATAGAAGAAGCTTTGAGATTCTTGGAGGAAGAGCATCTTCATCATCATCTGGAATAAGGACTATTTTACCATTCGCTATGCTCTTGTCCAGATCTACGATAGAGATGTCTACCTCGGGTACGAGAAGTTGAAACTGCACTTTCAGATTTTTAACGGTGTCATCTAAGCCCTTCACATAAGTTTGTTCCAGATCCTCATGCTCTCCCCTAAGCTTCTGAAGCCGTTCCTAAAGATCAAGCCTCTCCCCAAAAAACACAAACATAGCTCTCCTCTGCCTTCTTTCTTAAGGCCTCCTCCTTATCTTCCTTCTCGTCAGATTGATTCACCATATCTCAAAGCTTGGCAGCATCTGACTTTATTGCGGTCCCTTTCAGCCTCCCATTTTGCCTTTAACCACCTTTTTCTGAAGCTCGGGCACTTCTTTTAGAGTAGCATTAAGGGGAGTTTGGCAAAGGTTTTTCAAGAAGTTGATGCAAACCCCACTTGTCTTAATTTTCCTCTGGCCAGGACCTCCAAAGTCTTTTCTATATTCCCATCATCCAAGCCAATAACACTGCCCGACAAGATAATCTCCTCACTGAAGCTAATGGCGTCAAAACCTTGGTCGCAAACACTTCCATACTTGTTAGAAAGAGCCTTGCATTTAAGGGAGGCTCCAGATTCAGATTCCTTCCGAGGCTAAAAAAAGGTGGCACTAGGAGGATTACCTAGTAAGATGAGGTACTTTTTGAGAGAGGAAGAGGATGTGCGGATTTGTCCAACTGAGAGGTTAGATTGTAACACCTACCACACAAAGCCTTACGCTATAGTCATAAATTAACCAAAATACAATCTTGTTTCTCCAAAATCAACCTCAAAGATGGATATACATATACATATACAACAGTGGAGAATAACTAATACTAGATACAAAATACAAAAGAGTCTTCGCTTTCCAAAGAGAGTCTGGCATGCTTAACGAGATGTATCACATTCTACATCCGAAAACAACAAAAATCCGATAACAGGTGAGAACTCGAAGGCTTCTAGTAGGATAACAGTTCCAAATAGAGATGATGTAAAACTTACACGAACCCGCTAAGCAATCATAAAATCTAGACAGACAAGATTTAAGCCAATGGTATCACTAATCCAAACAGGATGGATATGCTGAATTCTCAACGATAATAGTAGTCCATAACCTTTATTCTTCACAACATATATCATCATCTCAAATCATTCAACTCAACATTCAGTTTAGCAGTGGCAAGCACAAGTAATAAGATTTACACAAACAAGAGCAATTACAACAAGTATGGCAATTAGCAGATAAATTGAGTTATTCACATAGGTAATCCAAGTACAATATGTACATCCAAACAAAAACAAATAGATGCACATGATACATGTTTGTCCTACTGGCCATGAGCTCACATATCGGTTATTACTGCGTGAGCATCTTTTCTTTATTTTTTGTTTATTTCAAGTCAGAATTTAATGAGTCTTAATCTTATTTTAGTGTTTGAAAACTCTTTGGATGCTACTTTGAGTTGTTTGGTGTTTTAATCATTTTAGATGAAGTTTGGATCGATTTGGTAGAGTTCGTGTGCAAGAAAATAGGTGAGTTTGGAAGCTGCCAGGTCCGCATTTAACGCCAGCAACCCAGAAACACGTGGAAGCCCTCTTCCCATTGGGGCACTAAACGCCAAGCCTGACTTTTAGCGCTAGGAAGATAGAATTAAAGGAGGAGCTTCTGCCCATTAGGGCGCTAAACGCTGAATCTGGCAGTTAGCGCCAATGATCCGGATCACACTTTTCAAATGGAGCATCTTTAGTTGGATTTAGCTTTTAATTGTTATATCTTATTTTATTTTAGTTATTTTTATTAACAAACAAAATCTTTTAGCATTAGAATTTATTATTTTATTTTATTTTCAAATCAATTTAGGTTAGATATAAAAGGGAAAAGATCCAGCCCTTCGGGGGGATCTTCTCACTTACGCACTTTCACATTTTCTCAACCCTAGTTTTCTTTCTGAGTCATGAGCCACTAAACCTCATTGGTTAAGGTTAGGAGCCCTGTTTATTTCTATGGATTAATACTATTAACATTCTATTTTAATCAATATATTGATATAGTTTCAAGGATTTCTTTTGTTTTTCATCTTATGAATCTGGGTATATCGGAAGAACAACCCTTGTTCTATATGAATTATTGTGATTCTTGGAAAAGTTATCTGACTTGAATACTAGCTTGAAAGTAAATTCCTCCTAAACTGCTAATTGCTTGGACTTAACGGCATATGTGACATATAATCATCTTACATTTGGGTAATTAGGGTTTTTGTAGCCAATAAACTAGAATTGAACCTAACCATCTAATCTATGTTAAGTGACCAAGAAATTTGCGATTGATTAGGTTAGAGGAGACTAAATCAATAAGGAATTAGGGTTTAGTCAATTACATTTTGCCATGAAATAAATCTTGCATAATTGAAATAGTTCGTAAGAAAACTTAATTCGGAAGAATAAATAACTCTAAAACCTTAACTGTTTTCTCACATATATTTCCCATCAATCCTACTGTTTGCTTTCTTACTCTCTGAATTTCTGTTTAATGCGATTTACAACTCTCAAAACATAAGTTTCTACTTTTCTGACTAAGTGAGTCATTCGACTATTGTTGCTCAGTCCATCAATCTTCATGGGATCGACCCTCACTCACCTGAGGTATTACTTGGCACGACCTGGTGCACTTACCGATTAGTTTGTGGACATTGAAATCCGCACCAGTTATCTACCAAATTTGACACAAAATCCGGTGAAACCTCGAATCAATCTCTCGGTGCGCATCCCCGAGAGGAATTATATAAATCATGGTTCCATTATCGCCACGGAAAGTGCCATCTCACCTCCCGGGGATATAAGCATGTCAAAGCCACGGAGCGTATTGTCTCACATCCACAGAGTGTGTCGTCTCACCTTTCACTCGAGAGAAAGCCTCGAGTAAGTGAGATTTAACCACCATCCTCACCATTTCAGTTATTCAGATCACAATCAATTAACGTTAAGATCTTTAATCAATATATCACTCCCCGTGTATCCATGGCTTAATTATCAAGTATTTCAACTCGATACGGAGGTTAGAGGGATTCATAAATAGGCTGGGAAGACTAAACAGACAGAAATTAATATTTCAAAAAAGTTTACACAATCGTGCCTCATGCGTACGCACAGTTTTTAAATCATTTCAATTCGGGTTGCCCAGTCGTGGGTACGCATGCCTAGTGTGTACGCAAGGTTTTCAAATCATCCGTATGGAAGCATGATGCGTACGCACAAAATCCACCACTTTTCAATTCTGTTTGCCATTTCATGCGTACACATGACCCATGCGTATGCACCAGATCCAGTTTTGCCAAAAATACTGCAACTTTACATAATTCAATTTTTCATCCCATTTTCAAATATCAATAAATTTTGCTATAATTATCCATTTTTCTCCATTATTAAACTGTTTTGAAGCTCGCATCATTATCTTTAATTTAAGATAGGTTTCATCAAATTCCGAACTCTGAGCTTTCTCAATGCTAACCAAACCTCAAAAATTGCTCCACAACCACACCAAGCATCAAAATTAACCAAGCAACTCTAATATCACCAAAATCATACATATATCAACTTATAACTCATAAAAATTAAAGGTTTAAAGGAGGAAAAGATCACCTTAGCTTATCCCATTCAAAACTTGGGTAAAATTCAACTACAATCTATGCTAGAGCTCCCCTATTACAACAAAATCAGAAAATGGCTCAAGGTTCTTGAGATTACTTAGCTTAAAAGTAGTATAGAATCGAAGAGCACTACGAGATGGTTGCGTGACCAGAAACAGGTCTTCAATCGGAGCTACGGATTGATAGTTATGAGGATTGGAAGATGGTGATGAATAGTAACTTAGGGCTTTTCTCTTCCCTCTCTTCTCTCCTTCGTGTATCTCTCTCTAAAAAGGGGGGAACGTGTGCTGAATTGTTAAGTGTAAATGGCTTATAAGCCATGGGCTTGGCCCAACATGGGCCCATTTTGTGATTCAAGGTCCGTTGCCCCTATCTTTGGCCAAAACCTTTAGAATAAGTATCCGAGTTTTTATTCTAAACTGTTTTTGCTTATAACTAATTTATTAATT
Organism: Arachis duranensis; assembly: GCF_000817695.3. Lineage (NCBI taxonomy): Eukaryota > Viridiplantae > Streptophyta > Magnoliopsida > Fabales > Fabaceae > Arachis > Arachis duranensis. The sequence goes on from NC_029778.3 coordinate 44,817,599, forward strand.
AATTATTCAACATTCATCAGAGTTTTACACAGACCAGATTTGGGAGCAGGAATCAAGCTACCCGACTTCTTGGCCTCTTTTAGCTTGGCTTCATGATCAGTTTTGTTTTCTTAGCTTGTTTAAGCTTTTTGTAGGTGTCCGAGATATTGAACTTTTTTTCTACAACAAAGAAAATAAGACTTAATAAAAGTAAAGAATAATATAACAAAAGCTATTTATAAAATAAGACTATCTACCTAACTCGGTCTACACATAACTCAGTTTGGCTATCAAAAATTTCTTGGTGTTGAAATTTGGATATCAACCTTAACACTTTTGAAAAAAGTCACAATGTTCTACTCTCTTTGTCCAAATTATCAAAGTTGTTCTTTAGGACTACAGACTCTTCCTCCTAATACAAATATAACATATATTGGAATTTTTCATTCATAGAGAAAGGTTGGGTACTATCATGAAAAGACCCAAAAAAATACAAAATACTTTCCTACTTTGAATAGCTCGAAAAGAAGCTCATGTTGTTTTTTAGAGCTAAAAAGTTTGATTAGTTGAAACAAATAGAAGAGCATTTTAAAGGATAAAGGAAGGTCGAGAACTCAGCTAACTAACTAATAAATATTCATAAAACCCAAAAGTTCGGGTAAAGTTGGGTAGGAGCTATTTGGGAGGCCAACAACACATCTATCTCAAAATCAATAAAAGGTATTCTTATAGAAAAGGCAAGTACATGAAAAGGAAGTATGGTTCTAACATATTAAATCGGGCAAAGCATACTCTCTCTTCTAGGTCAGGGGCTACTAGTATGTACTTCTCTTCATCCTCGTGTTTGATATAGATAAGGTGCTTAATGTGAAAAATTTCTAAAGTTTTCTTATCTATTACAAAGACAACTACTAAAATCGTACTATCTACCCATTCTAACCCAACAGGAATATTAGAAGGCATAATTTGAACCACTAAATGAGACATATATCATATACCTACAAGAGAGAAACAACTAGTCATGTAAAATACTACAAGTCGGACAAGCAAGAAGTAACAAGTCGAATCATCCAAAATAACTCTTGTCATTCTCAATAAAAAACAAAGGCCAAAGTATGGCTTGGTTTGCAGAAACTAGAGTGGCATTATTATCAAAGCCAACAATGGCACCACTTAAGGGGCAACATAGACCCCAGAAATATATGCAAAGATCAATTAAAACCATTTAAAAAGGTTATTACAGGAATCCAAAGGAACATGCACCACAACAAAATTCTTTCTAGAAGTGACATGTCCTTAGAAACTACATCTTGCACGATGCAAAAAACAAAATTTTGCAAGAACAGCAATTGCAGAAGCAACATTCTCAAAAATTTTTAAGAAAAGGTGGCCATTCGAACAAAACATCAGCAATCTCATATAAGAACAGCAGCTAACAAAGGAAGAAAACTAGCAAAATAAAAAAGGAGAAAGAAGTGCTAATCTCAATAATTAAGAGTGGACATTGAAGAATCACACACACAACACCCAAGATTATGAAAAATGGTAGTTTTGAAACTAACGTGAAAGGTCTTTGGAAAAGAAAATGACTTACAAGAAATATGAGAAAGTTTGTGAGAGAGAAGGAAGTTTTGGCACAAGTTGAAGAAGAAATGAAAAATGAAAAAGAAAAAGGAGATGATGAGTCAAGATTATATAAATGTGAATAAAGGTAAATTGGTAATTCTACCATGTTTCAAATGCTGTGCACAGTTACTAAAAAAACTGAAAAGACACGAAAATAGTTACAGAAGTGTGAAATGTCACATCAATTCAAAATCATATTGAGTCAGTCCACCTCTTCAGATAAAATCATGTCAAGAAGCTGACTTACAAAATGAATGGACTATACCTGTTTGCATGACTTGTTCAATATACCAACGTCAAACACAACTGGTCTACCTAATTGCTCGATTCTGATTTATTTAACTCGATGCAAAATAAATATAGTCCCATCTACAAGGAATCCAAATCTACCATATCAAGTGTGTTCAACTTGTACGTCGAGAAGATCTTAATTAACTACACCAATGTGCATCCCTACAAGCTAGCTCACTATTTCAAATAGGGGATCTTAACAACCGCTAAACAAAAAGAGAAGTTATCACCTCTCATTATATGTGGATAAGTTATAGAAAGATAGCAAATCTATCACTCTTACTGTATAAATACCCAATCATACAAATGTATTTAAAAGCCTAATTCATGAAAAACATGCCTAAATCCTTGCTAACTTAAATATCAAAGTCCCTTGTAGGTACCATCTCCTATCCTCACGCGAAGACCTAACACGATTTTGCCTTGATAGAAAAGATGTCAGAATTATAATAGAAAAGAGTCTAGACCTTACGTTCAAACCCAAATCCTATCAGTTTCAGATAAACCTCAGAACAAATATGTTATGGAAGAGGCCTTCCATTTGCGTGCTTGCCTATCAATTTATAGTTTTTTTCCCAAAACTATCAATAATTTAAGAAATAAGAACTTAATTTTCTAAAGTAAATTTATGTTATAAAAAATATATAATAATGTTCTGAGAAGAATGATACAGTATAAAAATGTCAAATGTCAACACCTTTTTCTCTTTTTTTCATCATGTATGAAAAAAGAAAGGAAAAGAGAGAGATAGTAATTGTAGGTGGCATTAGAAATGCAAATGAAATTGAAGAAAAGGTTAATTATTATTCTCGTGCTAAAAGTTATCATCGAAAATTAAAATCTTTTTTAATATTTTTTTAAATTGTCTTTAATGTTATAATTATTTTGAAAATTATCTTTTTTTATTTCAATTTTATTTTTTAGACAAAATTATCCATGATTAAACTAAAATAAAATATAAACAATTTTTTTTACTCTATTCATACCTCCAACTTAACCCCACCTCTCATAATTTTAAATAGAAAATCCTAAAAATTTCAATCTTTTTTATTATTCTCACCATATATTTTTTAATACTGGCAAAATTTTTTCTTTACTTTAATCACCTTCAACAACAATAATTAATTTATTTTAATTCAAACAAAAATTGAGAGAAAGAGAGAGGAAAGAGAAAATGAGATAGAAAGAGGTAGCAACAAAGATAGACGAAGTGTAGGTGATGGTGGCTAGGCTCGTACAACAATCTTCTCCTTCCCTCTTCTTTCTTCTTCCTTCATCCTCCAATGTTTCCTTAGTTTCATTACAGTCCTGTTTCACCAAAATTGCTTTCGAGGTACTTGACCAAAACGACGTTGTTATAGTCCTTGATTCCATGCGCAGAGCCTGCTGCGCCATCACCACCGAATGCAACATCAAGTTACTCTTCGTCACCTTCGATGGCATCACTATAACTAAGTACATATCTGTCTTGGTGCGTATTTGGTGCGGCTGCATGGTGGAGTTAGAGCACCAATAGGAGAATAACATGAATTCGAAAGATTAGAAAGGAGAATTACAAGGAAAAAGGACTGCAACTCGAGTTTTTTCAATGCTTGAGGATATAGTCGAATGGTTCATGAGAGGTGCTTGCAGAAATTGCTCTAGTGTTGAACAGACAAGACTGCAAAAGAAGGAGAAAGATATGTTTTATTTAGTGGAAGGACGACATTGAGGCTGCACTTTTAACATCTTTCAATGAAAAGGAGAAAAACATTGAATGAAATGAGAGATGATTATGAATGATGCTGATGATAGAAGAGAGTGGCTTGATAGAGAAGTGAGAGGAGTAGAGCAGTATGTACAATTGGATTGGTCTGAGATGGTAGCATGGAAGATTTTTTTCTATAATTTTATTTTTGTTCAGAGTGATTTGGTCAAAAAAATAAAATTAAAGTAGGAAAGAACTATTTTAAAAATAATTTTAATATTAAGAATGATTTTGAATTAAAAAACATGTTAAAGACGATTTCAATTTTGGCATATAACTATATGGACGCTATTTAATCATAATTATTAAGTACTTGAGTTAAATTTTAAAGTGGTTCTTGAGATTGGCCGTTTGTATAATAAAGATCTCTCAAATTCTAATTACACCATAAAAGTCCTTAAGATTGAAATAATAGTACCATGTTGGCCCCAATCCTTTCTGTGGAGTTATTCGTCACGCCGTGAGTGACTTGTCATACTCTTTCACGTTGGACTAGACAAAATGATGTTGCTTTAACTTGAGCTAAATTTAACCTTAATAAACCATAAATTTATGTCTTATGTCCCAAAAAATGTATAACTATTAAAGTTAAATAATGTCGTTTAATTAAGCATTTAACATTAAAACTAAAGTGACATTATTTTATTTAGTCTAATGTAAAAAAGATATGCTAAATCACTCACGACATGAAGAGTAACTTTATCAAAGGAGAATGAAAAACTAACATAGTGTAATTTTTTTAATCTCAATAATATTTACATCGCAATTAAAATTTCAAAAAAATATTTTCGATGCAAGTAGTCAATTTCAAGAATAATTTTAAAGCTTTAACTCTAAATATTTTTATAAGTACAGATTAAATTCAGAAATATGTTCTAATTTTATTAAATTTATTGATATTAAAACTTTCTAAATTTTATCAACTGTGCTACGTATAAAACTATCAAATCACCTATCATAACAGGATATATCGGACTATATCGGACTATCACTATGCAAATACCCTTATTAATATGTGAGGTGATGTAATGTACATTAATTAGCAATTATGTATTTCCAATTCTAGTTTCTTCCTAAGCCGTCCGCATTACCACGTGCTCGAGGAAAATATAACATGATTAGGTAGAAATTAATGATGTGGACGTAGATTGAAGTGTCTTTAGCTCCCACTATAACATGAAAGCAACAAACCCACCAACCTTCTTAGCATGGATGAACAGAATTAGCCTGTAGCCCTAATTAAGAAGCTAGTAGAAGTCCTCTTTCAAAGGCTTTATTGTTTTTAGAATTTTTAAATCCAAAATTATTTATTGAAAAACTAGATTATTTATTTATTTAAATTTTTTAAGGTACATAAAGTGAGATTTCCATTTTCAACAATTATTTTTTATTTTGTCATTACATTAAGTGAAGTTCAAACCCAAAATTTTTAAATATAGAAAAGAGACAAATATTATTTGAGCTACAATTCATTGGCAATTTTGACAATTTTTTAAACGAACAACTAAATTAACTATTTGTCAAACTCGAATTAATTTATTATTTCGACCAGACTCCAGAGTTAGGTTTGGACTTTGGGCCAAGTAAAAGTGATCTCTTTTAGGCTCTTCATTGGCCCATTTGTACTGAATTCCCAAGAGTTTGGTACCAATTTTCCAACACTTCCTTTTCTTGAGCTGCTTGGGCATTGGAGGGTTAATCTTTCAATTCTCACAGGTGGACAACCAAGAAAACAGACATTTTACCTTTTTGAAAGCCCTACACACTAACCCCCCCACATCTGGTTTGCTCTTTAAGAAACTAACCATTTTTTTCATCCCCTTTCTCCTTTCTTCTTCAAGAGTGAACCCCATTAAATTTTCTATTAGATATGTAATTAACAACCCATGCTTCAATTCTAGGCTTCAATTTAAGTTTCCCGGATGGAAGTTCAGTCCCCAGCGATGAAGCGCCACTACGATCTCAGCATGTCGAGAAGAACGCGGAAGCTTAACTTACCAGTGGTGGTGCAATTCAACAACGATGATGATGATGATGAGAAATTCAAGCCTGTAGTGTCACCGAAGAAGAGTGATAATAACAATAACAGTGAACACAAAAGCTTGAAGCAGCTGATCAACATAGTTGATGAGAAAAACTCATCAAGAAACAAGTGCAATGGCGAAGGAGGAAGCAATAATAACAAAGGAAGGAACTCGCTAGGAGAGCACTTCAACGAGGAAGAGAAGCAGCTTCAGCTTGTTGTGGTGCCACAGAAGGAGAATAACAACAATCTCAGTGGCCTCAAGTTCAACAAGTTGGTACGTCGCTATGCCAAAGTTTTAGGACATTTCATGAAGAAACCTGAATCTGGAAAGAAACCTGTTTTCAAGTTATCAACCTAGAACGGATTATAAATATATAAATATTTCAATTATGTATGTGCACATCATCATATATACTTGGGCAGCAAAATGCCTTCAATTTTTTTTCTCTGTGCTTCTTCTTATTATCAGTTATATTTCTTGCACTCATATATATTGGGATTATATATACACAGAGACACTAGTACTATTCAAATATGTCATTAACATATTAGTTTTCTTGATATCAATAATATATTCATATTAAAAGATTCTTCCTTCTTTAACTTATTATTTCATTGACTGTGAAGTGATCTTATGGATTTCCTTCACACGATGCAAGTGGTATATATACAGTTATATATTCTTTCATAATTCGTATTCTCTCATATCTGCACTCTTTAGTCATTTATTTTTTTAATTTATTTATTTTTAAGTGAACTATCAATGTTTTTATATACTTTTGATATTCAAGAAAAAGAAAACTATTTAGGATTTAAATGTTGTAGGATGCTTAATTTTGAGTATATTGATCAGCTTCGCTACTGTAACATTTAGGCTTTAGTTTGTTTAGTAAAATTTTTACTTTTTAAAAATAATTTTTAAAAATTAATTTTTTAAAAGTTATAATATTTGTATTTAATAAACTAAATTAAAAATGATTTTTAATAAGTATAAGTAACAATAAAAAAATTAGTAAAATATTTTTTAAAATTTAAAAATATTGTAACAAACATTAATGTAAGAATTAAATTTAAAAATTAATTAACGTATAAAGTTATATTAGACTTTTTAATTTTGATAAGCACAATTTAATTTTAAAAAACTTTTCTTTAGATGCTTTAAAAGTATCTTTAGACTTAGCTTTTAAAAGATGCAAAAATAAACATATGAGTTTTTTGATTTGGCAAAAGTAAAATGAAGTGATTATGCTTTTAAAAAGCACAAATACTTTTTTTACTGTTAAAAAATAGTTTATAAAAATTAACTTTTAAAAAATAATTTTTTAAAAGATTTAGCATCTATGTTTGATAAATTAAATTAAAAATGTCTTCTAATAAGCATAAGCAATAACAAACGCGTTTGGTACTTAAATTAACTTTTAAAATTTAAAAATATTATAATAAACATTAATCTAAAAATTAAATTTAAATAATTGATGTATAAAGTTATATTAGATATTCTAATTTTGATAAGCATAAATTAATTTAAAAAAAATTTAAGTGTTTTTAAAAGTATTCTAACTTTTAAAAATTATAAACACAGGTACATAAATTTTATAATTTATCAAATATAAAATGAGATATTTGTACTTTTAAAAAATATAAATATCTCTTTAAAATTTTTTATCAAATTAAGCTTTAAAAAAAAAACAGAACTTTCAATTTCAAAAAAAAAAAAAAGGAGGAACTTTCAATTTCAAAACAAAAAAAATAAAAAGAGAGAGAAAGGGACCACATAGACGTGGACAAGTGGTGGATGATTCAATGGTCCTTGGCATCTTGTTTCACTCAAGTTGGGGAAAGATAACTATTCTTTTAGGCTGTTGAGTACTTGGATTTTGGGTTCGTTCCTCTTTCGAAAACTATCAGACCTTATAATATCCCATTTATTTATGTCTAATTATCCTGATAGTTTTAAAATAGCATAAGAATATTTTTGGGTCAAAATAAAATTCAAATAAACAAACTGAATTACTGACAATATGATGTAAAATCATTCAACAAAAAAAATATGATGTAAATCGTAAAGTGAATTACTATTTTGACTCACAAAAAATAACTAAAAACAAAAGAAATAATATTTTTATTTTTCAAAATTAATTTTAGTTTGACAAATATACATTTATGGAATAAATAACAAATAATGCATGTATTTAATTCTTTTTTTGGGTAATCTAAAAAGTTATTTAGAAAGTATATATAAAAATAATAATAAATTGATTTTTGGACTATTTTTAATTCATTATTGATATTTTGTAAATCATGTAAATGATATAAAATTTTATTTAAAAGAAAATTACAAAATTAAAAAAATAATTTTTTTAATCTTTAAATAGACTTGCAAAAAAATTATATTGATATTTATAAATTGTGAGATACTTGACATATTTTAAAATTTTGTCAAATTAAAACTATACACTAAAGATAATTATGAGATACTTGGCATGTTTTAAATTTTGTCAAAAAATTTCTACAAATAGAGATTATAGTTGCAAAATAATTATTGTACAAAGGTTTATTATGCTACAGGTCCTTTGTTTATTATTTTTATTGAATACAATGTTGTGGACTTGTGGTAGAATTATTTGATATCCTCACCATGCTTATTTTTTAAGAAGAAATTATTATTTTGTATATGAAAATAATTAATTTTTGATAAAATAATTTTTGAAAAAAGAATGATATTTTATATTTAAGAATATTTTAATTTAAAAAATATATTAAATATTTAGAGATATATTTTAAAAAGTTATAAATATCAATATAATTTTTTGCAAGTCTATTTAAAAGATTAAAAATATCTTTTTAATTTGGTCATTTTATTTTAAATGATTTTTTATATCTTTTTACGCGATTGACAAAATATTAAAAAATTAAAATAGTCTAAAGACAAACTTTTTTATATTTTTCATTATTACCACCAGCGTCACGACGACGACGTTGGATCCAGTTCCGCTGCAACTTCGATAGGGAGAAACTATCAGAGCAAAAAACAAAGAGGCTTGCGGATCTGCTGAACTTAGCAAGGTGCGAGAATGAGGCAGAGGCGAAGAAGAAAGAAGAGGCACTGGTGGAGTTGAAGCAAGTGGTGAAGGACCTTGTTCATACCCTGGGTCGAGCTATCCGACCTGGGAAGATTCGAGATAAAGCGACCAACCTCTTCAGGTCAGGCTATCCGACCTCTTCTCAAAGAGCTCGGCCAAATCGACAGGAGAGCCCAGTTAAGGGACCAAATAGAGGAGTATGACCCGAATCCTAAGGCAGCCCAAGCCTATAGGATAAAGGCGGTTCCGTCAAAGATACGCTGACCTCAACTCAAAGATAAAGATAAGATAAGATAACTAACTTATCTTATCCAAAAAGGTCACATCTCACCACTATAAATACACTGGAGCACCCAGGTATAACTCATACTCTGATTCTACTCAATACCTGCTTAATACCCTTGCTAACTTAAGTATCGGAGTCCCTTGCAGGTACCCCCCACCCTCCGGGGACGAAGGATCAGCACCATCACCAAGTCTAACAAGTCAGACACCACAGCTCCGACCAGCACAGAAGATCTCGTCTGAGATCGACCTACAGTTCAGGTTACCCTCGGAATATTGGCACCGCTGCCGGGGAACTTGGAAGTCATCCCATCACCATGGCGGACGACCATGACAACGACCACGATTCAGGTCTGGAGGATCGGACACAGCACAAAAACGCGGGTGTCACGCTACAAAACACTCCGGAAACCAACAAAGACAAAGACTCACCAAATTCAGGGGCAATAGAAGCGCTCCTGGATCGCCTAAAACAACTGGAAAAAGAAACCCAACAACAACGGGAAATTGGAAGAGATCTCCAAAGAGAGGTGCGGCGACGTCGGGAGTTGGAAGAAAAACTATAGCAATTGAAAGCCGATCTCAAATCAAAAGCCCCCCGGGATAATCTCGAGGAAAATTCACGCAAAGAGCAAAACCCATTCACTAGGGAAATCATGAAAACCAAAATTCCAAAAGACTTCAAACTCCCGGATATGACCCTGTATGATGGCACCACGGACCCCAACCACCACCTCAGCAACTTCAGAAGTAGAATGTACCTCACTGACGCCCCAGATGCTGTTCGCTGCAAGGCTTTTCCAACAACTCTCACAAAGACAGCGATCCGATGGTTCGACAACCTACCCCCGAAGTCCATCTCAAGCTTTGATGACTTAGCTAAAAAATTCCTAGCCAGATTCTCCATTCAGAAAGATAAAGCCAAGCATGCCCTCAGTTTACTAGGGATCAAACAAGGAGATCAGGAGAGCCTCCGCAGCTACATGGAGAGATTCAACAAAACATGCATGGACATACAAAGTTTACCAACGGAGGCCGCCATCATGGGACTCATCAATGGCCTACGAGAGGGACCTTTCAGCCAATCTATATCAAAAAAGTATCCGACCTCCTTAGACGAAGTGCAGGAACGGGTAGAAAAATATATCAACATGGAGGAGAACGCTTGGTTAGGAGAAACCTCAAAATCAGGGGCCTCCTACCGAGACAAAGACAAGGAATCCGAAAGAAAAGAAGATCGACAAGGGGAGAAAATCAAAAAATACCATAACCACACCCCTCTCAGGGCATCCCTGGTCGAGATATACAAAGAAGTCTGCCACACGGAAAAAATCCCCCCAGCATGGCCACTCAAAGGCAAAAGGGGAGGGGAAACCGAAAGGAATATTGTGAATACCATCGAGTCCGAGGACACTCCACAAACGAATGCTTCGACCTAAAAAACATCATAGAAAAATTGGTGAGAGAAGGAAAATTAGATCGATTCCTGGCCACCCGAGATGATGATCAAAGAAAGAGACGAAGGGATGAAGATATCGAACGAACAGAACGATCACCTCGGACACCAGAAAGACATGTCCACATGATACACGGTGGATTCACAGCAGGTGAAATCTCCAAATCCTCTCGCAAGAGATATCTCAAAGAAGTGTATCATGTCGAAGGAGAGGAGAAAGCACTCAACATTCCGGCAATAACATTCACTAAAGAGGACGCATCTGGCATCATCACAGGACACGACGATCCCATGGTTATCACCATCATATTGGCAAACGCCAACCTACACCGCACCTTAATAGACCAAGGGTGTTCTGCCGACATTTTATTCAAAACAGCTTTTGATAAACTCGGCTTGGAAGAAAAAGAACTTAAAGCATATCCAAATAGCCTGTTTGGGCTAGGAGATACCCGGTTTGACCACTCGGATACATACCACTACATACAACCTTCGGAAAAGGAGACCAATCCAGGACCCTCAAAATAGACTACATCGTAGTCGATGTAAGTTCAGCTTACAACGCTCTCATAGGACGGACAACACTCAACCAACTCGGCGCAATAGTCTCGACCCCACACCTATGTATGAAGTTCCCAACCCCAAAAGGGATAGCCACAATAAAAGCAGACCAAAAGACGGCACGTCGCTGTTATAACGAAAGCCTAAACCTCAGAGGCAAAGGAGAAGAGTTCCACACAATCGAGCTGGGCGGAGTTCATCGACGAGAAGAACTTCGTCCCCAGCCAGAAGGCGAGATAGAAAAGATTCAGATCGGGGACACCCCAGAAAAAACTACCAATATCGGCACAATCCTAAAAGGAGATTTAAAAGAATTACTAATACAATTCTTGCGAGACAACGTCGATCTCTTCGCGTGTAAAGCTGCAGACATGCCAGGTATCGACCCTAAGCTAATGTGTCACAAGTTGGCGGTCTACCCAGGATCTCGATCGGTGCAGCAGAGACGAAGAAAACTTAGGCTAGAGCGATCCCAAGCCGTGGACGAGCAAGTACAGGCACTACTGGAAGCCGGATTCATAAGAGAAGTCAAATACCCGCTATGGCTAGCCAACATGGTCTTGGTGAAAAAATCAAATGGAAAGTGGCGAATGTGCACCGATTACACCGATCTCAACAAGGCTTGCGCTAAAGATCCATACCCACTCCCAAGTATTGACGCTCTAGTAGATGCTTCCTCCGGGTACAAATATCTCTCGTTTATGGACGCATACTCGGGGTACAATCAAATCCTCATGTACCCACCAGATCAAGAAAAGACCTCGTTCCTAACACCAAAAGCAAGCTACTGCTACATTGTGATGCCTTTCGGTCTCAAGAACACAGGAGCTACTTATCAAAGGCTAATGAATAAAGTCTTCTCAGATCACATCGGAAAAATCATGGAAGTTTATGTGGACGACATGTTAGTAAAGATACAAAGCGAAGATACATTATTATCCGACCTGACTCAAGTGTTTTACACTATAAGGAAGCACAACATGCGGCTCAATCCCGCAAAATGCACCTTCGCAGTAGAAGCAGGCAAATTCTTAGGCTTCATGCTCACACAAAGGGGAATTAAAGCAAACCCAGACAAATGTCAAGCCATACTCAACATGAAGAGCCCAACTTGTGTCAAAGAAGTACAACAACTCAACGGGAGGTTGGCCGCCCTATCCCGATTCTTAGCAGGAGCTGCGATAAGATCTCTCCCCTTCTATGCTACTTTAAGAAAGGGAAAACAGTTCGAATGGACGACGGAATGTGAGCAAGCCTTCCAAGACTTCAAGGAGTTCTTAGGACGGCCACCTATCCTATCTCGACCACGAGAAGGAGAACCGCTCATATTATACCTCGCAGTAGGGAGCCGGGCAATAGCCTCAGCACTAGTCAGAGAAGACGAACATGGGCAACAACCCGTCTACTTCATTAGCAAAGCGCTGTAGGGATCCGAGCTGAACTACCAGAAAATAGAAAAATTCGCCTATACCCTCATTCTAACATCTCGACGACTCCGCCCGTACTTCCAGGCTCACATTATTAAGGTTCGAACTTACCAGCCCATAAAAGGAATATTGCAGAAAACAGATCTGGCAGGCAGAATTCTACAATGGGCAGTCGAGTTGTCTGAATTTGACCTCCAATATGAAGCTCGGACGACCATCAAATCACAGTATCTGGCCGACTTTATCACAGAATTCACAGATGCCCTAGAAACCCCCACAGAATGGAATCTTTACGTGGACGGTTCTTCAAATAAAACTGGAAGCGGCGCAGGCGTGATAATAGAAAGCAACCAAGGAACCCAAGTCGAGCTCTCCCTCAAGTTTGGGTTCCCGGCCTCAAACAACCAGGCAGAATATGAAGCATTATTAGCTGGCTTGAAGCTGGCTACAGAGGTCGGAGCTCAAAAACTCAATATTTACAGTGATTCACAAGTGGTCACATCACAAATAACAGGGAGCTACCAAGCCAAAGATCCAATCATGAAAAAATATTTGGACAAAACTAAGGAGCAGCTCGGACAAATCGGGGAGTATAAAATCTGCCACATACCCCGCGAACAAAATGCCCGAGCTGATGCACTCTCGAAACTAGCTAGCACCAAACCAGGGGGCAACAATAGGAGCTTCATCCAGGAAATATTGCAAAACCCGTCAATCTCGGAAGAAGAAAAAGCCCTGACTATAACAAGTCAGGACCAAGGATGGATGACCCCCATAATCAACTACCTCAAAACAGGAATGCTCCCTGATGAGCGGATAATTTATACGCTTTTTGGCATTGTTTTCATATAGTTTTTAGTAAGTTTAAGCTACTTTTAGGGATGTTTTCATTAGTTTTTATGCTAAATTCACATTTCTGGACTTTACTATGAGTTTGTGTGTTTTTCTATGATTTCAGGTAAATTCTGACTGAAATTGAGGGATTTGAGCAAAACTCTGAAGAAGGCTGACAAAAGGACTGCTGATGCTGTTGGAATCTGACCTCCCTGCACTCGAAATGGATTTTCTGGAGCTACAGAACTCCAATTGGCGCGCTCTCAACGGCGTTGGAAAGTAGACATCCAGGGCTTTCCAGCAATATATAATAGTCCATACTTTATTCGAAGAATGACGACGTAACTTGGCGTTAAACGCCAAGTACACGCTGCTGTCTGGAGTTAAACGCCAGAAAAACGTCATGATCCGGAGTT
>NC_029778.3:44834403-44834832 GCF_000817695.3 Arachis duranensis
AAAAATGGTGAATCCCTCTATGAAGCTTGGGAAAGATACAAGTAACTGACCAAAAAGTGTCCTTCTGACATGCTCTCAGAATGGACCATCCTGGATATATTCTATGATGGTCTGTATGAATTGTCTAAGATGTCAATGGACCATTCTGCGTGTGGATCTATTCACCTGAAGAAAACGCCTGAAGAGGCTCAAGAACTCATTGACATGGTTGCAAACAACCAGTTCATGTATACCTCTGAGAGGAATTCCGTGAATAATGGGGCCCCTCAAGAAGGGAGTTCTTGAAATTGATGCTCTGAATGCCATACTGGCTCAGAACAAAGTGTTGACTCAACAGGTCAACATGATCTCTCAAAATCTGAATGGATTGCAACATGCATCCAACAGTACTAGAGAGGTAGCTTCTGAAGAAGCTTATGATCCTGAGAA
>NC_029778.3:44837399-44837563 GCF_000817695.3 Arachis duranensis
ATTTTCTTCTTCTTCTTCTTCTACTCTTCTTTTCTTTTTGCTCGAGGACGAGCAAATTTTAAGTTTGGTGTGGTAAAAAGCATAGCTTTTTATTTTTCATTCACCATCAATGGCACCCAAGACCGGAGTTTCCTCAAGAAAAGGAAAAGGGAAGGTAAAAGCTT
>NC_029778.3:44837663-44850940 GCF_000817695.3 Arachis duranensis
ATACTCTCATAATGGCAGAAAACGGCATCACTGACCCTCTACTCCCTCCCCCTCCAACCACATAATCCTCAACCTCTCTGAATCCCAATGACATAGAGCTTCCCCCAACTCGCGATTCCCCCAACCCGTTCCAGTTCATCGGATGCTCCGAACCCCCAAGCGTTCCTCCTGCTTCAACCGTAGACCCCTTCCGAAACGGCACACAGAACGTGGAGGGAGTGTACGAGTGGGTGAAAATCGTTGCATGCTTGCCTTTGGCGCTGGTTCGAGTGGTGGTGTTCGGAGCTTGCTTGATGGTAGGGTACTTGGAAATGAAGTTGTTTAGCTGTTTTATGGGTGTTGATCGAAAATATTTTCGATCGAAGAGATTTGTCAGATAGATGTGTGATAAAACCATATTTTATGATATATATTGTGCTCAATTTAAGTGTTTATTCAACCCTTCACCTACTTATTCATGTAAATTGCATGATTTTACTTTCCCTTCCTTATTATGTGATATATATGAAATACATGTTTCCTATGCTTAAAAAAATAATTATTTTAATTACCCTTTATTACCATTCGATGCCGTGATTTGTGTGTTGAGTAGTTGCAGAGCTTCTAAGGCAGGAATGACTTAAAGGATGGAAAGGAAACATACAAAAATGGAAGGAAAGCACAAAATTGATTTTCAAAGAAATTGGCAGCGACGCGAACGCATGGACGACGCGGCCGCATGCCCAGCGCGAAAAGGGAGCGACGCAAATGCGTGACTGACGCGGTCGAGCGCCTTAAGGAGAACACAAATGACGTGAACGCATGGTCGAAGCAAACGCGTGACAAGGAAAACTCTAGATGACGTGACCGCTGGACCCACGCGGACGCGTGACAGACGCCACGCACCAGAAATTACAGAAAACACTCACAACGGTTTCTGAAGCCCTTTTTGGCCCAGATCCAAGTCCAAGAGGCACATATTAGAGGTTATGAAGTGGGAGAATCCATTCATTCAAGAGATCTCTAGTTATTCACTTTTCATAATTTAGATGTAGCTTTTAGAGAGAGAGAGAGGCTCTCTCCTCTCTTTTAAGTTTTAGGATTAGGATTTTTTTTAGTCACTAGGATTGTTTCTTCGTACCAGGTTCAATAATTTATGTTTCTCTTCTACTTTTGTTTACTCTGAAGCTTTTATTTGTATTTGATTTATGTTGCCCAATTGGCTTATGAACTTTTCCATGTTAGAATTGACATCTTAATTAAATATAATTTGAGGTATTCCAGACTCATGATTGCTTCTCCCTATTTATAATTTAGATTATTTACTATTGACTTTGGTTGATTAATTGGTAACTCTTGAGTTATCAAACTCATCATGATTGATAATTATTATCTTTGCTGATTAACTTAGATTCCTATAACTCTGGTCTTTCCTTAAGGAGTTGACTAGGACCTTAGGTGTTAATTTAATTTGTCCACTTAACTGACCTTCATAGTTAGAGGTTGACTTAGTGGGAGCAAAAATATAATTCTCATCACCATTGATAAGGATAACTAGGATAGGACTTCCAGTTTTCATACCTTGCCAAGAGGTTTCTTCGTTATTAATTTATTAATTTTTGCAAACCATTTTTCTTGCTTAAAACCCTTTTCAAAACCCAAAACACTGTTTTCCATAACCAATAATAAAACAAACCTCCCTGCAATTCCTTGAGAAGATGACCCAAGGTTTGAATACTTTGGTTTATAAATTTTATTGGATTTGTTACTTGTGACAACCAAAACGTTTGTAAGAAAGGTTGATTGCTTGGTTTAGAAACTATACTTGCAACGAGAATTTATTATAACTTCTAAACCATCAATCTTCAGTTCTTCAAAATGGCGCCGTTGCCGGGAAATCGCAAACATTTGCCTTATTATTGGTTATTGTAAATATTTTTCTTTTACTTGCTTATTTGTTTTTTTTCCCTTCTTATTTCTGATAACTACTATGAATTCTCACCCCTCTCGCTTTGAGTTTGGTTCTAATTTTGTTGAAAGAAATGGAAGCTATAACAGGAATATGCATCATGGTCTAAGTAATCAAAGATGGATGGAGCCAAGAGGATATGATCAACCCTTGAGGCAACAACACCCTCCAAGATATCATGGACAGAGACCATTCTACAATGCATACCGAACTGATAGATTTGGTGGACCCCCTTGTAGCTACCAACAAGCCCCACCCTATGCTCAAAGACCATCCTCTCAACATAGCCTCGAACTACCACACTCACAAGCACCTTTCCACCATTCACCATCACATGATCCTTACCCATCCCAACGCCAATCCAATTACTCCCAAGAAACACCACTCCTCTATGCACCATGTCCATATCCATCAAGCCAAGAATCACAGGTTTGCTTCAAAGAATCAGTAGACCAATTTCATGCAACCCTTCGTCAACTGGAGCAAGCAATAAATCAATTATCTTCCAGACGTTCGGACACTCAACAAACTCCCATGGCTTCATGTGGAGAATCTAATGAAGAATGCATCATGAAGGAGACACTAGAAACTCCAGTGGATAGTATAAAGCATAACTTCGTACTAGAACAAGTAGGGGAAGCTGTCATTCTAGAAGAAGAAGAGTTGGTTGAAGATTTAGGAGATGGTGAACCTCCACGGGAACCCAGAGTTATGGAAGACTCCGTCAAGGATGTTACAATTGACGCTAAGGAGGATAGTGCACAATCCCCAAAGCAGGTATCCTATGAGGAATTGGACGGAGTAACCCAAGACGCATGTTTCCTTAATGATGATGATCACAAGTCAAGCACTCTTAGTGATGAACTTGTGTTCTTTGAGATAGAAGAATCTTCTCCAAGTGAATACGAAGATGATGCAGAGGTAGACTTTTCTCAACCTCCCAATTATGACTCAAGTGATGATGAAGATATCGATGACTTTGATCAAGACATGGTTGAAATGGAAGAAATTTGCAAAGAAATAGAGGAACTCACAGAAGACCACAAGGGAGTAGTGCTTGCAGAACCACTAGAAACACCTATCCCAAGGCCATTATCACCCAACACAAACTTCAAGTGGGTGAAATTCTTGACCTTTATCTTCACTTTTCCACTTGAATATGGTTTGCTTGAAACAGATGGTCAGCTTAGAGCTCTTTGCGGCTTTAAGAGAAAAAATGGAATGACTCGCACTTAGCGCTGGTATGCAAGATTCAATGAGGTTTCACACTTCAATTTGAGGTGCAGGGATTGGTGTCAAGCTCAATTGAAAGGATCTCGGAAGCTGTTTGGTCACTGCAGTGAGAATTCAGATTACTTATCACCCGGCTGGAAAAATACAGATCAAGACAAAGATGGGTGTAAAAGTAGAGTTTGGAATCTTGGAATCTATTCCGACATTCAACACCCCGGGAGCCTGGAAACTTGTTTGAAACTGCTCAAAGGGTTTACGTACCTTGTTTGGGACCCCGGAGGATGCTGCCATTCCAAACAATGGTGGAGATTTCTGGACGAATTCAAGCATAAGCCACCATAGCAGGAAGCTAATCCAATGTCCAACTTAAGGACTTTAACTAAAAGTGCTAGGTGGGAGACAACCCACTATGGTATGGTCGTTTCTTTTTCAACTTTTATTTCGTACGATTTAATTTTATGTTATATTGAACCTGGATGTTATTCGTAAGCATTTGCATTAGCATTATATACTGCATAACTGCATACTTGCATATAAAAAAAAGAGAGAGAAAGGCGTGCGACGCGACCGCATCGTTGAAGTGATTGCGTCAGTCCCGAAAACCACCTCCCACGCGTCTCGTCTTTCACGCGGCCGCGTGATCTGGAAATCGGCGTAAAAATCCAACGCCCAGAAATCTGGGCTAGAATCGTGCGGCTGTCGTGCGTTTCGCGCAAAACGGCCCATGCGTTCGCATCCATCATGCGAACGCGTCACTAGCAAAACACCCATCTCAGGGAAAAGCGTGAGCAACGCGTTCGTGTTGCATGGATTGCACAACACCCCAAAGGAGACAGAGAGTTGTGCTGAAACGATGCTGCAATTGTGCGTTTAGCACAATTTCCAACGATGTGGTCGCATGCCTCATGCGACTGCATCATTTACCCTTTTAACCATTCCATACGATTCCGTCACTCACGCGATCGCATCAACCCCCCATTCACCCTAGCCATGCGATCGCGTGCTCCACGCGATTGCGTGGATTCAAATTTACTAACACCCAGTGATGCGAAACCCTACCCGTCGCGCCCCCATTTCCCTTCTTCTTCCTTTCTTCTCTGCAACTCACCCCCAACCACCTCCTACCGCCGCACCACCCTCACCCAACCACCACTACCCTCACCCCCATTCTTCTTAAAACCACCCCATCCACTGATAACCCAAACTAAAACCCCCCGCCACCACAAACAGCCACCACCACCATCGCGCAGCCCAGTTCTGTCACCACGCCACCGTGCCCCTCCCAGCACCACCGCAACCACACTGCCGCCATCTCTCAGTTCCCTAGCCTATTTCATACGCCTACTAGGTTCCATTGAATGCCACCTTTCTTTCATTCATAGTTATTTGCATATTTTTTTAGTTTCTGTTTAACATTAGGCTAGTTAGAGATGCATGTTTGTAGTGGATTATAGGTTGTTAGGTAGCTAGGATATGGTTAGTGGATTTAGGCCTGATTCATTGCGCTGTTCTTGCTACTTGTTTTATAATTTTCGCAATTCTGCTGTTGCAGTGATGTTAGTATTGTTCATATGATGTTCTTACTGTTCATGCTGCTATTGCGACTGCTCTTTCATGTCATATTATTTATATCCATTTGCAGTTTATCTTAATTTATATGAACTATTCTGCTTCCTGTTTATTTTCCGGGAACATCCAATTTTAGCCGGAATGCTGCCCAAATTTTCTATAAATTGTTTTGATATTCATTCATGTTTTGGTTTTAGCAATGTGAATTTGGCATTCCTTCCCTTTTACCAAACCAATTCATGAATGCACAGGCTAGCATTCTTATTCCCTTCGATTTCCTGGTTAATAAATCACATTGTTGTTGATTAGATTTCACTTTTCGCTATTTCTATATCTATATGCATCATTAACAACTTGATTCCCCTGCTTGAATATGAGTTGACTGTTGCTTAAAATTGTGAAATTCTTGTTACTTAGACACCAATCATCATGCCACTTACTATGACTTCCTTTTTACTAACTCACTGATTTTTGCTTTCTAACCTCTTTTTCAATTTTACCCACTTTTAACTTTCTAACTTCCCCTTTTGCCTTTTCACTACTTCTTTCAATTAATTTCACTCATGGCATGATTATTATTTTTCCTAATTAACAGGCTTTGCACTTCTAACATATTTTGAAATATGATTTTTCATCTCAGCTTTTCAACTCCAAAACAATCCAAAATATACATTTATTTAACTCATTTCATTTTTCTACTGCTCCTTTGCCACTTTGTGCTTATCTTGTTATTTGCCTACTTGTTTTCCTGCTTTTATTATATCTTAGATTTCTATTTTTTTTTCAAGATGTTTGACCCTCAGCAAAAGGGAAAAGGAAAGGCAACAACTGGCAAATGGAAAAGAGGTGAATCCTCTATGTCTCTCCTGGAGCTTATGCATGATGAATCCTGGCGGGAAAAGCACTTTATCCAGCAAGAGAAGGCTGACCAGCTCCTCCCTGCCAATGATCCAATTAAGTTTGCAAACTGATACTGTGAGCTGAAGTTTCCAGTGTTTGCTACCTCCAGAAATCTGTACCTGGATAGGACTTTGAAAATTCCAAAAAAACTACAGTAGTACACCTCCGATCATATCAAACAAAGAGGCTGGTTCTTCTTGGAGAGAAACTTGATTGAGTTAAATGCTTCCTGGGTAAGAGAGTTTTACTGCAATTATTTCAAGACTTCCCTGGATGCAGTGCACCTCAGAGGGAAACAGATACTGGTCACTGAAGAGGCCATTGAGGATATTCTGCGCCTTCAGCCTACGTCAGATCAGCCTGACGATTACCAAAAGGCTGAAGAGGACATGCGCTTTCTGAGATTTGACTGGGATGCTGTCAAGGAGAGGATAGCCCTTGACCCTACTGTCCCATGGGTCATGGGTAAGACAACCACCATGCCTAAAGGAATCAAGCGGATACACTTGAATGATGAGGCTTGGCTCTGGCACCAGATCCTGAGTAACTTTATTATGCCGAGCATTCATGAGACAGAGCTGCCTGCTGTTATGATCACCCTCCTCTGGTGTGTGATGAAGGGTAAGGACCTGTACCTGCCACGATTCATCCGGCACTATATGGCCAGGGTCTATATCAGAGCCACCCTCCCCTTTCCTTATCTGGTCACCCAGTTAGGCCGTCGAGCTGACGTGCCTTGGGAGGATGCTGATAAGAAGCCACCTGCTGTGGACTGCAAGAAGATCATTCCTCACAGTAGGAAGCTTTAGGCTACAGGCCTTCATTCCTTATTGCTTCTGATGAGACAGCCACACCTTCAGCTGCCCCCTCTTCTTCCACTGCTGTACCTGCTCCGCCCACTGCACCTCCAGCTGCTCCTGAGCCTATCTACCATTTGGTGCATCGACTCTTCACCCGCCTGGATCGTATGGAGCGTCGCAACAAGCGACGCTATGAGCACCTCAAGTTGACGATCCGGTCCGGCGGCGACATCCCTTCCGAGCCTGACACCCCTTCTAACACATCTGAGGCGGAGGCAAGCGCTCATGAGGAGGAGACACCCACCCAGGCTGAGTAGGCAGGCCCGGAGCAGGCTGCGCCACATCCTGAGGAGCCACACCAGATATAGGCCACACATTCCGAGATTCCTATCCAGTCAGAGCCTCCTCTACAGCAGACAGATCCTCCTACCTTCATCCAGTCTGTGGATCCTCAGACCACCATCGAGACTCCAGCAGCCCATCCTTCCAGTGGTGACACTCCTTCACACCCAGCTTGAGTGAGCATCGAGGACGATGCTTTATTTTAAGTGTGGGGAGGTCGCCATCTCTGGCATATTTTTTTGGTGAACCACTACAGACTCTTTTATTTTATTTTGCTTATTTTTCTGTATTTTTATCTTCATTTTTATTTTTATTTTTTCAGTACTTATACATTGTTCTTTTCATGTGTTTCTATTCTATTTTCTACATTTTGCACTTTAGTTCATATTTTAGCCATTTAGTTTAGTTGCAATTCTAACTCATTAGTCATAGAATATGTGGATTAATTAGTGTAGTGTACCCTTTTAGCATATATTTAAATTGAAAATAAAAAGGAAGCTAGACATGTATATATAGCATCTCCAAAACATGTTAGTTAGTTAGTTAACAACATTTCATCAAAGAGGAACCCTAAAACTTTAAAGCCACCTAAATAAATTTTACATTGAGAATAATGGGAACTCTTAATTTCTACCTGCATGACATGTATAACCGATATATGATTTTTTTGAGCTAGAGAACACACAGCCTGAGAGTTTTGAGGTTAATTGTATGGTTACATTCAAACCATAATTTTTATTCCTGTGTGCTTCGCCCTTCTTTTTATTCTGATGTTCTTTGCTTTGTTTTAATCTATATGTCTGATTATAGAATATAGATACATACTAAGAAAGTGATTGAGGCCATCATTTGAATTTTTCCTCACTTATCCCAAATTAGCCTACCTTTTACATCACCCTTGTTAGCCCCCCTTGAGCTTGTTAATCCCCATTTTTTCTGTAAACCACATTACTAACCTTAAGTAGAAAAACAAAATATGAATCCCAAGTTGAATCCTTGGTTAGCTTAAGATAAGGTATTGTGTATAATTTAAGTGTGGGGAACTTTGTGGGAACATGGATGATAGGAACAAAGGTAGAAAGTTTAAAAGAATAAAAATATTCAAAGTAAAAATTTTGGGAAGCATGCTCATGTGAAATCAATTGAATTACCATGTGTAGTTTCAGACTCAAAAAAAAGTTTCTATTTTTGGTATTTAATTAAGGGGACACAAAGAAATTCCCCAGTTACAAAATAAAAAGAATCAATGCACATGGGATAAAATTAAAATTAATGCATGAGTTTGCAATACAAAGTGAGAAAACTGTGGGCAAATAAGTTGAGAAGCTTTAAATTACAAAATATGTGTGTTAGGTGAGATCTTAGAATAATCAAGGATTCACTTATTGACTCACTTAGCCTTATACATATACCCTTACCTCTACCTTGGCCCCATTACAACATTGGAAAAGACCTAATGATTTTTGTATGTCTGTATTCTATAATTGTTGATTGGTTAGATGAAGAACAAAGTTATAGAAAGTAAGGATAAAAAGAAGAATAGAGTGATTAACCCAATAAACACTGAGTGACTAGAGAGTAAACACAAAATCCAGTGTGGGTTCAATAGCTCATCACCATATATCTCTGCCTCAATTGTTAATTGTCTTGCAAGTTTGAAAAATATTTTTACCCATCTCAATTGTAAAAGTGCTTTAACATTATCTAAGGTTGGCTATGCATATATGATTCCTTGAGGATGTGAATTAATTTAACTACATGTAAGTTTTATATACAAGTGAATAACAAATTAGAATTGCATGAATCATTTAGGTAGTTGCATCTAGGATAGATTGCATTGCATGAAGTTCCACCACTTTACCTTACTCTTTATCATAGATTTAGCATGAGGACATGCTATTGTTTAAGTGTGGGGAGGTTGATAAACCCATATTTTATGATATATATTGTGCTCAATTTAAGTGATTTATTCAACCCTTCACCTACTTATTCATGTAAATTGCATGGTTTTACTTTCCTTTCCTTATTATGTGATATATGTGAAATACATGTTTCTTATGCTTTAAAAATAATTATTTCAATTACCCTTTATTACCATTCGATGCTGTGATTTGTGTGTTGAGTAGTTGCAGAGCTTCTAAGGCAGGAATGACTTAAAGGATGGAACGGAAACATACAAAAATGGAAGGAAAGCACAAAATGGAGTCTTCAAAAAAACTGGCAGCAACGCAAACGCGTGGACGACGCGGCCGCATGCCCAGCGTGAAAAGGGAGCGACGCAAACACGTGACTGACGCGGCCGCGCGCCTTAAGCAGAACACAGTGACGCGGATGCATGATCGAAGCAAACGCGTGACAAGGAAAACTCCAGATGACGCGACCGCGTGATCCACGCGGACGCGTGACAGACGCCACGCACCAGAAATTACAGAAAATGCTTCCAGCAGTTTCTGAAGCCCTTTTTGGCTCAGATCCAAGTCCAAGAGGCACATATTAGAGGTTATGATGTGGGGGAATCCATTCATTCAAGAGATCTCCAGTTATTCACTTTTCATAATTTAGATGTAGTTTTTAGAGAGAGAGGCTCTCTCCTCTCTCTTAGGTTTTAGGATTAGGATTTCTTTTAGTCATTAGGATTATTTCTTCGTACTAGGTTTAATAATTTATGTTTCTCTTCTACTTTTGTTTACTTTGAAGCTTTTATTTATATTTGATTTATGTTGCCCAATTGGCTTATGAACTTTTTCATGTTAGAATTGACATCTTAATTAAATATAATTTGAGGTATTCCAGACTCATGATTGCTACTCCCTATTTATAATTTAGATTATTTACTATTGGCTTTGGTTGATTAATTGATAACTCTTGAGTTATCAAACTCATCATGATTGATAATTATTATCTTTGCTGATTAACTTAGATTCCTATAACTCTGGTCTTTCCTTAAGGAGTTGACTAGGACTTTAGGTGTTAATTTAATTTGTCCACTTAACTGACCTTCATAGTTAGAGGTTGACTTAGTGGGAGCAAAAATATAATTCTCATCACCATTGATAAGGATAAGTAGGATAGGACTTCCAGTTTTCATACCTTGCCAAGAGGTTTCTTCGTTATTAATTTATTAATTTCTGCAAACCATTTTTCTTGGTCAAAACCCTTTTTAAAACCTAAAACACTATTTTCCATAACCAATAATAAAACACACCTCCCTAAAATTCCTTGAGAAGACGACCCGATGTTTGAATACTTCGGTTTATAAATTTTATTGAATTTGTTACTTGTGACAACCAAAACGTTTGTAAGAAAGGTTGATTACTTGGTTTAGAAACTATACTTGCAACGAGAATTTATTATAACTTCTAAACTATCAATCTTCAGTTCTTCAATGTGAATCAAGTATAATTTCTCGAGAAGACACGTGCATAAGTATGAGTTTGAGAGTAGTCAGTGTCGATTTGAGTTTCGATCATTTTGTCGATCGAATGAGGTTAAATCGAATAAGGGATTTGATTTAAGAAATCGAGTAAAGCCTTTGAAGAGCTGGTTGAATAGAAGCGGAAGCGGGAAGGTTAGTAGCTTTCATCACGCAAGGAAAACATGGGGAATATCTACAATCACGCAGCGGGAACAGTTACCAAGAGTGATTGTCTTTCAAATTCATAAGTTCTTATTTAATTGTAATTAATTGTAATTTAATTAACAGTTATGTAAGATAGCCTATAAATACTGTGAAGTGTTAGGGAATAAGGGTTGTAACTTGTACTCAGAAAAAACACTCTAGCACTCTCACATCCCAGCGAATCACTGAGTTTGTAATTGAGTTACGTTTTCTGTAGGGTTCCTTCCATCTTCTTCTTTTACTTAATTTGTCTTTACTGTAACTTTAACATTTCAATTAATCATGTTTACTAAGTATTCTCTACTTTCTTTGTTTAATTTTTCTTTCTGCATTTTATTGTTTAAGTTAAGAATCCTTTGATTTAATTAGAGGTATTTTCATTGTTTTCTTTTAATTCTAATACAAACCTTTATTCTTTTACCATGTATTTAGTTTTTTGAAAACTTTATTTTCTAAGTTTCATTCATTAATTTACAAATTTGCTTTATCTTTATTTTCAAACAATGTCTAATCAAAGACGCTTTGATGCACTTCTAGAAAACTGGTACTCGCACAGAGGAGTAGGTTTCTCTCCCAGATCACTAGATATCGAACCACTATCGATTTGCTAAAAATTGACAAAACAAATTGGCACGCCCGGTGGGACAGTTTTCAAATCAAAGTGTTTCAAATAAAGTCTTTTCCAGTAATTTTAGTGTATGCGATTACGGAGAGTGAAGATCATTCACATGGCTGATGAATTATCAAATGTGAATGGTGGTTCTTCCACCAATGATAGCATACCAGTATCCATGCAACAAGCAGACGTATCTTCACGTTCAGAGGGTGCAATTGGAACTGAAAGTATAGTCGTTATGACTATACAAACTGGGAATATTGGATGTAATACTCATCCACGTGGTCCTGCGCCACCATATCAACCTCCATTAACCGCTGGTTGGCCTCCTTATGGTCTTCCTCCTGGTTATACCCCACCGGTGGGTGGTTTCATGCCGCCTGTCCATTTTGGGAATATGAATGGAGTGAATAATGCTCAAAACCCACAACAATATTCCGAGTATTCTCGTGAATATCAGGTGGGTTCCACTTCGAATGCTACCAATTCAATGGCAGTATATCGACAGCAAGTGGAGGAAAGTCACCATGACTTGGTCAATTTATTGACCCAACAAATGACTACAATCTTGAATCCCATGATGGCAGATCATGAGTCAAGATTTGAGCGTCTCGCTAGACAAGTGGAGAGGATTGCTCGAATTGTTGATTATGATAAAGGTGAAAAGCATAATGCCCGGGGAAATAATGAGGGGATGGAAAACAATTTTCAAAATGAAAATCACATTCCAAATCGAAAAAATCCTTGCGTGGTTCTTCGAGGTGAAAATGCTGATAATGTTTTAAATAGTTTACGTGGTGATCGCTATCAAGTCACTAGGTTTGTAGAAGAAGTACTAAATCAGGTTGGACTGAATGTTGGTTTTATAAATCAACCACATTTTGTGTCTGCTTTTTCCCAAGTAGTTCAGATGACTGAAGTGCCAAAAGGGGTAAAAAATTCAAAAATAATCACAAAATTTGCTGGAGAAGTTGGAGAATCCACTACTGAATATGTTGCTCGTTATTTGGTCGAGATCGGGAACTTAGCTAATGATGAGAATTTGAAAATGAAAATTTTCCTTCATCGTTGACAAAGAATGCATTTACTTGGTTCTCAAATCTTAGACCAAATTCGATTACAACATGGAATCAGTTGGAAATTGCTTTTCACGCTGAGTTTTACAGGGGAGAAATGAATGTAGCAGTTACCGATCTAGTAGCTTTGTGATGAGCGGATAATTTATACGCTTTTTGGCATTATTTTTAGTATGTTTTTAGTATGTTTTAGTTAGTTTTTATTATATTTTTTATTAGTTTTTAGTTAAAATTCACTTTTCTGAACTTTACTATGAGTTTGTGTGTTTTTCTATGATTTCAGGTATTTTTTGGCTGAAATTGAGGGACCTGAGCAAAAATCTGATTCAGAGGCTGAAAAGGACTGTAGATGCTGTTGGATTCTGACCTCCCTGCACTCGAAGTAGATTTTCTGGAGCTACAGAAGCCCAATTTGCGCGCTCTCAACGGCGTTGGAAAGTAGACATCTTGGGCTTTCCAGCAATGTATAATAGTTCATACTTTTCCCGAGATTTGATGGCCCAAACTGGCGTTCCAAATCAGCTCAAAACTGCCCGGCGTTAAACGCCGGAACTGGCACAAAAGCTAGCGTTTAACTCCAAGATAAGTCTCTACACATGAAAGCTTCAATGCTCAGCCCAAGCACACACCAAGCGGGTCCGGAAGTGGATTTTTATGTCATTTACTCATTTCTGTAAACCCTAGGCTACTAGTTCTCTACAAATAGGACCTTTTACTATTGTATTTTCATCTTGGTTCTTCTGGTTCCCTCTCTGGGGCCGAAGCCAATGATCACTATTATCACTTATGTATTTTCAACGGTGGAGTTTCTACACACCATAGATTAAGGTGTGGAGCTCTGCTGTACCTCGAGTATTAATGCAATTACTATTGTTCTTCTATTCAATTCAGCTTATTCTTGTTCTAAGATATTCATTTGCACCCAAGAACATGATGAATGTGATGATTATGTGACACTCATCATCATTCTCACTTATGAACGAGTGCCTGACAACCACTTCTGTTCTACAAGCAAACAAGGCTTGAATGTTTATCTCTTTGATCCCTTGATCGGAATCTTCATGGTATAAGCTAGAATTGATGCCGGCATTCAAGAGAATCCGGAAGGTCCAAACCTTGTCTGTGGTATTCTGAGTAGGATTCAAGGATTGAATGACTGTGACGAGCTTCAAAC
>NC_029778.3:44850993-44853174 GCF_000817695.3 Arachis duranensis
AAAAGAATCACTGGATTCTATTCCAACCTGATTGAGAACCGACAGATGATTAGCCGTGCCGTGACAGGGTACGTTGAACATTTTCACTGAGAGGACGGGATTGTAGCCACTGACAATAGTGATGCCCAACATACAACTTTCCATGGAAAGGAGTAAGAAGGATTGGATGAAGACAGTAGGAAAGCAAAGAGACGGAAGGGACAAATCATCTCCATTCGCTTATCTGAAGTTCTCACCAATGAATTACATAAGTATCTCTATCTTTACTTTATGCTTTATTCGTATATCATCCATAACTATTTGAATCTGCCTGACTAAGATTTACAAGGTTACCATAGCTTGCTTCATACCAACAATCTCCGTGGGATCGACCCTTACTCGCGTAAGGTTTATTACTTGGACGACCCAGTGCACTTGCTGGTTAGTTGTGCGAAGTTGTGATAAATAGTTGAGATTGCAATTGAGCGTACCATGTTGATGGCGCCATTGATGATCACAATTTCGTGCACCACTTTGAAACATGAAAATGGTAAAACTATCGATGATTACTTAATTTGTTTAAAAAATGTTAGAAGTAGATGCTATGTAACATTACCTGAAAGTGAGATTGTGAAAATAACAACTATGGGGTTAGGATTTTATATGCGCAAAAAGTTGCTCAACGTGCATATTCCTGATCTGGCTCATTTGGCCGAGAAGGTTCGACAGATCGAACTCATGAAAAAGGAGAAGAAAAATATAGAAATGAGCAAAGGTCAAAGAGTAAACCATTTACTCGAAAAGAAAAGGTTGCTTATGTAACCATGGAATCTTCGGAGGAGGAATTCGATTTTGAAACGGAAGAGTAGAACATAAGAAAGGTCCTCCGTATGTTTGCTTTTTATTGAAAAAACTTCCTAATAGTGAAAATTTGAATGATTCAAAACTTAAGAGTGTGAAAAATATAGTTCTGATATCTCAAAATCTGATCAGATTTTCGATGTGTTGCTTAAAGATAAATAATTAGCTTTACCTGAGGGTAGAACTTTACTTTCCGTTAAAGATTTAAAGGGAAAACCTTATTGTAAATTTCATCAAGCAACAAGTCATTCGACTAATAGTTGTGTCCGTTCCAGGGATTTGATTCAAGAAGCAATCATGAAAGGACCATTGAAATTTGATAATGGCAAGAAGGAAATGAAGGTTGATATTGATCCCCTCAAAGTTGATGCCGGTTATATTGAGCCCTGCTTGGGGGTGAACATGGTTGGTGTTCCGGGGGTTACCTGAAACGTATAGCTCGGTCGTCTGGAGAAGCCCGAGGTGGGGGTCAGGGACCCGAGCTTGATATGTAGAGTGATTGGTGGTGGTACCTGCAATGACACTCTGATGCTTAAGTTAGCATGGGTCCAAGCAGATATGTGTAGAATGTGGACTGTATGCCATACCTGGGTGCTCCAGTGCATTTATAGTAGTTGGCCGTGATCTTCCCTGGATAAGATATTCTTATCTTATCTTATCTTTTTGGGAGTTTTATCTCTATCTTTGTGGAACCGCCTTTCCTAGGCCTTTTCGGCCTTTAGGTTTTGGGCTGCGTTCCTTTTGATGGGCCTTCTTAGCGTTATTGTCCAAGGTCCGACCTCAGGCGTGGGCCTTGGGACGAGGTCGGACCTTTCATGGATTTTGCCGAGTTGGAGGAGCCCGGTCAGGGTATGAACAGTGCCCCTGCCCGAGTTCGTCCTTTTTGGGAGGTCGAGCTCGGGCATAGTAGTTTTTCAAAATTCAAAAATGGCCGTTTCCTGCATTTATTGCTTTTTACCGTTTCTCCTCGATTTCCGTTCGGGCTCTGTGAAGGCATTATTTATTTGCTCCCTTCCTTTTTCTTTGTTTATTCTGTTCCCTTCCTGTTTTTCTAAGTTTTGCCATCTCCTTTTCTGAGTACCGCTTCTTTTCTCTTTGTTCTTCTTCCCTGAATCTTTCCGCGTGTCTTTCCGGGGTTTCCTCTGCGCCGCCGTTCCGTTCTCCTTGCTTCGGAGCTCGTCGTCCTCGTTTCTTTCTTCCAGGTTTGTTCCCCTCTCTTTCCTTGTGCACATATGCTTCTGTTTCTTTTGTGTGGCTCTTTGTTTGTTTCTTTTTTCCCTATGCCTGGGTTGCCCCGAAAAGAGGCGCCGCCATTGCTTTGTTTGTTTGTATATGGGGGGG
>NC_029778.3:44853889-44854325 GCF_000817695.3 Arachis duranensis
GTCCGACCTTTCTTTCTAGATGAGAGTGGGGAGCCTTCTTTTCCTCTTTGTTGGCAGGAGAATGTAGTGTCTGCTAAGTATACCTTTGAGAGTCTAGATGAGGTGGAGCAGGCTTTTGTGGGTGTGGTGAGCAGTTTATGGGGTCGGGCACCTCACTTGGACACGAAGAAAATGTTGGGAGATCCAAGCCTTCTCCGTTCCGAGTTAGGTAGTTCCTGACCTCTTCCGAGATTCATCTTTTTTAGTATTTTGGTTTTGCTTGTTTTTGGTGGAATTTCTGTTGTGGTAATCCTTTTCTTTATTTCTTGTAGAGATGTCTTCTCAGGCGGAATCCATGAAGTTCCTTCGTCGGATGAAGAAGTCTGTGGCTGCTCGGAATATCGAGGCCGGGGAGGCTTCTGCCCGATCTTCTCCGCAGAAGACTACTGGGGGTGTT
>NC_029778.3:44858340-44860032 GCF_000817695.3 Arachis duranensis
CATGAAGCCTAAGAATTTTCCGGCTTCTGCGGCGAAGGTGCACTTCGTCGGGTTGAGTCTCATGTTGTGTTTTCTGAGGGTGCCGAAGATACTGGTGAGGTCGGTCAGCAAGTTTCCGTCTTCTTGTGTCTTCGCCAGCATGTCGTCGACGTACACCTCCATTTGTAGTCCGATGTGCTCTGAGAACACTTTGTTCATTAGTCTCTGGTAGGTTGCCCCTGCGTTCTTCAGCCCGAAGGGCATTACTACGTAGCAGTAGTTTGCCCTTGGGTTTATGAACGAGGTCTTTTCTTGGTCGGGTCCGTACATCGGGATTTGATTGTATCCCGAGTATGCGTCCATGAAGGAGAGATATCTATAGCCTGAGGCTACGTCTACTAAGGCGTCAATGTTTGGTAGTGGATATGGGTCTTTGGGGCAGGCTTTGTTGAGATCCGTGTAATCGACGCACATTCTCCATTTTCCGTTGGGCTTTTTTACCAGGACCACGTTTGCGAGCCATAGGGGGTATTTTACTTCCCTAATGAACCCTGCATCTAGCAGTGCTTGTACTTGTTCTTCTATTGCTTGCATGCGCTCGGGTCCGTGCTTCCGGCGTCTTTGTTGGACAGGCCGGGATCCCGGGTAAACCGATAGCTTATGGCACATCAGGTCGGGGCTTATGCCTGGCATGTCGGAGGCTTTCCAGGCGAAGAGGTCGGAATTCTCCCTTAAGAGGGCTATGAGTCCCTCTTTTAGGCCCGTTTCGAGGTTTGCTCCTATATTTGTTACTTTTTCAGATGTGTTCCCGATCTGGACTCTTTCGGTTTCTCCCTCTGGTTGTGGCCGAAGATCTTCTCGGGTTTGAACTCGCCCGAGTTCTATTGTGTTGATCTCTTTTCCTTTTAAGCTCAGGCTTTCGTTGTAGCATCGCTGCGCCAGTTTTTGGTCGCCTTTTAGAGTAGCGATTCCTTTTGCGGTAGGGAACTTCATACAGAGGTGTGGGGTCGAGACTATAGCTGCCAGTCTGTTTAGGGTTGGTCGCCCAATGAGGGCATTGTATGCTGAAGTGACGTCGACTATAATGTAGTCGATGCTTAATGTTTTAGATTGCTCGCCTCTTCCAAAGGTAGTGTGTAGCGAGACGTATCCTAAGGGATGGATTGGGGTATCCCTTAGCCCAAATAGGTCGGTGGGATAGGCTTTTAGTTCTTTTTCTTCAAGTCCGAGCTTGTCGAAGGCCGTTTTGAACAGGATATCTGCTGAGCTTCCCTGGTCAATCAGGGTTCAATGTAAGTTGGCGTTTGCTAGGATAATGGTGGTTACCATTGGATCGTCGTGCCCGGGTATTATCCTTTGAGCATCTTCTCGGGTAAACGAGATAGTAGGTAGTTCGGGCAAGGGGCTGTCTTCTCGGACGTGGTAGACTTCTTTGAGGTGTCTTTTTCGCGAGGACCTGGATGTTCCTCCACCTGCAAAACCTCCATTTATCATGTGAACGTGCCTTTCAGGGGTTCGCGGGATTTGTTCGGCCCGACCTTCGTTATCTCCCCTCCTTCTCTTCCTGGTCTCTTCTCCTTTCTCTGCTATGTATCTGTCGAGTTTTCCTTCTCTGCCTAGCTTTTCTATAACATTTTTTAGGTCAAAGCAGTCGTTAGTAGAATGACCGTAGAGCTTGTGATATTCACAGTATTCGGACCGATCTCTCCCCGC
>NC_029778.3:44860651-44869340 GCF_000817695.3 Arachis duranensis
TTTATGTCCTCTTCGAGTTGTTTCAGTCGGTTTTGTTGTGCCCGGACTGCTTCTAAAATTTCCGAGCTCTTTTCTTTTTCGGAATTTTGTGGATCTTTGTTTGGGAGTGATGTCTTTGGGCGATTCTGTTTGTTTCCTCCTGGAGTGCGTGGTGATAGAGGGCTGTCCGGTCGTTCTCCGGTGTCAACTTCGTCCTCTTGTTCTGATGCGGCGTGGCCATTGTTGAGAGGGTCGTCCGCCATGGTAAAGGGATGACTTCCAGGTCCCCGGCAACGGCGCCAATGTTCCGGGGGTTACCTGAAACGTATAGATCGGTCGTCTGGAGAAGCCCGAGGTGGGGGTCAGGGACCCGAGCTTGATATGTAGAGTGATTGGTGGTGGTACCTGCAATGACACTCCGATGCTTAAGTTAGCATGGGTCCAAGAAGATATGTGTAGAATATGGACTGTATGCCATACCTGGGTGCTCCAGTGCATTTATAGTAGTTGGCCGTGATCTTCCCTGGATAAGATATTCTTATCTTATCTTATCTTTTTGGGAGTTTTATCTCTATCTTTGTAGAACCGCCTTTCCTAGGCCTTTTCGGCCTTTAGGTTTTGGGCTGCGTTCCTTTTGATGGGCCTTCTTAGCGTTATTGTCCGAGGTCCGACCTCAGGCGTGGGCCTTGGGACGAGGTCGGACCTTTCATGGATTTTGCCGAGTTGGAGGAGCCCGGTCAGGGTATGAACAGTTGGTATGTCTTATGATTTTGATGTGGCTCTTGATGATTTTGAGTCACAGGTAAGATCTGTTTTTCCCAGAACGGGGGATGGCTTGCTGGATTTATTAGTACAGTAGAAGATCAAAGACTGGGACGTATCTCTGTGTCCTTGGTGCAATGCTGTCTTTGATGCTGAGGCAGCAGCTATCTTTGAAAAGGAAAGAATGAAGAAGGAATTAGCTCATAGGGAAGAGCAAGCGTGTCAGAGGCATCCAATTCGACGCATGGAGGGTTCTAGTTCAAAGATCCCTCAGCATGATGTAACTGCACCTTTAAGCTAATCTCAGGCCATAGGTGTTTAGTGGATAAGGAATTGTCAAGAATTCCAAAGGCGTGATCATTTGTATCGACGCAATCCTCAGTAGGGGCATCGAGCACTGTCTCGAAATCAATTTGCTTTTTATTGAGGACATGCCAGGGGTTACCCGAGAGGAAGAGGTGGAAGAAGGAGTTTTACTCAAAGTAAGAAACTTGAAATAGAAACAGGTAAGGAAGCAAGTAAGGGGGCAACACCCTCTGTGCATTCTTGAATTGTCTTTCCTTCTGATGGGAAGACTTATCCTAAAGAAATTCCATCACCTATAAAGATGGATAAAGGCAAAGCGGTTGCTCAGTCTTCTGCGGACCACAAAAATAAAGATGTCGATGTTGATGAGGAATATTTTGATGAAGGGGATGATGATATGGTGAGGACAATCTCGATCATTCTAACTGAATATCTTGGTGAATGTGAAAGTAATCCAGATTAGGATTATGATCAAGAAGATGAAGAAGCTTATTCCTTCATACGTATTGAAGATGAGCCAGGTTATTTTCCTCGGCCTACTGAGAGGCAGATGTCCCATTTACGCCCTCTTCATATCTGAGCTGTACTGAATGGATTTAAAATAAATAAGGTGTTAATCAATGGTGGGATGGCGATCAGTCTTCTGCTTGAAAGGATGTTGGGAAAAGTAAGAAAGGATCCTGATGATTTGGTCCCTACAAATATTGCTGTGACTGATTTTAGTGGGACTTCTACACCAGCAAGAGGGTTGGTTACTTTAACTGTAAAAGTGGGGTTATCAGAAAGGCACTCTGTGTTTGTAGTAGTGCCATCGAAGGCTAGTTATAATGCCTTGTTGGGCAGGGATTGGATCCATGGTGTAGGTGCGGTACCTTCTACAGTGCATCAGAGCATGCTTCTATGGACTAAGGAAGGCAAACCTGAAATTGTCAGAGCAAATTCGAGTTTATATGTTGAACAAATGTATGTCGATTTTAGGATATATAACCGCAAGTTAAAGCCTTTAAATGTTGATCGATCTCTGAATCCTTAAAATTGTGAAGGGTGTTATCTGACTTCGGAAGGACTTTCAGTGAAGCTGTGTTACCCAAATTTGGGTTTCGAGCCGACAGGTTGGGACTGTCTTTCGTGAAGACCTTGAAGGCTGAACTATGGACCAGGTTGAGGAAGTTTCCAACTACCTGGTAACTTTGCATAATTATTTTAAAAATTCTCATGTTTTAGAAAATAAGGATGCTTCTTCTGATAAAGTTGAATATGATAGGATTAGTAAATTTAATTATTGTAGTATGTTTGATTTGACACTTCCAGTCAAATTTAGTTGTGATTCCCATATTGCTTGTAATGAAACTAATGATGTGAGTCGGACTGCCGATTTAATAGTAGAGGCTCATTGTGTAGAAAATAAAAGTAGTGGTGTGGTATGCGAAATTGTGATTCACACTTTTCACAACTCCACATAGCTGACCAGCAAGTGCATTGGGTCGTCCAAGTAATACCTTACGTGAGTAAGGGTCGATCCCACGGAGATTATCAACTTGAAGCAAGCTTTGGTTATCTTGTAAATCTCAGTCAGGCGGATTCCAATGGTTATGAGGTTTAATAATAAAAAGAAGAACAAAACATAAAATTAAATAAAGTTACTTATGTAGTTCCTTGGTGGGAATTTCAGATAAGTGTTTGGAGATGCTTTGTTGTCTCTGAATCTTTACTTTCCTGTTGTCCTCATCCAATCATGCGTACCCTCTTTCATGGCAAGTTACATGTTGGTGGATCACCGTTGTTAATAGCTACCATCCGTCCTCTCAGTGAAAATATGTCCTCTATGGTTTCCCGCATGGCTAATCAGCTATCGGTTCTCGATCGTGTCGGAATAGAATACATTTATTCTTTTGCACACTGTCACTACGCCCAACAGTCACGAGTTAGAAGCTCGTCACAGTCATCCTATCCCGGATCCTACTCGGAATACCACAGACAAATTGATTCTAGCTTATACCACGAAGGTTCTAACGTCACAGATTCGAATGCTCTGTTGTCAGGAGAGGTGATTCAGATCCGTGAGTGAGAGACCAAAGAGAGTATACTCCAGCTGTCATCCAATGACTACATTGAACATCATGTAGACCGCTTTGTGGTTGTCAGGCACGTGGATCTAGGCTAAGTGAGTAACGAAGATTGGATGATTGTCACGGGTCACCCCTTCATTCTGACTTAACTGAATTAAGTATGAGAGTATATCTTGGAGGAGAAGTAGGCGTGAATTGAATAGAAAAACAATAATACTTACATTAATACTCGAGGAACAGCAGAGCTCCTCACCTTAATATGTGAGGTATAGAAACTCCACCGTTGACAAATACATAAGAACAAGGTTTAGGCATGGCAAAATGGCCATCCTCCCAAATGGCATAATACAATCGAAATAGGATTCAAAGACTTGATCTAAGGATCGAAGAATGGTCCAAAGATGTGAATACAATAGTAAAAAGTGCTATTTATACTAAACTAGTAAACTAGGTTTACAGAAAATGGGTAGATAGTGCAGAAATCCACTTCCGTGGCCCACTTGGTGTGTGTTTGGACTGAGCCTTGAAGCTTTCACGTGTATAGGCCATCCTTGGAGTTAAACTCTAGCTTTGGTGCCAGTTTCGGCATTTTACGCCAGAAAAGGGTTTCTGGTGGGTGTTTGGACGCTAGTTTGGGCCATCAAATCTCGGAAAAAGTATGGACTATTAAATATTGCTGGAAAGCCCAAGATGTCTACTTTCCAATGCAATTAAGAGCGCGCCAATGAGGATTCTATAGCTCCAGAAAATCCACTTTGAGTGCAGGGAGGTCAGAATCCAACAGCATCTACAGTCCTTTCTCGGTCTCTGAATCAGATTTTTGCTTAGGTCCCTCAATTTCAGCCAGAAAATACCTAAAATCACAGAAAAACACACAAACTCATAGTAAAGTCTAGAAATGTGATTTTTTCATAGAAACTAATAATAAAAAGTAACTAAAACATACTAAAAACTATGTAAAAATACTGCCAAAAAGTGTATAAATTATCCGCTCATCACAACACCAAACTTAAATTGTTGCTTGTCCCCAAGAAACTGAAAACCAAATAGGATAAAAAGAAGAGAATATACAATAAATCCCAAAATATCAATTAAGCTTGGTTCTAATTAGATGAGCGGGACTTGTAGCTTTTTGCTTCTGAATAGTTTTGGCATCTCACTTTATCCTTTGAAATTCAGAATGATTGGCATCTATAGGAACTCAGAATTAAGATAGTATTATTGATTCTCCTAGTTCAGTATGTTGATTCTTGAACACAGCTACTTATGAGTCTTGGCCGTGACCCTAAGCATCTTGTTTTCCAGTATTACCACCGAATACATAAATGCCACAGACACATAACTGGGTGAACCTTTTTAGATTGTGACTCAGCTTTGCTAGAGTCCCCAGTTAGAGGTGTCCAGAGTTCTTAAGCACACTCTTTTGCTTTGGATCACGAATTTAACCACTTAGTGTCAAGCTTTTTACTTGGACCTTCATGACACAAGCACATGGTTAGGGACAGCTTGATTTAGCCGCTTAGGCTAGGATTTTATTCCTTTGGGCCCTTCTATCCACTAATGCTCAAAGCCTTGGGTCTTTTTTATCATTGCCTTTTGGTTTAAAGGGCTACTGGCTTTTTCTGTTTGCTTTTTTTTTCTTTTTCTTTATTTTTTTGCCATTTTTTTTCGCAAGCTTTTTATTTTTCATTGCTTTTTCTTGCTTCAAGAATCAAATTTATGATTTTTCAGATTATCAATAACATTTCTCCTTTTTCATTATTCTTTCAAGAGCCAACAATTTTAACATTCATAAACTTCACTATCAAAAAATATGCACTGTTCATGCATTCATTAAGAAAACAAAAAGTGTTGCCACCACATCAAAATAATTAAACTAATTTCAAGATAAAATTCGAAATTCATGTACTTCTTATTCTTTTGCAATTAGGAACATTTTTCATTTAAGAAAGGTGAAGGATTTATGGGACATTCATAGCTTCAAGGCATAGACACTAGACACTAATGATCATGTAATAAAGACACAAACATAGACAAACACAAAGCATAAAAATTAAAAAATAGAAAAATAAGAGCAAGGGAATTAAAGAATGGGTCCACCTCATTGATGGCGGCTAGTTCTCCTTCTTGAAGATCCTATGGAGTGCTTGAGCTCCTCAATATCTCTTCCTTGCCTTTGTTGCTTTTCCCTCATGGCTCTTAGGTCTTCTAATTTAATGGAGGATAATGGAGTGCTCTTGGTGCTCCATCATTAGTTGCTCCATATTAGAACTGAAATCCCCTAAAGAGGTGTTGAGTTGCTCCCAATAGTTGTGTGGAGGAAAATGCATCCCTTGAGGCATCTCAGGGATTTCTTGATGAGGGACTTCCTCATGCGCTTGTTGAGGTCCATGAGTGGGCTCTCTTGTTTGCTCCATCCTCTTTTTAGTGATGGGCTTGTCCTTTTCAATAAGGATGTCTTCCTCTATGACAATTTTGGCTAAATTGCATAGGTGACAAATAAGATGAGAAAAGGCTAACATTGCCAAAGTGGAGGGCTTGTCAGCCACCTTGTATAGTTCTAGAGGTATGATCTCATAAACTTCTACTTTCTCTCCAATCATGATACTATGGATCATGATAGCCCGATCCACAGTTACTTCGGATCGGTTGCTAGTAGGAATGATAGAGCATTGGATGAACTCCAACCATCCTCTAGCCACAGGCTTAAGGTCCGACCTTCTTAGTTGAACCGGCTTGCCTTAGTAGGAATGATAGAGCGTTGGATGTCCTTGAGGACTTGGTCCAACCTTTGATCAAAGTTAACTTTTCTAGTGAAAGGATGAGAATCTCCTCTCATGATTGGCAAGTTGAATGCCAATCTCACATTTTCCAGACTGAAATTTAAGTATTTCCCCCGGACCATTGTGAGCCAATTCTTCGGGTCTGGGTTCATACTTTGATCATGGTTCTTAGTGATCCATGCATTAGCATAGAACTCTTGAACCATTAAGATTCTGACTTATTGAATGGGATTGGTGAGAGCTTCCCATCCTCTTCTCCTAATCTCATGTCAGATCTTCGGATATTCGCTCCCTTTGAGCTTGAAGGGGACCTCGGGGATCACCTTCTTCTTGGCCACAACTTCATAGAAGAAGTCTTGATAGACCTTTGAGATGAATCTCTCCATCTCCCATGACTCGGAGGTGGAAGCAATTGCCTTCCCTTTCCTCTTCCTTGAGGATTATCCGGACTTCGGTGCCATTAATGGGTTTGGAAAATTAAAAAGCAAGGCTTTTTTCCATACCAAACTTAAGAAGTTTGCTCGTCCTCGAGCAAAAGAAGAAAGAAGAGAGTAGAAGAAGAAGAGAAGTGGGAAATGGAGGCTTGAGAGGGTTCAACCAAGGGGGGTTTTAAGTGTATGTGATGTGTGAAAATGTAGGAGTAAGAAGGGGTATTTATAGGGTAAGAGAGGGAGTTGGTTCGTGTGAGAAGGGGTGGGTTTGGGAGGGAAATGGTTTGAATTTGAGTGGGTGGGGTAGGTGGGTTGTATGATGGGTTTTTGGGAATTAGGAGATGGATGTGAGTGGTGAAGAGAATATGGGGAATAGGGTAAGATTTGATATGTGAGTGGTATTTTGGGTAGAGTGTTATAGAGAGGTGTGAAGAGGAGAGAGAATGAGGTGGGGTAGGTGGGGATCCTATGGGTCCACAGATCCTGAGGTGTCAAGGATTTTTTTCATCGCTGCACTTCCTTGGCGTTAAACGCCCTCTGTGTCCCATTCCTGGCATTTAAACGCCAAGCTGATGCCCTTTTCTAGCGTTTAAACGCCAGTCTGCCTGCCAGTTCTGGCATATAACGCCCAGAATGGTGCCAGGCTGGGCGTTTAAACACCCATTTTTCTACCTTTACTAGCATTTAAATGCCAGTTTGCCTGCCAGTTCTGGCGTTTAACGCCCAAAATGGTGCCAGGCTGGGCGTTAAACGCCTATTTTGGTATCCTTACTGGCGTTTAAATGCCAGTAAGCTCGTCCTCCAGGGTGTGCTATTTTTTATGTTGTTTTTTATTTTGCTTTAATTTTTGCACTTGTTCTTGTGACTCCACATGATCATCATCCTAAAGAAAACATAAAATAACAATAGAAAATAAAATGAAAGAGTAATTAATATAGATAAATAAAATTGGGTTGCCTCTCAATAAGCGCTTCTTTAATGTCAATAGCTTGACAGGAAGCTCTTATAGAGCTTCACAGATGCTCAGAGCATGATTGTGGCCTCTCAACACCAAACCTAGAGTTTGAATGTGGGGGCTTTGCTTGACTCCGCATGGAGAGAATTGGATGAAGCTGTTCATGCTTCTTCTCCATGTTTACAGAGGAAGATCCTTGAGCCTTAAACACAAGGTAGTCCTCTTTCACTTGAAGGACTAACTCTCCTCTGTCTACATCAATCACAGCTTTTGCTGTGGCTAGGAAGGGTCTTCCAAGGATGATGGATTCATCCTCATCCTTTCCAGTATCTAGGATTATGAAGTCAACAGGGATGTAAAAGCCTTCAACCTTTACCAAGATGTCCTCTACAAGTCTATAAGCCTGTTTCTTTGATTTGTCTGCCATCTCTAGTGAGATTCTTGCAGCTTGTACCTCAAAAATCCCTAGTTTCTCCATTATAGAGAGTGGCTTGAGGTTTACACTTGACCCTAGGTCACACAGAGCCTTCTCAAAGGTCATGGTGCCTATGGTGCAAGGTATTAAGAACCTTCCGGGATCCTCTTTCTTCTGAGGTAACTTCAGTTGAACCAATGCATTTAGTTCACCAATGAGCAATGAAGGTTCATCCTCCCAAGTCTCATTACCAAATAATTTGGCATTCAGCTTCATGATTGCTCCTAGATACTGAGCAACTTGCTCTTCAGTAATAACTTCATCTTCTTCAGAGGAAGAATACTTATCAGAGCTCATGAATGGTAATAGGAAGTTCAGTGGAATCTCTATGATCTCTAGATGAGCTTCAGACTCCTTTGGTTCCTCAATAGGGAACTCCTTGTTGGCCAGTGGACGTCCCATGAGGTCTTCCTCACTAGAAATCACTGCCTTTCCCTCCTCTACAGGTTCGGCCATGTTGGACGTGTAGATGGCCTTGCACTCTCTTTTTGGATTCTCTTTTGTATTGCTTGGGAGAGTACTAGGAGGAGTTTCAGTAACTCTTTTACTCAGCTGACCCACTTGTGCCTCCAAATTTCTGACGGAGGACCGTGCCTCAGTCACGAAACTGAGAGTGGCCTTAGATAGATCAGAGACTATGTTTGCTAAGCCAGAGAGGCACTGCTCAGAATTCTCTGTCTGTTGCTGAGAAGATAATGGAAAAGGTTTGCTATTGCCAAATCTATTTCTCCCACCATTATTGTTATTGAAGCTTTGTTGAGGCTTCTGTTGATCCTTCAATGAGAAATTTGGATGATTCCTCCATGAAGGATTATAGGTGTTTCCATAGAATTCTTGATGAGCGGATAATTTATACGCTTTTTGGCATTATTTTTAGGTAGTTTTTAGTAAGTTCAAGCTACTTTTAGGGATGTTTTCATTAGTTTTTA
>NC_029778.3:44869348-44869738 GCF_000817695.3 Arachis duranensis
GCCATTGTTTTTAGGTAGTTTTTAGTAAGTTCAAGCTACTTTTAGGGATGTTTTCATTAGTTTTTATGTTAAATTCACATTTTTGGAATTTACTATGATTTTGTGTGTTTTTCTGTAATTTCAGGTAATTTCTGGCTGAAATTGAGGGACTTGAGCAAAACTCTGAGAAGGAGGCTGACAAAGGACTGCTGATGCTGTTGGAATCTAACCTCCCTGCACTCAAAATGGATTTTCTGGAGCTATAGAACTCCAAATCGCGCGCTCTTAACGGCGTTGGAAAGTAGACATCCAGAGCTTTTCAGCAATATATAATAGTCCATACTTTATTCTGGAATTGATGACGTAAACTGGCACTCAACGCCAGTTCCATGTTGCTGTCTGGAGTCAAAC
>NC_029778.3:44869936-44873457 GCF_000817695.3 Arachis duranensis
TCATGTAAACCCTAGTAGCTAGTCTAGTATAAATAGGATAAGTTACTATTGTATTAGACATCTTTTGACAGTTTAATCTTGTGACTTTGTAGGCTTTGATCATTCGGTCTCTTGATCATTCAGGGGGCTGGCCATTCGGCCATGCCTGAACCTTTTACTTATGTATTTTCAACAGTGGAGTTTCTGCACACCATAGATTAAGGATGTGGAGCTTTGCTGTACCTCAAGTTTCAATACAATCACTATTACTTTCTATTCAATTCTCTTTTATTCTTATTCCAAGATATACGTTGCACAACACTTTGATGAATGATTCTAAGATATTCGTTGCATTTCAACTTGATGAATGTGATGATCCGTGACACTCATCATCATTCTCACCTATGAACGTGCGTGACTGACAACTACTTCCGTTCTACTTTAGGCCGGGCGCATATCTCTTAGATTCCCCAACAGAATCTTCGTGGTATAAGCTAGATAGATGGCGGCATTCATGGGGATCCGGAAAGTCTAACCTTATTTGTGGTATTCCGAGTAGGATCCTGGGAATCCGGAAAGTCTAACCTTGTCTGTGGTATTCTGAGTAAGATTCCGGTATTGAATGACTGTGACGAGCTTCAAACTCCTGAAGGCTGGGCGTGATGACAAACGAAAAAGAATCAAGGGATTCTACTCCAACCTGATTGAGAACCGACAGATGATTAGCCGTGCTGTGACA
The DNA here is from genome assembly GCF_000817695.3 of Arachis duranensis. Classification (NCBI taxonomy): domain Eukaryota; kingdom Viridiplantae; phylum Streptophyta; class Magnoliopsida; order Fabales; family Fabaceae; genus Arachis; species Arachis duranensis. The sequence goes on from NC_029778.3 coordinate 44,870,655, forward strand.
GAGCATAGGACCATTTTCACTGAGAGGATGGGATGTATCTATCAACAAGGGTGTTGCCTCCAAACGATTAGCCGTGCAGTGACAGCGCATAGGACCATTTTCCCAAGAGGATTAAAAGTAGCCATTGATGGTGGTGATGCCCTACATACAGCTTGCCATGGAAAGGAGTAGGAAGGATTGGATGAATGTAATAAGAAAATAGAGATACGAGAGGAGCACAGCATCTTCACACACTTATCTGAAATTCCCACTATTGATTTACATAAGTATTTCTATCTTATTTTATTTTCTTTTTATTATTAATTTTCGAACTCATCATAAACATTTAATCTGTCTAACTGAGATTTACAAGGTGACCATAGCTTGCTTCATACCAACAATCTCTATGGGATCGACCCTTACTCACGTAAGGTATTACTTGGATGACCCAGTACACTTGCTGGTTAAGTTGAACGGAGTTGTGAGCTTCTCTAACAGTGCCTGAAACTCTTGTATCACAATTTCGTCCACCATGTTTTTGGCGCCGTTGCCGGGGATTGTTCGAGTATGGACAACTGACGGTTCATCTTGTTGCTCAGATTAGGTAATTTTCTTTTCAAAAATCTTTTTCAAAATTTTTCTTTTCTTTTGTTCGTTTTTCCAAACTTTATTTTCGAAAAATGTAATAAAAATCCAAAAAAATTAATAAAACCACAAAAACCAAAAATATATTGTGTTTCTTGTTTGAGTCTTGAGTCAATTTTTAAGTTTGGTGTCAATTGCATGCTTTAAAAATTTTTCTTGCATTTTTTGAAAATTCCATGCATTCATAGTGTTCTTCATGATCTTCAAGTTGTTCTTGACAAGTCTTCTTGTTTGATCTTGATGATTTCTTGTTTGGTGTTGTTTGTTGTTTTTCATGTGCATTTTTCATTTGTTAGAGTCCATACATTAAAGATTTCTAAGTTTGGTGTCTTGCATGTTTTCTTTGCATCAAAATTTTTTCAAAAATATGTTCTTGATGTTCATCATGATCTTCAAAGTGTTCTTGGTGTTCATCTTGACATTCATAGTGTTCTTGCATGCATCATGTGTTTTGATCCAAAATTTTCATGTTTTGGGTCATGTTTGTGTTTTTCTCTCTCATAATTAAAATATTCAAAAATAAAAAAAATATCTTTTCCTTATTTTTCTCCAAATTTTCCAAAATTTGAGTTGACTTAGTCAAAAATTTTTAAAATTAGTTGTTTCTCACAAGTCAAGTCAAATTTTCAATTTTAAAAAATCTTATCTTTTTAAAATCTTTTTCAAAAATCATATCTTTTCAATTTTATCTTTGTTTTTCGAAAATTTTCAAAAATCTTTTTTAAATTATTTTCAAAATCTTTTTCTCATCTTTATATCATATTTTCAAAATTACACTAACAATTAATGTGATTGATTAAAAAATTTGAAGTTTGTTACTTTCTTGTTAAGAAAGGTTCAATCTTTAAGTTCTAGAATCTTATCTTGAAGTTTCTTGTTAGTGAAGTAAGTAATTTTAAATTTAAAAAATTAAATCTTTTTATCTTTTATCTTATCTTTTTCAAAAATTTTATCTTTTTCAAAATTTGATTTCAAAATATCTTATCTAACCTCTTATTCTCTTATCTTTTCAAATTTGATTTTAATATCTTTTTCAACTAACTCTTTGACTTTTTATTTGTCTTTTATCTTTTTTCAAAACCACCTAACTACTTTTTCCTCTCTAATTTCAAAAATATCTCATCTCTTTTTCAAAAATTCTTTTTGTTTTAAATTTTAATTTTAATATTATCTTATCTCTGATTTTCGAAAATCACTAACCACTTTTTCAAAATTATTTTCGAAATTCTCCATCTCTTTTCTTATTCTATTTAATTATTTATTTACTAACACCTCTCTTCACCTCTCTTCATCTAAAGATCCGAACCCAATCTATCCCTTGAGTTTGGATTCTTCACTTTTCTTTCTTCTACCCTTTCTTCTTCTACTAACATAAAGGAATCTCTATACTGTGACATAGAGGATTCCTCTTCTTTTCTTGTTTTCTTCTCTTTCATATGAGCAGGAACAGGGAAAAAGGCACTCTTGTTGAAATTGATCCTGAACCTGAAAGGACTCTGAAAAGGAAACTAAGAGAAGCTAAGTTACAACAATCTAAAGGTAATCTTTCAGAAACATTAGAACAAGAGAAGGAGATGGCAGCCGAAAATAATAATAATGCAAGGAGAATGCTTGGTGACTTCACAAAGCCAACATACAAATTTGATGGAAGAAGCATCTCCATTCCTGCCATTGGAGCCAATAATTTTGAGCTGAAACCTCAGCTAGTTGCCTTAATGCAACAAAACTGCAAGTTTTATGGACTTCCATCTGAAGATCCTTATCAGTTTTTAACTGAGTTCTTGCAGATCTGTGAGACTGTAAAGACGAATGGAGTTGATCCTGAAGTCTACAGACTCATGCTTTTCCCTTTTGCTGTAAGAGACAGAGCTAGAATATGGTTGGATTCACAACCCAAGGATAGCCTGGACTCCTGGGATAAGCTGGTCACTGCCTTCTTGGATAAATTCTTTCCTCCTCAAAAGCTGAGCAAGCTGAGAGTGGATGTTCAGACCTTCAAGCAAAAAGATGGTGAATCCCTCTATGAAGCTTGGGAAAGATACAAGCAGCTGACCAAAAGATGTCCATCTGACATGTTTTCAGAATGGACCATATTAGATATATTCTATTATGGCCTATCTGAATTTTCGAAAATGTCATTGAACCATTCTGCAGGTGGATCCATTCACCTAAAGAAAAC
>NC_029778.3:44874847-44877461 GCF_000817695.3 Arachis duranensis
GAGGAAGCACAGGCTGGCGTTCAACGCCAGTAAGGAGCATCTGGCTGGTGTTCAACGCCAGAACAGAGCATCAACCTGGCGCTGAACGCCAGAAACAAGCAACATTCTGGCGCTGAATGCCAGGAATGTGCCTAGAGGAAAAGCTGGCGCTGAACGTCAGTAACAAGTATGAAACTGGCGTTCAACGCCAGAAATATGTTACATGTGGGCGTTGAACGCCCAGAATGTGCATCACTCGGCGTTTAAACGCCAGAATGGTGTGCAATGGCATTTTACATGCCTATTTGGTGTAGGGATGGAATTCCTTGACACCTCAGGATCTGTGGACCCCACAGGATCCCCACCTAACATATTCCCACCTTACCTCCTAATCCTATTTTACTCTTCCCCATGTCACACTTCCCAAAACCCTTCACCAATCACCTCAATCCTTCTTCTCAATCACCCCTTCACCACTCACATCCATCCACTCTCCCCTCTCCCTATATATACCCTTCCATTCTACTTCATTTTCACACAACACAACCAACTCTTCTCCCCGTTGGCCGAACCTACACTTTCCCTCTCCTCCATGTTCTCTTCTTCTTCTTCTTCTTCTACTTCTTCTTCTTCTCTTCTTTCTTCTCTTGCTCGAGGACGAGCAATATTTTAAGTTTGGTGTGGTCAAAGCACAATCTTTTTTGTTTTCCACTACCATCAATGGCACTTAAGGCCGGAGAATCCTCTAGAAAAGGAAAAAGGGAAGACAAAAGCTTCCACCTCCGAGTCATGGGAGATGGAAAGATTCATCTCCAAGAGCCACCAAGACCACTTCTATGATGTTGTGGCAAAGAAGAAGGTGATCCCTGAGGTCCCTTTCAAGCTCAAGAAAAATGAGTATCCGAAGATCCGACATGAAATCCGAAGAAAAGGTTGGGAAGTCCTAACCAACCCCATGCAACAAGTCAGAATCTTAATGGTTCAAGAGTTCTATGCCAATGCATGGATCACTAGGAACCATGATCAAAGTATGAACCCGAATCCAAAGAATTATCTCACAATGGTTCGGGGGAAATACTTAGATTTTAGCCCGGAAAATGTGAGGTTGGCATTCCACTTGCCCATGATGCAAGGAGATGAACGCCCCTACACTAGAAGGGTCAACTTTAATCAAAGGTTGGACCAAGTCCTTATGGACATATGTGTGGAAGGAGCTCAATGGAAAGAGACTCCAAAGGCAAGCCAGTCCAACTAAGAAGACTGGACCTCAAGCTTGTGGCTAGAGGATGGTTGGAGTTCATTCAACGCTCCATCATTCCCACTAGCAACCGATCTGAAGCTACTGTGGATCGGGCCATCATGATTCATAGCATCATGATTGGAGAGGAAGTAGAAGTTCATGAAGTCATCTCCAATGAAATCTACAAAATAGCCGAAAAGCCTTCCACCATGGCAAGGCTAGCTTTTCCTCACATTATTTGCCATCTATGTTAATCAGCTGGAGTTATCTTAGAAGGAGACATCTCCATTGAAGAGGATAAGCCTATCACCAAGAAGAGGATGGAGCAAGTAAGAGAGACCCTTCACGGTTCTCAAGAGATGCATGAGGAAGCTCATCATCAAGAAATCCCTGAGATGCCTCAAGGGATGCACTTTCCTCCCAACAACTATTGGGAACAACTCAACACTTCCTTAGAAAATTTGAGCTACAATGTGGAACAATTAAGGGTGGAACATCATGAGCACTCCATCATTCTCCATGAAATAAGAGAAGATCAGAGAGCAATGAGGGAGGAGCAACAAAGGCAAGGAAGGGACATAGAAGAGCTTAAGGACATTGTTGGTCCTTCAAGAAGAAGACGCCACTAAGGTGGATTCATTCCTTGTTCTTATTTCTTTCTGTTTTTCGGTTTTTATGTTGTGTTTATCTATGTTTTGTGTCTCTACTTCATGATCACTAGTATGTAGTAACCATGTCTTAAAGCTATGAATAAATTCCATGAAATCCTTCACCTCTCTTAAATAAAAAATGTTTTAATTCAAAGGAACAAGAAGTACATGAATTTCGAATTTATCCTTGAATTTAATTTAATTTTATTGATGTGGTGACAATACTTTTTTTTTCTGAATGAATGCTTAAACAGTGCATATTTTTGATCTTGTTGTTTATGAATGTTAAAACTGTTGGCTCTTGAAAGAATGATGAACAAAGAGAAATGTTATTGATGATCTGAAAAATCATAAAATTGATTCTTGAAGCAAGAAGAAGCAGTGAAAAAAAATTGGCAAAAAAAAATTTAGAAAGAAAAAGAAAAAGCAAGCAGAAAAAGCCAATAGCCCTTAAAACCAAAAGGCAAGGGTAAAAAGGATCTAAGGCTTTGAGCAGCAATGGATAGAAGGGCCCAAGGAAATCAAATCCAGGCCTAAGCGGCTAAATCAAGTTGTCCCTAACCATGTGCTTGTGTCATGAAGGCCCAAGTGAAAAGCTTGAGACTGAGTGGTTAAAGTCGTGATCCAAAGCAAAAAGAGTGTGCTTAAGAGCTCTGGACACCTCTAACTGGGGACTCTAGCAAAGCTGAGTCACAATCTGAAAAGTTTCACCCAGTCATGTGTCTGTGGCATTTATGTATCCGGT
>NC_029778.3:44878715-44881702 GCF_000817695.3 Arachis duranensis
TTTTCACTGAGAGGATGGGATGTAGCCATCGACAAGGGTGATGCCTCCAGACGATTAGCTGTGCAGTGACAGCGCATAGGACCATTTTCCCAAGAGGATTTAAAGTAGCCATTGATGGTGGTGATGCCCTACATACAGCTTGCCATGGAAAGGAGTAGGAAGGATTGGATGAATGTAATAAAAAAGTAGAGATTCGAGAGGAGCACAGCATCTCCATACGCCTATCTGAAATTCCCACTATTGATTTACATAAGTATTTCTATCTTATTTTATTTTCTTTTTATTATTAATTTTCGAACTCATCATAAACTATTTAATCTGTCTAACTGAGATTTACAAGGTGACCATAGCTTGCTTCATACCAACAATCTCTATGGGATCGACCCTTACTCACGTAAGGTATTACTTGGATGACCCAGTACACTTGCTGGTTAAGTTGAACGGAGTTGTGAGCTTCTCTAACAGTGCCTGAAACTCTTGTATCACAATTTCGTCCACCAATTCTCCCATGTAATTCACCTCTTCTATTGTAGGATTCTCAGGGTCATAAGCTTCTCTTTCAGAGGAGGTTTCTTTAGCACAGCCGAATGCAGCTTGCAATCCAGTCAGATTCTGAGAAATCATATTGACTTGCTGAGTCAATATTTTATTCTAAGCAAATATGGCATTGATAAACTCTAATTTTGTGGTTTATCTTGTGCTTAATTTGGGAGATTTTATCACCTTTTCCCACATTTATTCAATAAAATAGCATGGTTTTGCAATTCTCCCTTGATTTGTGCTTAGATGTGAAAATATGCTATTTAGGCCTTAAAATAGCTAACTTTAACTCACTTTAATTCCATTCGATGTCTTGATATGTTTGTTGAGTGATTTCAGGTTCATAAGGCAAGTATTGGATGGAAGAAGTGAGGAGAAAAGCATGCAAAGTGGGAGAACTCATGAAGAAATATGAAGGAACCGTAAAGTTGTTAAGCCTGACCTCTTCGCACTCAATTGACCATAACATGAGCTACAGAGATCCAAATGAGGCGGTTTTAGTTGCGTTGGAAAGCTAACATCCGACGCTTCAAAATAATATACAATTTTCCATAGTTTCTTGATGTATAAGGGCACGCACACTCACTGTATGCGTGCGCGCCGATGGAGTAGCGTGGGTCCATTTTGGGCAACTCATTGGGGGCAATTTCTAGCTCATTTTGGACCCAATCCAACTCATTTTTGATGCTATTGAACCCAAGGATTAAGGGGAAAATGAACCAAGTAGTCATAGTTTAGTTTTCATAATGTTTTAGAGTAGAATTCTAGAGAGAGAGAGGCCCTCTCATCTCTCTAGATTTAGGATAGAAATTAGGGTAAAGTTATGTTAATCACTCTCAAATTTATCTTTCAATTCTTGTTTTGATTTCAACTCTCTTGATATTTTAGTTTTCTATTGTCTTAATCTTCTTAGTTTCTCTTGTTAATTTCTTGTTTTGCTCTCTTTTATGTTGATGAACCATTGTTAAATCTTAATTTTCTTTAATGCAATTTTATGTTTCTATGTCCTTTTTATGTTCATATTAATTGCTATTGTTGATTTCTTGCTTGTGGTAGTCATGGGTTTCACTAATTTTCTCATTTTGTGATGTTTACTTTTATTACACATTAGGTGTTTGATAGAATGTTTCCTTTAGTTTTTGAGTAGTTCTCTTTACTCTTGGCCTAGGCTAAGGGAATTGAGTGACCTTGAGTCATTGGGTCTCAATGAATTGGTGATTTGAGAACCCTTGGTGATCAATTTGATACTCATTGACACCAACCCACTACTAATCTAATTAGTAGATAGGTTGGGACTTATGGGTTGATGTGATCAAGCCTATTTGACGTATTTCAAGCCAAGGAGTAGATATTACGTATGATGAGCGAATAATTTATACGCTTTTTGGCATTATGTTTAGGTAGTTTTTAGTAGGATCTGGCTACTTTTAGGGATGTTTTTATTAGTTTTTATGCAAAATTTACATTTCTGGACTTTACTATGAGTTTGTGTGTTTTTCTATGATTTCAGGTATTTTCTGGCTGAAATTGAGGGACCTGAGCAAAAATCTAATTCAGGCTGAAAAAGGACTACTGATGCTGTTGGATTCTGACCTCCCTGCACTCGAGATGGATTTTCTAGAGCTACAGAACTCCAAATGATGCACTCTTAACTGCTTTGAAAAGTAGACATCCAGGGCTTTCCAGAAATATATAATAGTCCATTCTTTATTCGAGTTTAGACGACGCAAACTGGCGTTCAATGCCAATTCCATGCTGCATTCTGGAGTAAACCGCTAGAAACACGTCACAAACCAGAGTTAAATGCCAAACAGATGTTACAACTTGGCGTTTACCCCAAGAGAAGTCTCTTGCACGTGTAAAGCTCAAGCTCAGCCCAAGCACATACCAAAGTGGTCCCCAGAAGTGGATTTCTGCACTTAGACTTATTTCTGTAAACCCTAGTAGCTAGTCTAGTATAAATAGGACTTTTTACTATTGTATTAGACATCTGGGAATTAGTCTTTTGATTAATCTCTTGATCACGTTTTGGGGGCTGGCCTCTCGGCCATGCCTGGACCATCACTTATGTATTTTCAACGGTGGAGTTTCTACACACCATAGATTAAGGTGGTGAGCTCTACTGTACCTCGAGAATTAATGCAATTACTATTGTTCTTCTATTCAATTCAAGCTTATTCTTATTCTAAGATATTCACTGCACTTCAACCTGATGGATGTGATGATCCGTGACATTCATCATCATCCGTCCTTATGAATGCGTTCCTGACATCCACTTCCGTTCTACCTTAGATCGAGCGTGTATCTCTTGGATTCCTTAATCAGAATCTTCGTGGTATAAGCTAGAATCCATTGGCAGCATTCTTGAGAATCTAGAAAGTCTAAACCTTGTCTGTGGTATTCCGAGTAGGATTCAGGGATTGAATGACTGTGACGAGCTTCAAACT
>NC_029778.3:44881796-44883545 GCF_000817695.3 Arachis duranensis
TCGAGAACCGACAGATGATTAGCCGTGCTGTGACAGAGCATTTGGACCATTTTCACTGAGAGGATGGGAAGTAGCCATTGAGAACGGTGACGCCCTACATACAGCTTGCCATGTAAAGGAGTAAGAATGATTGGAGGAAGCCAGTAGGAAAGCAGAGATTCAGAAGGGACAAAGCATCTCCATACACTTATCTAAAATTCCCACCAATGAATTACATAAGTATCTCTACCTTTATTTTCTGTTTATTTATCCTTATTTTCAAAAACCATTATAACCATTTGAATCTGCCTGACTGAGATTTACAAGATGACCATAGTTTGCTTCATACCAACAATCTCTGTGGGATCGACCCTTACTCACGTAAGGTATTACTTGGATGACCCAGTGCACTTGCTGGTTAGTTATGCGAAGTTGTGACAAAGTGTGATTCACGTTTGAGAGCTCCAAGTCTATTGGCACCATTGTTGATGATCACAATTTCGTGCACCAAGTTTTTGGCGCCGTTGCCGGGGATTGTTCGAGTTTGGACAACTGACGGTTCATCTTGTTGCTCAGTAGGTAATTTTCTTTTCAAAAAGTTTTCAAAAATCTTTCAAAAAATTTTTTCTTTTTCGTTTTTCTAAAAAATAATTTTTGAAAAATCCAAAAAAAAATTAATAAAATCATAAAAACCAAAACTAATTTTGTTTCTTGTTTGAGTCTTGAGTCAATTTTTAAGTTTGGTGTCAATTGCATAATTTTAAAATTCATGCATTTTTCGAAAACTCATGCATGGTGTTCTTCATGATCTTCAAGTTGTTCTTGGTAAGTCTTCTTGTTTGATCTTGATATTTTCTTGTTTTGTGCCTTTTGTTATTTTCATGTACATTTTTGCATTCATAGTGTCTGAGCATGAAAAATTTCTAAGTTTAGTGTCTTGCATGTTTTTTTTTCTTGAAAAATTTTCAAAAAAAAAAGTTCTTGATGTTCATCATGATCTTCAAAGTATTTTTGGTGTTCATCTTGACATTTATAGTGTTCTTGCATGCATCATTGGTTTTGATCCAAAATTTGCATGTTTTGAGTCGTTTTAGTTGTTTTTCTCTCTCCTCATTAAAATTCAAAAATAAAAAATATCTTTTTCTTACTTAGTCAAAAATTTTTAAAATAAGTTGTTTCTTGTTAGTCAAGTCAAAATTTCAATTTCAAAAACTTATCTTTTCAAATCTTTTTCAAAAATCAAATCTTTGTCATTTTTTTATTATTATTTTTGAAAATTTTAAAATTGATTTTCAAAATCCTTTTCTTAATTTTATTTCATAATTTTCGAAAACTTTACTAACAATTAATGTTTTGATTCAAAATTTTCAAGTTTGTTACTTTCTTGTTAAGAAAGATTCAAACTTTAAATTTTAAAATCATATCTTTTGATTTCTTGTGAGTCAAGTCATTAATTCTGATTCTAAAAATTAAATCTTTTTCAAATTAAATTTCAATTATATCTTTTCAATTATATCTTTTCAAACATATCTTGTTCAAATCATATCTTTTTCAAACTTTAATTTCAAAATCTTTTCTAACTTCTTATCTTTTCAAAATTGATTTTCAAATCTTTCCCAACTAACTAATTGACTTTTTTGTTTGTTTTACTATTTCTTATCTTTTTCAAAACCACCTAACTACTTTTCTCTCTCTAATTTTCAAAAATCACCTTCCTCTTTTTCAAAAATCTTTTTTATTTAACTAATTGTTTTAACTTTTAATTTTATT
>NC_029778.3:44890737-44893170 GCF_000817695.3 Arachis duranensis
GCAAAAATCACATAAAGAAGACAGCAAAAACCCATTCAGCAAAGCAAGAAACAAAAACCCCACGAAGAAAACGCGGCAACCTGGAACAAAAATACCGGAGAACAAAAAAGAGCCCCCCCATATACAAACAACAAGCAATGGCGGCGCCTCTTTTCGGGGCAACCCAGGCATAAAGAAAAAAGAAAACAAACAAGAGCCACACAAAGAACAGAAGCATATGTGCACAAGAAAAAGAGAAACATGGGAACAAACCTGGAAGAAAGAAACAAAGACGACGAGCTCCGAAGCAAGGAGAGCAAAACGACGGCGCAGAAGGAACCCCAGAAAGACACACGGAGAGATTCGGGGAAGCAGAGCAAAGAGAAAGAAGAAGCAGTGAAACCTAAAGGCCGAAAAGGCCTAGAAAAGGCGGTTCCACAAAGATAGAGATAAAACTCCCAAAGATAAGATAAGATAAGAATATCTTATCCAGGGAAGATCACGGCCAACTACTATAAATACACTGGAGCACCCAGGTATGGCATTCATTCCATATTCCACACATATCTGCTTGGACCCATGCTAACTTAAGCATCGGAGTGTCATTGCAGGTACAACCACCAACCACTCTACATATCAAGATCGGGTCCCTGAACCCCCACCTCGGGTCTTTCCAGACGACCGAGCTACACGTTTCAGGTAACCCCCGGAACAGTGTCAATTGCATGTTTTAAAAACTTTTGCATTTTTCGAAAATTCATGCATGTGTTCTTCATGATCTTCAAGTTATTCTTGATAAGTCTTCTTGTTTGATCTTCATATTTTCTTGCTTTGTGTCTTTTGTTATTTTTCATATGTATTTTTGCATTCATAGTGTCTAAGCATTGAAAATTTCTAAGTTTGGTGTCTTGCATGTTTTTCTTTTCTTGAAAATCTTCAAAAATAAGTCTTGATGTTCATCTTGATATTCAAAGTGTTCTTGGTGTTCATCTTGACATTCATAGTGTTCTTGCATGCATCATGTGTTTTGATTTATAATTTTCATGTTGTAAGTCATTTTTGTGTTTTTCTCTCTTATCATTAAAAATTCAAAAAAACCGAAAAAAATATCTTTTCCTTATTTTTCTCATAATTTCCGAAATCTTTGAGTTGTGATGCCAGGGCATTTTGGTCAGTTTCACTGACCTTCTCGTTATTGTTTTTAAGTAGTTTCCTTGCATTTTCTTAGGAAATAAGCTAGTTTTGGGTAGAAAATCATTTACATCTTGATTTAAGCATGCATTGTGCATTTTACACGATTTCATGAGGATTTTGCATGATTTTAATGACAAAATTGATATTGCATCCCCCATGACTTGGATTAGAACTTTGATGCACTGTATTGCTTGATTTTAGGAACAAAGGAAGCAAAGAATGGGAGTAACTTGCAAGGCTAAGGAGAAAAGTGATTGCCAATAACACTCAAAAGCCATCAATGCCACGTTAAGTAGTCACGTTAACTAAGTTAACGTGAACTCTAACGTGGAGAAGAGAAGTTGAGCCAACGTTAGTGACACTTAACATTGTTATTAACGTTGGCAATTGCTCACAAATGGCCACGTTAAGAGCCACGTTAACCTAGTTAACGTGGCCTCTAACGTTAAAGGGGGAAGAGAAGCCAACGTTAGTGACACTCAACATTGTCACTAACGTTGACCTAAGGAGCAAAGTACCACGTTAACTTGGTTAACGTAGGAGCTAACGTAAGAGATGAAGAGTTGTCGACAACGTTAGTGACACTCAACATTGTCACTAACGTTGAAGCAATCACACAACCCCCAAGAGCCACGTTAACTTCCCCGTTAACTTGGTTAACGTGGAAGCTAACGATGAGGAATGAAGGATGGGCCAACGTTAGTGACATTCAACGTTGTCACTAACGTTGGGATGGCTAAGAGTGGCCACGTTAGAAGCCACGTTACCTAGTTAACGTGGACTCTAACGTGTGACCTATGGGCACATTGGAACGTTAGTGACAATGTTGAGTGTCACTAACGTTCTCGAAGGTTGGCAAAAGCCACGTTAGAAGCCACGTTAACTTAGTAACGTAGGCTCTAACGTAAGAAGAGGCACACTGGAACGTTAGTGACAATGTTGAGTGTCACTAACGTTCTCGAAGGTTAGCAAAAGCCACGTTAGAAGCCACGTTAACCTAGTTAACGTGGGCTTTAACGTGAGGCTAAGGGGTGCATTGGAACGTTAGTGACAATGTTAAGTGTCACTAACGTTCTCAAACATATACTTTCACTAAATGTTAAACACCCCTGACGTCTTGAGCTAAAGTCTCTACCCACTTCACACTTTTTCTCTGCAAGTAAAGCCAAGCCCAAATGAAGAAAGGAACTGCTTCAAACTCAAGATCCAAAGGCCCAAGACTTGAAGAAGCTGAGAAGAGTAGTATATATAGGAGTAGCT
>NC_029778.3:44893299-44901028 GCF_000817695.3 Arachis duranensis
GGATTGATTGATCAAGCAACTTTAATTAGAGGAGTGTTCTAGTTGAGCGAATCCATGAATAGAGTTGATAAGTGCGGAAATTAAAATGGCAAGAAAGTAAATGACTGAAAGTAAATAGCAGAATTGTAAATGGGAATGGGGGAATTGCTCATAAAAGTAAATTGCAGAAAATAAAGAGAATGGGGTAAGATCAGAAATGGGGAGTTCATTGGGCTTAGGAGATGTTGCATTCTCCGGATCAATTTTATTTTCATCTCTTCCTCAATCAATGCACTCATTGATCTCCTTGGCAATCTTAAGTGATTGAATCACAATTTCTTGCAATTCAATCTCTCAAATCTTGATCAATAGCCAATTCCTTGGTCAATTGCTCATGAGAAGAGATGAAGTGTGGTCACTGATTATACCACATGCACTTCCCAAATCAAATGCTTAGAGGGTTATAGCCACATACCCATCCACACTCAATTTGGTCCTACATGAGAAAGCATTCCTAGCTAATCTCTTCATTCCTCTTTCAAGGATCCGAAGAGATCCATGTTTGAATAGCTTCTTTTCCAAGATCACTATCCAATTGGATGAAGATTGAAAGCTTTCAAGTAAAATCAAAGAGAAGATAGAAGAAGAACAAGAAAATTAGTATTGATCCATCAAATTACAACAAAGCTCCCTAACCCAATGAAAGGGGTTTAGTTGTTCATAGCTCTAGAAATCAAAATCAAAAATGGAGAATACATGATAAACTAGAAGTGCAGAGAAAGTAAAAATACAAAGAGTAGTTCTCTCTCTTCGCTCGTCCCCCCCCAAAAGCTCTCTCTATTTCAAAACTACCCCTATATATACTACTCTTCTCAGCTTCTAGTTAGTTCTTCAAGTCTTGGGCCTTTGGATCTTTGAGTTTGAAGCAGTTCATTTCTTCATTTGGGCTTGGCTTACTTGCAGAGAGAAAGTGTGAAGTGGGCAGAGACTTTAGCTCAAGACGTTAGGGGTGTTTAACATTTAGTGAAAATATAAGTTCGAGAACGTTAGTGACACTTAACATTGTCACTAACATTGCCATGCACCCCTTTGCCTCACGTTAAAGCCCACGTTAACTGGGTTAACGTGGCTTTTAATGTTGCCTTGTTAGCCTTCGAGAACGTTAGTGACACTCAACATTGTCACTAACGTTCAAGTGTGCCCCTTCTTGCTTCGTTAAAGCTCATGTTAACTAGGTTAACGTGGCTTCTAACGTGCCCTTTGCCAACCTTCGAGAATGTTAGTGACACTCAACATTGTCACTAACGTTCAAGTGTGCCCCTAGGTCTCACGTTAGAGTCCACGTTAACTGGGTTAACGTGGCTCCTAACGTGGCCTTTCTTAGCCATCCCAACGTTAGTGACAATGTTGAGTGTCACTAACGTTGGCTCATTCTTCATTCCTCATCGTTAGCTTCCACGTTAACCAAGTTAACGTGGAGGTTAACGTGGCTCTTAGGGGTTGTGTGGTTTCTCCAACGTTAGTGACAATGTTGAGTGTCACTAACGTTGTCGACAACTCTCCATCTCTTATGTTAGCTCCCACGTTAACCAAGTTAACGTGGGAGTTAACGTGGCTTTTTGCACCTTAGGCCAACGTTAGTGACAATGTTGAGTGTCACTAATGTTGGCTTCTCTTCCCCCTTTAACGTTAGAGGCCATGTTAACTAGGTTAACGTGGCTTCTAACGTGGCCATTTGTGAGCAATTGCCAACGTTAGTGACAATGTTAAGTGTCACTAACGTTGGCTCAACTTCTCTTCTCTACGTTAGAGTTCACGTTAACTTAGTTAACATGACTCTTTAACGTGGGCATTGATGGCTTTTGATAGTGTTCTTGGCAATCACTTTTCTCCTTAACTTTGCAAGTTACCTCCCATTCCTTGCTTCCTTTGGTCCTGAAATCAAGCAATAGAGTGCATCAAAGTTCTAGTCCACGTCATGGGTAATGCAATATACAATTTTGTAATTAAAATCATGCAAAATCCCCATGAATTAATGTAAAATGCATAATGTAAGCTTGAATCAAGGTCTGAGTGAATATTTGCCCAAAACCAACTTATTTCCTAAGAAAATGCATGAAATTACCTAAAAACAGTAAAGAAAAGGTCAGTGAAACTGGCCAAAATGCCCTGGCATCACAACACCAAACTTAAAGCTTGCTTGTCCCTAAGCAAGTACTGGAACAATAGAATGATGAATGGAATCTCCAGAGAAATGAGTCATTCTTGTGGAAGTCATATTACTGATTTTATGGTGGTTTCATGCATAGCAACTTAGGTTCATTCCACTACTGGCTTTCAGACCTTTATCATCTCCTAAATTACTCACTTTGTTATGTCCCATGAGACCTATATTTATTGATCCTTTTATTGTTATTTCAAGGGCTGTTTGTGTTATTTAGGCTAAGTGTTTTGTAAAGGGGCAACTCTTTAGGATAAGCTTTCAACCAACACTCCCGAACCAGTTGGTTCAAGGTGCTAGGTGTTGAAGCACCCTTAAGGACTTACTTGCTCAAGTCTCTCCCCCATACATACACACCACAGGCATATAGTTTATTTATTTTCTTTCATTCAGACCTTGGTGTCCAGTACCTCTTTGGGTTACTAAATGCTCTGTGGTGAGGGTTACTCTTGATAGTGGATTTTCAGCTGATAATCCCGGGTTAGTTAACCCAAGTTACCAGGTGATGAAGCACCCCAAAGAACTTATTCATCCAAGTAGATCCCTCACACAGGAGCACCACAGACACATGTCCTAGGGTAAACCATTAGTGTGTAGCCTTATTGCTTACTCTTTTCCTTTTGTTTTTCACTTCCATTGTTCTTTCCCTTTTCTCATATTAGGATCTTGTTGTTATCTTAGTCTCATGGGTATATCAAAAGTAAAGCATTCAGGATAGATAGTTGTCATCCTAACCTTGTGGTTGAACCAACTTAGCTAACTTATGACTACCCCCAAAGATTCATGAATACACTTTCACATTATGAACTCTACTCTGGTTTTTTTTAAAACATAAAACATTCTCTTTTTCATACAAATAGACAAGCTTACAAGTAAATAAGGGAAAGAAGCAGTGACACTTAAACCAGAGTTCATGGACCTAAGCAATAAGAGCATTAAGATGCAGAATTGAAAATGTTCAAACTAACATGGAAGCATGTTCTATTCCATACAAGATCTTCCTTATTTAAAGCATAGAAAAAGAAATGGAGTAACGAAGGAACTCCACCACCTTTTACTTTTGTGGCCGTCCTTGCTCTTTTCCTTGCTGTTCCTCCTTGTGTCCTTTTGCACTTCCTCGCAGCCGTGCCAATCTCGCTTGCTTCCAATCCGCAAGTGCCTTCCTCACTGATTCATGGCTCTCTTCCACCCTTTGTCTCTCTTCTCGTGCTAATTCATCCCTCACTTCTTCATACCTTGCGATTCCTGGGTGTAATATAGGCAGCTGTCCTACTAGGTACCCGAGCCTGGCTTGAGTGTTTATGTGATGTCCTGTCTCGCTCATGTAAACACTTTCTGCAAATGCCCTTTGCTCGTTCAGTAGTTCTGTGTGTTCTATCTGCCTTCGATGCATCTCATGTATGTGTGCCCCTTGATGTGCTTGGATGTTGATTAGCCTCTAGATGGACTCTTGTTGCTCATTTTGCCTTTGCTCCATCCTGTTGAATGTTTCTCCCCATTGTTGCCCTTGACTTTGTTGCTGTTCCATCATTTGCCTTTGCTACTCACCTTGTTGAGTTATCCATCTTGATAGTGCTTCCTCTTGTTGCCTCATCATTTGTAGTTGTAGCTCTTTCTATGCTCCTTGGCCTTCCAAATACTGTCTAGATAAGCCATCAATGGCTTCCTGTAGTTGGTGCATGTCAAAGGTCTGTGGTGCTTACCCCTCTGGGGCTTGTCCTTCCACTACTTGAGGGCCTGTACTCTTTCTTTGCTTCTTTTGAGGTATGGGGGGATGCTGCAGCATTCATCCTTCGAATTGTTATTGGAATGCCTTCCTTTATCCATACAGGATCCTCATCCTCAAACTCCACCCCAGCTTTCTTGCATAGTCGGTAAATAGTGCTGGGGTAACCTAACGTCCCTCTTGCGTCACTTTTCTCTGCCATCTTTCTAATGTCTTGAGCTATGATTTCATGAACCTTGATTTTTCCTCCCTTGAGTATGCAATGCACCATTGTTGCCCTCTCCAAATTCACCTCTGAGTTGTTTGCAGCTGGGAGGATAAATCTCCTCACTAGCTCAAACCACCCTTTGGCTTCAGGAGTGAGATCCGTTCTCTTGATGAATTTTGGCTTATTTCCCGCGCCCCTTTCCCAGTCAGCTCCGGGTACACAAAGATCTTGCAGGATCTGGTCATAATTGGGGTTGTTGTCCATCCTTGAGTGATAACTTTCTTCTTCAAATGGTATAGACCGTAGCTTCAATGCCCTCATTACACTCATGGGACCAAAATCCACCATCTTTCCTCTCACAAAGCTTATATACGACTCATCTTTCTTATCATACCGGACTGCATTTGCATAAAATTCTCTTATGAGGTTTGCATTCACCTTAGTGACCGGGTCAGTGAGGAGTTCCCATCTTCTCCTTTCTACCTTTTCTGAGATTTCTGGGCACTCACTCTTCTTAACTTGAAATCCCAACTCATAGATGACTTCCTTACCAACCATCCACCCGTATTCCAATGCATGATGCAAGCTTCTAAACCTCTTCTCATCATACGGGTGTTCCTCCATGGGTTCTTTTCCCTTCCTTCTCTTGGCACTTGAGGATGCCATGAATAATAGTTCTTATGTGAAGGTGGTAAGGTTGTGGAGACTTCTAGTTGTTTAGGGTTTTATGGCAATGAAGAGAGTGAGGGAGAGGGAACGTTTTTAATGAGATAAGAAGTGCTGAGTTTCTAAATGGATATCTATGAAGAGTGTGTGATGAAAGTTAAGAATGAGTATGGATCAAGGCTTACTTATACAGGGAGGTTGTAAGTGAATGGATGGTGTGGATTGATGAACTTGTTGCTCGATGGACGGTTGGGGTTATGCATGCTAAAGGACAAGGATCACCACTTTATTGTGGTTATTGGTTCGGTCATCAAGGTTCCTTTTTCTTCCATGTTGCATGGCAACATTTTCCAATGCATTCTTCCTTGAGTCACGTGTGTGTGTATCTCTTCATAAAGTGCCGAACCATTTCTTTTCACTTGTCCTATCAATCTCTTCAATGCTCATTTCTTTTCCCTATAAAGATGAAATAAGAAGAGTAAGAACTACTTTTATAAAAGAGACAAAACATGCTTTAACATCTACAGCTTGAGTAATCAAAGAATTTGTTTATTCCTGAATTCCACTAACTGACTAACTGTGTATCTTCATATGCAAATTGGTGGCACCATAGGGTGACACCAAACTTAGTTTGGAGCACTGTGATGAAAAATTTTGTTCAAGGCTTGTGATGAAAAATTGTTTTCAAAGTTTTAAGAATAATGCTTTGAACACCAAACTTGTTCTTCACTATATTCTGCATATAAAAATTTCACACGTGTTTGTCAATTTTTTTGGTTGGAATTCATGAATATGGATTTATTCACTACTTCTGAAAGCATGTAAAACATGGGTTGCCTCCCATGAAGCGCTTCTTTAACGTCACTAGCTTGACGTTACCCCCTTATTATGGTGGTTGGTAATGCTTGAAGTCTTCTCCTCTGGCAGTGGGCTTGTATCCATTGGTTGTATCCATGATCTCTACATGCTCCAAGGAGAGAACTCTGTTGATGGTGAAGACCTTAGGTAGCTGAGATGGTACAGTGGGGAGATTAGGGGGGATATCTGTGAAGTAGGTTGAGATTAATTTATCCCCAGGAGAGAAATCTTCCGTAGGGATCTTCTTGTTCCGCCACCCCCTTGGTACCTTCTTCTTTGTCCCTGGTGCTTTTTTCTTACTCTTGGTGGCTTCCTTTTTAGATGAGCCTTTGTTGCTGCCTTCACTTGCTTCTGGTGGCTTAGGTTCCTCCAATTTTTCCTTGACCTGTGGCACTTGCTGTTTGCCTTGTCCATCAACCCAGTGAATCTCAGAATGAGCTGGTTGTGCTCCAATGCTTGCTTCTTCCTTTAGTATCTCATGATGCCCTTTGCTCAATTCTTTGTCCTCTTCATCTTTTTCCAATGAGAGTTCGAAAACACTGAAGCTCAGTTGTTCATCATGGATCCTCAATATTAGCTCCCCTTTCTCTACATCTATGAGTGCTCTAGTAGTAGCTAGAAATGGTCTCCCCAATATGATTGGGTGTTGGTGACTCTTTTCCATGTCCAGGATGACAAAGTCTGTTGGGAGAAAGTATTTTCCAACTTTGAGCAACACATTTTCCACCACTCCTACTGCTCGCTTTTGAGTCTTGTTAGCCAGCCTTATGACTACATCTGTAGGTAGTATCTCATTGATCTGCAGCCTTTTTACCAGGGATAGGGGTATTAAGTTGATGCTTGCTCCCAAATCGCAAAGTGCTCTATCAAAATTTGTTTCCCCTATAGCACAAGGGACATGAAAACTCCCTGGGTCTTTTCTTTTCGCAGGCAATTGTGTTTGAATGAGGGTGTTGCAATCCTTGTTCATCACTATAGTCTGGCCCCCCTTGAGTGAGCTCTTCCTGGGAAGTAGTTCCTTCATATACTTGATGAATGCTGGCATTTGCTGAATGACCTTGATGAATGGTATGTTCACATTCAAAGATGCAAACGAGTCTAAGAACCTTGAGTACATTCTCTTTCCCACAGCACCCTTTAGCAGTTGAGGAAATGGTGTATATAGTCTCAGCAGCTCTTGTTGTGAGATTTTTGGTTCTTGTTGGTCTTTCTTCTCCTTCTCTACTAATGTATTTTCAGGTTGTTCTAACAGCTTGCTTGGCTTGTCTTCAGTCTCCTTGTCATTTGTAGTGACCATATTGCAATCCTCCCATCTTATTTTCTTCGTTTCACCTCTCGGATTCTTCTCCGTGTCACTTGGAAAGCCATCAGTGGGTCTGGGAATCTTCTCAGACAAATATCCCACTTGGAATTCCAGCTTCTTGATTGCTTCCCCCCGATTCTTCATACTGGCTCTTACCTCTTCTTTGAACACCTTATTGTCTTGAATGTCTTTGCATATGCTTTCAAGTAAGGTTTCAATCTTAGAGATTCTGTCATCAAATGATGGTATGTTGAGGGTAGAAGTAGAAGGGTGAGATGTATTAATGTGGTTTGTGGGTATGTCCTCTGTGTGAATTGTTGGGGAGCTGTGTTGTTGTTAGAGTTGTGATGTCTCTGATCTTGGCCTTGGTCTTGTTGATTACCCCACCCAAAGTTTGGGTGATTCCTCCATCCAGGGTTGTAGGTCTTGGAGTATGGATCAAGGTTGTGTCTATGTGAATTCCCAATGTAGTTGGCTTGCTCCTGAGTGACTTCTTCCTCTTCACTTGCTTCCTCTTGAGTTGAAGTGGTGATCGCTGCTACTCGACTTCTCTCCATCTTCTTGGTGAGGTCAGCTAGCTGCTTGGTGATGAGCTTATTTTGAGCCAGCAGAGCATCTACATTGTTCAGCTCCATTACCCTTCTAGTGTTCCCTCTTTCGGAAGCATAGAAGTAGTCATTCTCAGCTACAGTTTCAATGACATCTATGGCTTCCTCAATGGTCTTCTTCTTGTTCAAAGAACCTCCGGATGAATGGTCTACGGCTTTT
>NC_029778.3:44901102-44923892 GCF_000817695.3 Arachis duranensis
TAAGAATTTGTTCATAACATCATCCCAAGTTGACAAGCTCTCTTTTGGAAAAGACTCCAACCACTTGGTTGCCTTGTCTTTGAGAGAGAATGGGAACAACAACAGTCTGTAGACGTCTGGTTGAACGCCATTGGACTTCACTGTTTCACATATTCTCAGGAAGGTGTTTAAGTATTGGTTGGGGTCTTCTTGGACACCTCCTCCAAACGAGCAATTGTTCTGAACAAGGGTGATGAGTTGTGGCTTTAGTTCAAAGTTGTTGGCATGGATGGTTGTTTTTGGATGCTACTTCCGCAGTTCCCTGGGTTTGGGTTAATGTAAGAGCCCAAGACTCTTCTATCTTCCCCACCAGGATTTGCTCTACCTCCTCCACCATGGTTGTGCACCTCTTCCCCACGATGGTCTTCCATGGTTGTTTCAAAGTATTCTTCACAGTGTTCCTCCTCTTCTTCAGCACCTACTACACGTTTTTCTTTTGCCTCCCTTCTTAATCTTAAGAAGGTTCTCTCAGGTTCAGAATCAAAGGAAGTTGAAGCTCCGCTTCTTCTCCCTGTCATACAACCAACAGAGTGCAGCAAAGAAAAGTAATGCAGAAAGTATCTTGTTAGAATTACTTGTTAGTGTCAGTGATGCAATATATCAAATAGTTAGTGGGGTTAGTGAACTGAATTGTAAATAGCAAAGAAAAACTAAGAAACAGGGGAGGGGAAGAATTAAATTACGACGGAAAGCAAATTAAACAAACAGAAAATTAAATCAAACAAAATACTAATGCTCAATCTAGTGATCCTCTAATGTAATCAGTGTTGATGCACAATCAATCCCCGGCAACGGCGCCATAAACTTGATCGGAGTAAAACTTGTCTCTCAACAAATTATACTGTTTGGATGGTTCATTGCTTTGTTATACATTTAACCATTCTTGGTTACTTTAAGCTCAAGAAAATGCATAAAACAACTAAAACTAACAGAAAAATGCTAGTGAAACTAGCCTAAGATGCCTTGGCATCAATCTAGTTGAGCAAATTCATGAATAGAGTTGATAATTGTAGAAATTAAAAT
The DNA here is from genome assembly GCF_000817695.3 of Arachis duranensis. NCBI lineage: Eukaryota > Viridiplantae > Streptophyta > Magnoliopsida > Fabales > Fabaceae > Arachis > Arachis duranensis. The sequence goes on from NC_029778.3 coordinate 44,902,165, forward strand.
GGCGAGAAAGTAAATGACTGAAAGTAAATAGCAGAATTGTAAATGGGAATGGGGGAATTGCTCATAAAAGTAAATTACAGAAAATAAAAAGAATGGGTAAGATCAGAAATGGGGAGTTCATTGGGCTTAGGAGATGTTGCATTCTCCGGATCAATTTTATTTTCATCTCTTCCTCAATCAATGCACTCATTGATCTCCTTGTCAATCTTAAGTGATTGAATCACAATTTCTTGCAATTCAATCTCTCAAATCTTGATCAATAGCCAATTCCTTGGTCAATTGCTCATGAGAAGAGATGAAGTGTGGTCACTGATTATACCACATGCACTTCCCAAATCAAATGCTTAGAGGGTTATAGCCACATACCCATCCACACTCAATTTGGTCCAGCATGAGAAAGCATTTCTAGCTAATCTCTTCATTCCTCTTTCAAGGATCCGAAGAGATCCATGTTTGAATAGCTTCTTTTCCAAGATCACTATCCAATTGGATGAAGATTGAAAGCTTTCAAGTAAAATCAAAGAGAAGATAGAAGAAGAACAAGAAAATTAGTATTGATCTATCAAATTACAACAAAGCTCCCTAGCCCAATGAAAGGGGTTTAGTTATTCATAGCTTTAGAAATCAAAATCAAAGATGGAGAATACATGATAAACTAGAAGTGCAGAGAAAGTAAAAATACAGAGAGTAGTTCTCTCTCTTCGCACGTAAGTAAAGATACAGAGAGTAGTTCTCTCCCAGCTCTCCCCCAAAAAGCCCCTTCTCTATTTCAAAACTATTCCTATATATACTACTCTTCTCAGCTTCTAGTTAGTTCTTCAAGTCTTGGGCCTTTGGATCTTTGAGTTTGAAGCAGTTCCTTTCTTCATTTGGGCTTGGCTTACTTGCAGAGAGAAAGTGTGAAGTGGGCAGAGACTTTAGCTCAAGACGTTAGGGGTGTTTAACATTTAGTGAAAATATAAGTTCGAGAACGTTAGTGACACTTAACATTGTCACTAACGTTGCCATGCACCCCTTTTCCTCATGTTAAAGCCCACGTTAACTGGGTTAACGTGGCTTTTAACGTTGCCTTGTTAGCCTTCGAGAACGTTAGTGACACTCAACATTGTCACTAACGTTCAAGTGTGCCCCTTCTTGCTTCGTTAAAGCTCACGTTAACTAGGTTAACGTGGCTTCTAACGTGCCCTTTGCCAACCTTTGAGAACGTTAGTGACACTCAACATTGTCACTAACGTTCAAGTGTGCCCCTAGGTCTCACGTTAGAGTCCACGTTAACTGGGTTAACGTGGCTCCTAACGTGGCCATTCTTAGCCATCCCAACGTTAGTGACAATGTTGAGTGTCACTAACGTTGGCTCATTCTTCATTCCTCATCGTTAGCTTCCATGTTAACCAAGTAAACGTGGAGGTTAACATGGCTCTTAGGGGTTGTGTGGTTGCTCCAACGTTGGTGACAATGTTGAGTGTCACTAACGTTGTCGACAACTCTCCATCTCTTACGTTAGCTCCCACGTTAACCAAAATAACGTGGGAGTTAACGTGGCTTTTTGCACCTTAAGCCAACGTTAGTGACAATGTTGAGTGTCACTAACGTTGGCTCAACTTCTCTTCTCTACGTTAGAGTTCACGTTAACTTAGTTAACGTGACTCTTTAACGTGGGCATTGATGGCTTTTGATAGTGTTCTTGGCAATCACTTTTCTCCTTAACTTTGCAAGTTACCTCCCATTCCTTGCTTCCTTTGGTCCTGAAATCAAGCAATAGAGTGCATCAAAGTTCTAGTCCACGTCATGGGTAATGCAATATACAATTTTGTCATTAAAATCATGCAAAATCCCCACGAATTAATGTAAAATGCATAATGTATGCTTGAATCAAGGTCTGAGTGAATATTTGCCCAAAACCAACTTATTTCCTAAGAAAATGCATGAAATTACCTAAAAACAGTAAAGAAAAGGTCAGTGAAACTGGCTAAAATGCCCTGGCATCAGTAGCTTCGAATTGTTAAGGACGGACGGAGAGCTAGAAAATAGAACTACTCTTTGTATTTTACTTTCTCTGCACTTCTAGCTTTATGATGTATTCTCCATCTTTGATTTTGATTTCTAGAGCTATGAACAACTAAACCCCTTTCATTGGGTTAGGGAGCTCTGTTGTAATTTGATGGATCAATACTAGTTTTCATTATTCTTCTTCTATCTTTCCTCTTGATTTTACTTGAAAGCTTTCGATCTTCATCCAATTGGATAGTTATCTTGGAAAAGAAGCTATTCAAACTTGGATCTCTTCGGAACCTTGAAAGAGGAATGAAGAGATCAGCTAGAAATGCTTTCTCATGCTGGACCACATTGGGTGTGGATGGGTATGTGGCTATAACCCTCTTAACACTTGATTTGGGAAATGCATGTGGTATAATCAGTGACCATACTTCATCTCTTCTCATGAGCAATTGACCAAGGAATTGGCTATTAATCAAGATTTGAGAGATTGAACCACAAAAAATTGTTGTTCAATCACTTAAGATTGCCAATTTACTTTCCCGCCGTTTTATTTTCTGCAAGTATCAACTCTATTCATGGATTCGCTCAACTAGAACATTCCTCTAATTAAAGTTGCTTGATCAATCAATCCCTGTGGGATTCGACCTCACTTTATTGTGAGTTTTTACTTGACGACAAATTCGGTACACTTGCCGAATAGAGATTTGTTGAGAGACAAATTTTCCCCCGATCAAGTTTATGGCGCCGTTGCAGGGGATTGATTGTGCATCGACAATGATTACATTAGAGGATCACTAGATTGAGCATTTTTGTTTTGTTTGATTTAATTTTCTGTTTGAGTAATTTGCTTTCTGTCTTAGTTAATTTCTCCCTTCCCCTGTTTCTTAGTTTTTCTTTGTTATTTACAATTCAGTTCACTAACCCCACTAACTGTTTGATATAATGCATCACTGACACTAACAGTAATACTAACAAAATAATCTCTCCTTTTCTTTTCTTTGCTTGTACTCTGTTGGTTGTATGACAGGGAGAAGAGGCGGGGCTTCAACTTCCTTTTTTTCTGAACCTGAGAGAACCTTCTTGAGATTAAGAAGGGAGGCAAAAGAAAAACGTGTGGTTGGTGCTGAAGAAGAGAAAGAATACTTTGAAGAATACTTTGAAACAACCATGGAAGACCATCGTGAGGAAGAGGTTCACAACCATGGTGGAGGAGGTAGAGCAAATCCTGGTGGGGAGGATAGAAGAGTCTTGGGCTCTTATATCAACCCAAACCCAGGGAACTGCGGAAGTAGCATCCAAAGGCCAACCATCCATGCCAACAATTTTGAGCTAAAACCTCAGCTCATCACTCTTGTGCAGAATAATTGCTCATTTGGAGGAGGTGCTCAAGAAGATTCAAATCAACACTTGACTATCTTCTTGAGGATTTGTGACACAGTGAAGTCCAATGGAGTCCACCAGGATGTCTATAGGCTGCTCTTGTTCCCTTTCTCACTCAGGGACAAGGCATCCAAATGGCTCGAATCCTTCCCAAAAGAAAGCCTGACAAATTGGGAGGAGGTAGTGAATAAGTTTTTGGCAAGATTTTACCCCCCGCAAAGGATCAATAGGCTGAGAACTGAAGTACAGACGTTCAGACAGCAAGATGGGGAGACACTTTATGAATCTTGGGAAAGGTTCAAAGACCTAACAAGGAGATGCCCACCAGAGATGTTCAATGAGTGGGTCCAACTTCACATCTTCTATGAAGGTCTTTCCTATGAGTCAAAGAAGGTTGTGGATCATTCATCAGGAGGCTCTTTGAACAAGAAGAAGACCATTGAAGAAGCCATAGATGTCATTGAAACTGTAGCTGAGAATGACTACTTCTATGCTTCCGAAAGAGGGAACACTAGAGGGGTAATAGAGCTAAACAATGTAGATGCTCTGCTGGTTCAGAACAAGCTCATTACCAAGCAGTTAGCTGACCTAACCAAGAAGATGGAGAAGAACCAAGTGGCAGCAATCACCACCTCATCAACAACCCAAGAAGAAGTTGAAGAAAAGGACCTTGAGCAAGCCAACTACATTGGGAATTCACTTAGACAGAACCATGATCCATACTCCAAGACATACAACTCTGGATGGAGGAACCACCCAAACTTTGGGTGGGGGAATCAGCAAGAGCAAAGCCAAGACCAGAGACGTTACAACTCCAACAACAATGCAGCTCATCAATAATTCACACATAGGACATATCAACACCCCCACATCAACACATCTCATTCATCTACCCCTAATCTCAACCTACCATCATTTGATGACAGAATCTCAAAGATAGAAACCTCCTTGAAAGCATATGCAAGGACATTGAAGACAATAAGGTGTTCAAAGAGGAGGTGCGAGCCAGTATGAAGAATCGGGGAGAAGCAATCAAGAAGCTGGAATTCCAAGTGGGATATTTATCTGAGAAGATTCCCAGACCCACTGATAGCTTCCCAAGTGACACAGAGAAGAATCCAAGAGGTGAAACGAAGAAAGTAAGATGGGAGGATTGCAACATGGTCACTACAAATGATCAGGAGACTAAAGACAAGCCAAGCAATCTGACAGAACAACCTGGAGATACTTTAGTAGAGAAGGAGAAGAAAGACCATCAAGGACCAGAAATCTCACAACAGGAGCTGCTGAGACTATATGCACCATTTCCCCAACTACTTAAGGGTGCTGTGGGAAAGAGAATATACTCAAGGTTGTTGGACTTATTTGCATCCTTGAATGTGAACATACCATTCATCAAGGCCATTCAGCAAATGCCAGCATTCATCAAATATATGAAGGAACTTCTTCCCAGGAAGAGTTCACTCAAGGGGGCCAGACTATAGTGATGAACAAAGAATGTAGTGCTCTGATTCAACCTGAGCTACCTACAAAAAGAAGAGACCCAGGGAGTTTTCACATCCCTTGTGTCATAGGGGAGACACTTTTTGAGAGAGCACTTTGCGATTTAGGAGCAAGCATCAACTTAATGCCCCTATCCCTGGTGAAAAGGATGTAGATCAATGAGATACTACCCACAGATGTAGTCATAAGGTTGGCCGACAAGACTCAAAAGCAAGCAATAGGAGTGGTGGAAAATGTGTTGCTCAAAGTTGGAAAATACTTTCTCCCAACAGACTTTGTCATCCTGGACATGGAAGAGAATCACCTGCACCCAATCATACTGGGTAGACCATTTCTCGCTACTGCTAGAGCACTCATAGATGTGGAGAAATGGGAGCTAATACTAAGAATCCATGATGAGCAACTCAGCTTTAATGTCTTTAAAGAAGAAGACCAAGAGTACAAGGAATCAAGCAAACATCATGATGAGCTGTTAAAGGAAGAAGCAAGCACTGAAGCACAGCCAGCTCATCTTGAGATTCACTGGGTTGATGGACAAGGCAAACAGCAAGTGCCACAGGTCAAGGAAAAATTGGAAGAACCTAAGCCACCAGAGGCATGTGAGGACATCAACAAAAGCTCATCAAAAAAGGAGGTCACCAAGAATAAGAAAACAGCACCAGGGACAAAGAAGAAGGTACCAAGGGGGTGGCGGAACAAGAAGATCCCTACGGAAGATTTCTCTCCAGGGGATAAAGTAATCTCAGCCTACTTCACAGACATCCCCCCTAATCTCCCTACTGTGCCATCTCAGTTACCTAAGGTTTTCACCATCAACAGAGTTCTCTCCCTGGAGCATGTAGAGATAATTGATCCAACCAATGGATATAAGTCCACTGCCAGAGGAGAAGACTTCAAGCACTACCAACCTCCTTGATGAAAGCAAAACGTCGAGCTAGCGACGATAAAAAAAAGCGCTTTGTTGGGAGGCAACCAACCTCAGGCAGTTCATTTTTGTCTTCATTTCAATAAAGATCACAAGTTGTTTCCCCTGTATTGCAAGGAGCTAAGTTTGGTGTTTCACACCAGAATAATCAAAGGAGACAGTGTAATTCTAAGTTTGGTGTTCCACCAAAAGGACATTTAGTTAGAATTACACTCGCTCCCAAAACGCATTGCTAGCTCTAACCAATCGAGGGAAACCACTTAGATGTAGTTAGACTTTAGTTAATAATTGTTTTGTTAACAACAAGATATGAGTTTGTCAGCATATATGCAAGATTGTGTACTAAGCAAGGAACTAAGTTTGGTGTTCACACACCAAATCAAGTTCATAAGACACAAGCGCATGCAAGCTAACTATTTCTCAAAGTGCTATGCGAACAAGCAACTTCCAATAACTTTACAGGAATTTTATGGTGCACCTTCACTCAAGGAAGTGAGGAAGCAAAGAGCAGGAGGAGGACGAAAAGAAGGCGATTAGAAGTTGTCATCTGAAGGTTGTATTGTCACTTAATTTCATGTATTTACAGTTTGAACATTGGAAGCCCAAATGCAATCTTGATTAATGGTTACCAGTGAGTCTAAACATGTTTTTAAACTCTACCTTGTTGTTGAGCATGGTCTATGATTCTGGTTGGAGTGTCACTGCATCTTTCATTTACTTACTTGTATGATTGTCTTTTAAATCAAATGAAAAGAGAATGAGTGTTTATATTTCTAAAAGACCAGAGTGGAGCCCATAATGTGGAAGTGTATTCATGAATCTTTGGGGGGTAATCATAAGTTAGCTAAGTTGGTTCAACCACAAGGTTAAGATGACAACTATCTATCCTGAATATTTTACTTTTGATATACCCATGAGACTAAGATAACAACAAGATCCTAATAAGAGAAAAAGGAAAGAACAATGGGAGTGAAAAACAAAAGACAAAGAATAAGCATGAAGGCTAGGCACCAATGGTTTACCTTAAGACATGTGTCTGTGGTGCTCCTGTGTGGGGGATCTACTTGGATGAATAAGCTCTTAGGGGTGCTTTATCACTTGGTAACTTGGGTTAACTAACCCGGGATTATCAGCTGAAAATCCACTATCAAGAGTAACCCTCACTACAGAACACTTAGTAACCCAAAGAGGTGTTGGACACCAAGGTCTCAAGGAAGAAAATAAATGAACCAGATGCCTGTGGTGTGTATGTATGGGGGAGAGACTTGAGGGAGTAAGCCCTTAGGGGTGTTTCAACACCTAGCACCTTGAGCCAACTGGCTCGGGAGTGTTGGCTGAAAACTTATCTTAAAGAGTTGCCCCCTTACAGAGAACTTAGCCTGAAGAACACAAACAACCCTTGAAATAACAATAAAAGGATCAATAAATAAAGGTCTCATGGGATATAACAAAGTGAGTATGTTAGGAGATGATAAAGGTCTGAAAGCCAGCAGTGGAATAAACCTAAGTTGCTATGCATGAAACCACCATAAAATCAGTAATATGACTTCCACAAGAATGACTCATTTCTCTGGAGATTACATTCATCATTCTCTTGTTCCAGTACTTGCTTAGAGACAAGCAAGCTTTAAGTTTGGTGTTGTGATGCCAGGGCATTTTGGCCAGTTTCACTGACCTTTTCGTTACTGTTTTTAAGTAGTTTCCTTGCATTTTCTTAGGAAATAAGCTAGTTTTGGGTAGAAAATCATTTACATCCTGATTTAAGCATGCATTGTGCATTTTACACGATTTCATGAGGATTTTGCATGATTTTAATGACAAAATTGATATTGCATCCCCCATGGCTTGGATTAGAACTTTGATGCACTTTATTGCTTGATTTCAGGACAAAGGAAGCAAAGAGTGGGAGTAACTTGCAAGGCTAAGGAGAAAAGTGATTGCCAATAACACTCAAAAGCCATCAATGCCACGTTAAGTAGTCACGTTAACTAAGTTAACGTGAACTCTAACGTGGAGAAGAGAAGTTGAGCCAATGTTAGTGACACTTAACATTGTCATTAACGTTGGCAATTGCTCACAAATGGCCACGTTAAGAGCCACGTTAACCTAGTTAACGTGGCCTCTAACGTTACAGGGGGAAGAGAAGCCAACGTTAGTGACACTCAACATTGTCACTAACATTGACCTAAGGAGCAAAGTACCATGTTAACTCCCACGTTAACTTGGTTAACGTAGGAGCTAACGTAAGAGATGAAGAGTTGTCGACAACGTTAGTGACACTCAACATTGTCACTAACGTTGAAGCAACCACACAACCCCCAAGAGCCACGTTAACTTCCCCGTTAACTTGGTTAACGTGGAAGCTAATGATGAGGAATAAAGGATGGGCCAACGTTAGTGACATTCAACATTGTCACTAACGTTGGGATGGCTAAGAGTGGCCACGTTATAAGCCACGTTAACCTAGTTAACGTGGACTCTAACGTGTGACCTATGGGCACATTGGAACGTTAGTGACAATGTTGAGTGTCACTAACGTTCTCGAAGGTTGGCAAAAGCCACGTTAGAAGCCACGTTAACTTAGTAACGTAGGCCCTAACGTAAGAAGGACTTAGTTAACGTGGAAGCTAACGTGGATAAAGAGATAATGAGCCAACGTTAGTGACACTCACCTTTGTCACTAACGTTAGAGATGGCTAGCATTACTATGTTAGAAGCCACGTTAACCTAGTTAACGTGGACTTTAACGTGAGGCTAAGGGGTGTATTGGAACGTTAGTGACAATATTAATTGTCGCTAACGTTCTCAAACTTATACTTTCACTAAATGTTAAACACCCCTAACGTCTTGAGCTAAAGTCTCTACCCACTTCACACTTTTTCTCTGCAAGTAAAGCCAAGCCCAAATGAAGAAAGGAACTGCTTCAAACTCAAGATCCAAAGGCCCAAGACTTGAAGAAGCTAAGAAGAGTAGTATATATAGGAGTAGCTTCGAATTGTTAAGGACGGACGAAGAGCTAGAAAATAGAACTACTCTTTGTATTTTACTTTCTCTGCACTTCTAGCTTTATGATGTATTCTCCATCTTTGATTTTGATTTCTAGAGCTATGAACAACTAAACCCCTTTCATTGGGTTAGGGAGCTCTGTTGTAATTTGATGGATCAATACTAGTTTTCATTATTCTTCTTCTATCTTTCCTCTTGATTTTACTTGAAAGCTTTCGATCTTCATCCAATTGGATAGTTATCTTGGAAAAGAAGCTATTCAAACTTGGATCTCTTCGGAACCTTGAAAGAGGAATGAAGAGATCAGCTAGAGATGCTTTCTCATGCTGGACCACATTGGGTATGGATGGGTATGTGGCTATAACCCTCTTAACACTTGATTTGGGAAATGCATGTGGTATAATCAGTGACCATACTTCATCTCTTCTCATGAGCAATTGAATAAGGAATTGGCTATTGATCAAGATTTGAGAGATTGAACCACAAGAAATTGTTGTTCAATCACTTAAGATTGCCAAGGAGATCAATAAGTGCATTGATTGAGGAAGAGATGAGAATGAAATTGATCTGGACAATGCAACATCTCCTGAGCCCAATGAACTCCCCATTTCTGATCTTACCCATTCTCTTTAATTTCTGCAATTTACTTTTATGAGCAATTCCCCATTCCCAATTACAATTCTGCAATTTACTTTCAGTCATTTACTTTACCGCCATTTTATTTTCTACAAGTATCAACTCTATTCATGGATTCGCTCAACTAGTACATTCCTCTAATTAAAGTTGCTTGATCAATCAATCCATGTGGGATTCGACCTCACTCTATTGTGAGTTTTTACTTGACGACAAATTTGGTACACTTGCCGAATAGAGATTTGTTGAGAGACAAATTTTCCCCCGATCAGTTGACTAGTCAAAAATTTTTAAAATAAGTTGTTTCTTGTTAGTCAAGTCAAGATTTCAATTTTTAAAATCCTATCTTTCCAAAATCTTTTTCAAAAATCAAATCTTTTTCATTTTTCTTATTATTTTTCGAAAATTTTCTCATTTGATTTTCAAAATCTTTTTCGTATCTTTATTTCAAAATTTCAAAAACTTTACTAACAATTAATGTGATTGGTTAAAAATTTGAAGTTTGTTACTTTCTTGTTAAGAAAGGTTCAATCTTTAAATTCTAGAATCATATCTTTTAGTTTCTTGTTAGTCAAGTAATCAATTTTAATTTTAAAAATCAAATCTTTTTCAAAATATCTTTTCAATCATATCTTTTTAATCATATCTTTTTCAAATCATATCTTTTTCAAAAATTTGATTTCAAAATCTTTTCTAACTTCTTATCTTTTCAAAATTGATTTTCAAATCTTTTTCAACTAACTAATTGACTTTTTGTTTGTTTCTTATCCTTTTCAAAACTACCTAACTACTTTCCTCTCTCTAATTTTCGAAAATCACTTTCCTCTTTTTCAAAATTCTTTTTAATTAACTAATTATTTCAAATTTTTAATTTTAATTTTATTTCTTCTCTTAATTTTCAAAAATCACTAACCATTTTTCAAAAATAATTTTTGAAATTCTCTCCCTCTCATCTTCTTTTAATTATTTATTCATTTACTAACACTTCTCTTCATCTCAAAAATTCGAACCCTCTTCTCTCTTCTGTGTTCAAATTTTTCTTCTCTTTCCTCTATTCTCCTCTTTTTCTACTTACATAAAGGAATCTCTATACTATGACATAGAGGATTCCTCTTCTCTCTTTGTTTTCTTCTCTTACATAAGAGCAGGGACAAGGACATTCTTGTTGAAGCAGATCCTGAACCTGAAAGGACTCTGAAGAAGAAGCTAATAGAAGCTAAAGCACAACAATCCGGAGAAAACCTTATAGAGAATCTCGAAAAAGAAAGAGACAAGGTCGAACCCAACAATAATGCAAGGAGGATGCTTGGTGATTATACTACACCTACTTCCAATTTTTATGGAAGAAGCATCTCAATCCCTGCCATTGGAGCAAACAATTTTGAGCTGAAGCCTCAACTAGTTGCTCTAATGTAACAGAACTGCAAGTTTCATGGACTTCCATCAGAAGATCCCTATCAATTTTTAACTGAGTTCTTGCAGATCTGTGATACTGTTAAGACTAATAGAGTTGATCCTGAAGTCTACAGGCTCATGCTTTTCCCTTTTGTTGTAAGAGATAGAGCTAGAACATGGTTGGACTCATAACCTAAGGATAGCCTAGACTCTTGGGATAAGCTGGTCACGGCCTTCTTGGCCAAGTTCTTTCCTCTTCAAAATCTGAGCAAGCTTAGAGTGGATGTTCAGACCTTCAGGCAAAAAGATGGTGAATCCCTCTATGAAGCTTGGGAAAGATACAAGTAGTTGACCAAAAAGTGTCCTTCTGGCATGCTTTCAGGGTGGACCATTTTGGATATATTATATGATGGTCTATCTGAGTTCTCTAAGATGTCACTGGACCATTCTACAGGTGGATCTATTCACCTAAAAAAATGCCTGCAGAAGCTCAAGAACTCATTGACATGGTTGCAAATAACCAATTTATGTGCACCTCTGAGAGGAATCCTGTGAGTAATAGGACGCCTCAGAAGAAGGGAGTTCTTGAAATTGATGCTCTGAATGCCATATTGGCTCAGAACAAAATGTTGACTCAGCAAGTCAACATGATTTCTCAGAGTCTGAATGGATTACAAAATGCATCCAACAGTACTAAAGAAGCATCTTCTGAAGAATAAGCTTATGATCCTGAGAACCAGGTGAATTACATGGGTGAACCCTATGGGAACATCTATAATTCCTCATGGAGAAACCATCCAAATTTCTTATGGAAGGATTAACAAAGGCCCCAACAAGGCTTTAATAATGGTGGAAGAAACAGGCTTAGCAATAGCAAGCCTTTTCCATCATATTCTCAGCAACAGACAGAGAATTCTTAGTAGAGCCCCTCTAGCTTAGCAAACATAGTCTCTGATCTATCTAAGGCCACTTTAAGTTTCATGAGTGAAACAAGGTCCTCTATTAGAAATTTGGAGGCACAAGTGGGCCAGCTGAGTAAGAAAATTATTGAAACTCCGCCTAGTACTCTCCCAAGCAATACAGAAGAGAATCCAAAAAGAGAATGCAAGGCCATTGATATAATCAATATGGCCGAATGCATAAAGGAGGAGAAGGACGTGAATCCCAGTGAGGAAGACCTCCTGGGATGTCCTCTGGACAAAAAGGAGTCCCAAACTGAGGAACCTAAGGAATCTGAGGCTCACCTAGAGACCATAGAGATACCATTGAACCTCCTTTTACCATTCATGAGCTTTGAGAACTATTCTTCCTCTAAAGAGGATAAAGATGTAACTGAAGAGAAAGTTGCTCAATATCTAGGAGCCATCATGAAGCTGAATGCCAAGTTGTTTGGTAATGAGACTTGGGAAGGTGAACCTCCCTTGCTCATTAGTGAACTAGATACATGGGTTCAGCAAACTCTACCTCAAAAGAAACAAGATCCTGGTAAATTCTTGATATAAAACAAGCTTATGGATTGGTAGAGGACGTGTTGGTAAAGGTTAAAGGCCTTTACATCCCTGTTGATTTCATAATCTTAGACACTGGGAAGGATGAGAATGAATCCATCATTCTTGGAAGACCCTTCCTAGCTACAACAGGAGCTGTGATTGATGTTGACAGAGGAAAGTTAGTCCTTCAATTGAATGGGGACTACCTTGTGTTTAAAGCTCAAGGTTATCCTTCTGTAAACATGGAAAAGAGGCATGATAAGCTTCTCTCAATACAGAGTCAAACAAAGCCCCCATAATCAAACTCTAAGTTTGGTGTTGGGAGGCCACAACCACACTCTAAGTTTGGTGTTGAACCCCCACATTCAAACTCTAAGTTTGGTGTTGGGAGGTCCCAACAATGCTCTAATAATCTGTGAAGCTCCATGAGAGCTCACTGTCAAGCTATTGACATTAAATAAGCACTTATTGGGAGGCAACCCAATTTTTATTTATCTATATTCCTATTGTTCTTTTTATATTTTATTAGGTTTATGATCATGCGGAGTCACAAAACAATTGCAAAAATTAAAAACAGAATCAAAAACAGCAGAAGAAAAAGCACACCCTAGAGGAAGAACTTACTGGCATTTAAACGTCAGTAAGGAGCATCTGGCTGGCATTCAACGCCAGAACAGAGCACAAAGCTGGCGTTGAACGCTAGAAACAAGCAGCAGTCTGGCATTTAAACGCCAGGATTACAGCTTGAGGAGAGTTGGCGTTAAACGCCAGAAACAAGCATGGAAGTGGCGTTCAACGCCAAAAACATGCTGCAAATTGGCGTTGAACGCCCAAAACAAGCATGGAAGTGGCGTTTAATGCCAGAAACATGCTACAGTCTAGCGTTAAACGCCAGGATTGCATAGAGAGGGCATTTTACATGCCTAAAGGGTGCAGGGATGAGAATCCTTGACACCTCAGGATCTGTGGACCCCACAGGATTCCCACCTACCTTCTCCCTCTCTCTCACACCTTTTCATAACACTCTTCCCCAAACATCATTCACCAATCACCTCAATCACTCTTCCCCATCACCTCTTCACCATTCACATCCATCCTCTCTTCCCCATAAACCCCACATACCTTCAAATTCAAAATCTCTTTCTCTCCCAAACCCACCCTAAATGACTGAACCTATACCCCTCCCACTCCTATATAAACCCCTCAACACTTCTTCATTTTCACACAATACTACCCTCTCTTCTCCCCCTTGGCCGAAACCCACACCTCTCTCCCTCTCCTCCATATCTTCTTTTTGTTCTTCTATTCTTTCTTCTTTTGCTCGAGGACAAGAAACATTATAAGTTTGGTGTGGTAAAAAGCATTTTTTTCCATAACCATTGATGGCACCTAAGGCTGGAGAAACCTCTAGAAAGAGGAAAGGGAAGACAAAAGCTTCCACCTCCGAGTCATGGGAGATGGAGAGATTCATCTCAAGGGTCCATAGCTCAGTAGTAGAGCATTTGACTGTACATCAAGAGAGCCCACTCATGGACCTCAACAAGAGCATGAGAAATTCTCTCATCAAGAAATCCCTGAGGTACCTCAGGGGATACATTTTCCTCCACACAATTATTTGGAGCAACTAAGGATAGGAGTACCAAAATTACTAGGGATCAAGCAACAGAGGCAAGGAAGAGACATAGAGGAGCTCAAGAACACCATTGGTCCTTCAAGGAGAAGGCACCACCATCACTAAGGTGGACTCATTACTTAACTTCCTTATTCTTATCTCTCTGTTTTTCAGTTTTTGAACTTCATGTTTGCCTATGTTTGTGTCTTTACTACATGATCATTAGTATTTAGTAACTATGACTTAAGGCTATGAATAATTTCATGAATCCTTCACCCTTCTTAAATGAAACATGTTTTTAATACAAAAGAATAAGAAGTACATGAGTTTCGAATTCATCCTTGAAATTAATTTAATTATATTGATGTGGTGATAATACTTTTTATTTTCTGAATGAATGCTTGAACAGTGCATATTTTTTATCTTGTTGTTTATGAATGTTAAAATTGTTGGCTCTTGAAAGAATGATGAACAAAGAGACATGTTGTTGATAATCTAAAAAATCATAAAATTGATTCTTGAAGCAAGAAAAAGTAGTGAATAACAAAAGCTTGCGAAAAAAATGGCAAAAAAAATATAAAAGAAAAAGAAAAAGCAAGCAGAAAAAGCTAATAGCCCTTAAAACCAAAAGGCAAGGGTAAAAAGGATCCAAGACTTTGAGCATCAATGGATAGGAGGGCCCAAGGAAATAAAATCAAGGCCTAAGCGGCTAAATCAAGCTGTCCCTAACCTTGTGCTTGTGGCATGCAAGTCCAAGTGAAAAGCTTGAGACTGAGTGGTTAAAGTCGTGATCCAAAGCAAAAAGAGTGTGCTTAAGATCTCTAGACACCTCTAACTGGGGACTTTAGCAAAGCTGAGTCACAATCTGAAAAGGTTCACCCAGTCATGTGTCTGTGGCATTTATGTATCTGGTGGTAATACTGGAAAACAAAGTGCTTAGGGCCACGGTCAAGACTCATAAAAGTAGCTGTGTTCAAGAATCAACATATTTAACTAGGAGAATCAATAACACTATCTGAACTCTGAGTTCTTATAGATGCCAATCATTTTAAACTTCAAAGGGTAAAGTGAGATGCCAAAACTATTTAGAAATAAAAAGCTACAAGTCCCGCTCATCTAATTAGAACTAATATTCATTGATATTTTGAGATTTATAGTATATTCTCTTCTTTTTATCCTATTTGATTTTCATTTGCTTGAGGACAAGCAACAATTTAAGTTTGGTGTTGTGATGAGCGGATAATTTATACGCTTTTTGGCATTATTTTTAGGTAGTTTTTAGTAGGATCTAGCTACTTTTAGGGATATTTTTATTAGTTCTTATGAAAAATTCACATTTCTGGACTTTACTATGAGTTTGTGTGTTTTTCTGTGATTTTAGGTATTTTCTAGCTGAAATTGAGGGACCTTACCAAAAATCTGATTCAGGCTGAAAAAGGACTGCTGATGCTGTTGGATTCTGACCTCCCTGCACTCGAGATGGAGTTTTTGGAGCTACAGAATTCCAAATGGCGTACTCTCAATTGTGTTGGAAAGTAGACATCCAGGGCTTTCTAGCAATATATAATAGTTCATACTTTATTCTAGTTTAGATGACACAAACTGGCGTTCAATGCCAGTTCCATGCTGCATTCTGGAGTAAAACGCCAGAAACACGTCACAAACCAGAGTTAAACGCCAAACAGACGTTACAACTTGGCATTTAACCCCAAGAGAAGTCTCTGCATGTGTAAAGCTCAAGCTCAGCCCAAGCACACACCAAATTGGGCCCTGGAAGTGGATTTCTGCAGCTAGACTTATTTCTGTAAACCCTAGTAGCTAGTCTACTATAAATAGGACTTTTTACTATTGTATTAGACATCTGGGAATTAGTCTTTTGATTAATCTCTTGATCACGTTTTGGAGACTGGCCTCTCGGCCATGCCTGGACAATCACTTATGTATTTTCAATGGTGGAGTCTCTACACACCATAGATTAAGGTGTGGAGCTCTGTTGTACCTCGAGAATTAATGCAATTACTATTGTTCTTCTAGTCAATTCAAGCTTATTCTTATTCTAAGATATTCACTGCACTTCAACCTGATGGA
This sequence comes from Arachis duranensis, assembly GCF_000817695.3. Classification (NCBI taxonomy): domain Eukaryota; kingdom Viridiplantae; phylum Streptophyta; class Magnoliopsida; order Fabales; family Fabaceae; genus Arachis; species Arachis duranensis. The sequence goes on from NC_029778.3 coordinate 44,918,195, forward strand.
TGTGATGATCCGTGACATTCATCATCATCCGTCCTTATGAACGCGTGCCTGACAACCACTTCCGTTCTACCTTAGATCAAGCGTGTATCTCTTGGATTCCTTAATCAGAATCTTCGTGGTATAAGCTAGAATCCATTGGCAGCACTCTTGAGAATCCAGAAGGTCTAAACCTTGTCAGTGGTATTCTGAGTAGGATTCAGGGATTGAATGACTGTGACGAGCTTCAAACTCACGATTGTTGGGCGTAGTGACAGACGCAAAAGAATCAATGGATTCTATTCCGACATGATCGAGAACCGACAGATGATTAGCCGTGCTGTGACAGAGCATTTGGACCATTTTCACTGAAAGGATGGTAAGTAGCCATTGACAACGGTGACGCCCTACATACAGCTTGCCATGGAAAGGAGTAAGAATGATTGGAGGAAGGTAGTAGAAAAGCAGAGATTCAGAAGGGACAAAACATCTCCATACACTTATCTGAAATTCCCACCAATGAATTACATAAGTATCTCTACCTTTATTTTCTGTTTATTTATCCTTATTTTCAAAAACCATTATAACCATTTGAATCTGCCTAACTGAGATTTACAAGATGACCATAGCTTGCTTCATACCAACAATCTCCGTGGGATCGACCCTTACTCACGTAAGGTATTACTTGGACGACCCAGTGCACTTGTTGGTTAGTTGTGCGAAGTTGTGACAAAGTGTGATTCACGTTTGAAAGCTCCAAGTCTATTGGCGCCATTGTTGATGATCACAATTTCGTGCACCAACATACATAAGGCTTTTGGAAGTAGACTTAATAGGTTGGCCTCTCATAATTATCAATATATGGGTTGTAGACAAGGATGGCGATCTCAATTACCTATGTCTAGCCAAGAGTGTTTTTCCTTTCTTTTATTAGTTAATTGTTCATTTACTTTCTTGTCATTTATTTTTCTTTCCCATTGAAAATCAAACCTCTTGTTCTTTATAGCCAATAATTGAACACTTCATTGCAATTCCTTGTGAGACGAATTCTTATTTGGGGTTTGTACCTGTGACAACCAATATTTTTTGCATGTGAGGATTCTTTGTTGGTTTAGAACTATACTTGCAACGAGATTTCATTTGAGGAAATTCTAAACCGTACGAGGAATCCACTCATCAAAAAGGGTGCCGTTGTCGGGGGTTGCAATGGTGTTATGTTATTGGCTATTGTATATATGTTAATATGCTTCTTTGCTAGTTTTTGCTTGTTTTAAGAGTTAGTTTTTATTAGTTCTTACTAATTTTGTTTTTATTTCCTCTTGCTATTATGAATTCTCACCACTTTGGCTATGAGTTTGCCTCAAATTATGTTGTAGGAAATGGGAGCTACAATGACAATATGCATCAAGGATGGAATAATCAAAGGTGGGAGGAGCCTCAAAGGATTGATCACCCTTCTTGGCAACAACAACCTCCGGATTCTTATGGGTATAACTCTCATCCTAATGCATATCAATCTAATGGATGTGGTGACCCTTATTGTGATTGTCAACAACCACCACCAAATGCCTATGAACCACCCTTCAACATGATTTTGAACTACCTTACTCACAAGTCCCCTACCACCAAACACCTCATTATGACCCTAATCCTTATCCACCATACCAACCACCTTATGAGACATATGAACCATACATAGAACCACCACAATTCCAACACAACTACTTCCAAGAACCACCTCCATATACACCATCTCCATACCCTTACCAAAATGAACCACCTTCCAACTATAATGCTTTCCCCTCAAACAATGAACCATCTCTTCCACCACCACCCCTCGATGAAGCCTTCATGCAAGAACTAAGAGATCTTGACTCTCAACTCCAAAGGCAACAAGAGGGGATGGAAAAGGAGTTTAAGGAGCTAGGAGCCAAGATGGCTATCCTAGCGGAAGTCGTTAGCTATATGATCTCCTCCCGACTAAGCCTAGGCAACCAAGGTACTCCCATTGACGAATGTGAAAAAGCAATTAGGGAGCATAGTGAGGGAGTGAGTTTAGAGCTTCAAGGTGAAGAAGAGGAGTTGAAGCAAGAATTGCCACAAGGGGAGGAAGATGAGACAATTGAGCCGGAAGGAGTGGTTGAAAATATAGGAGATGTTGGAAGTCCATGGGGATGTAGCATTAGAGAGACCTCTTCCAAGAAGCTTGATACTGATGTTGAGGAGGGTGTACAACCTCCAAGGCATATCTTGATTGAAGACTTTGAAGAGGTTGATCAAGAGATGGATTCAATCATTGAGGAGTTCCTATCTACAATTGAATCCTCTCTCATTGGGCCTGAAATTGAGGTCAAAGAAGAAGATACCTCACCTCCCATGCCCTTGGTAAGCAATGAAAAAGAGATTAATTGGAAGAGAACTACCAAGAGGAAGAGGTTGAAGTTGAGGAAGGTTGTAAAGAGGTAGAGGTAATCAAAGAAGAGTACAAGGGAGTGGAGCTTGCAAGATCATTGGGACCACCCCTTCCTAAGTCACCATCCTACACAACATTCAAGCGGGTAAAATTCTTATCTCTAATCTTTACTTTTCCACTTGAATATGGTTTAATTGAAAATGATGGTCAACTTAGAATTCTTTGTGGAGTTAAGAGTAAGAGAGGGTTGTGTAATGGTTGGAAACTGATAAACCACTATTTTATGATAAATCTTGTGCTTAAATTGAATGATTTTATCAACTCTTCACCTACTTATTCATATGAATTTGCATGGTTTTACAATTCCTTCCTTAGGATATGACATATGAGAAAACATGTTTCCTATGCTTTAAAATAATCAAATTTAATTATCTTTTATTACCATTCGATGTCGTGATTTGTGTGTTGAGTGCTTTCAGGTTTTATAGGGCAGGAATGACTTAAAGGATGGAAAGGAAACATACAAATATGGAAGGAAAGCACAAATTGGAGTTTCGGAGAAACTGGCAGCGACGCGTTCGCATGGACGAAGCGAACGCGTGCTTTGCGTAAATTAGCATCGACGCGAGCGCATGGACGACACGAACGCATGACGTGCGAAACACAACTGACGCGGACGCATGACTGACGGGACCGCATGGAAGAGCAAAACTCCAGATGACGCGACCGCGTGACCCACGCGGACGCGTGACGTGTGCGATCTGCAGAATTTGCAGAAGTCGGCCCCAGCGATTTCTGGACCCTTTTTGGCCCAGATCCAAGCCCAGAGAACATAGATTAAAGGGTTATAAATGGAGGAATCCATCCATAGAGACTGGATAGACTGAATACTTGATACAACATACATTCATACATAGTTTTAGGATTTAGATGTAGTTTTTAGAGAGAGAGGTTCTCTCCTCTCTCTTAGGATTAGGATTTAGAATTTCTCTTGATTTTAGGATTATTTCATCTTCATATCAGGTTCAATATTCCTTTATTTTGAATTCTCTTATTTGATAATTATTTATGTTGCCAAATTGGCTTACGGACCATTCATGTTATGATTTTCTTAATTAATACACTTTGAGGTATTTCAGACTCATGATTGCTTTCCTCTATTTATATAAATAATTTAGATTTTTTACTATTGGCTTTGGCTGATTAATTGGTGACTCTTGAGTTGTCAAACTCATCGTGATTGATAATTGTTATTCTTGCTTATTAATTTAGATTCCTATAACTCTAGTCTTTCCTTAAGGAGTTGACTAGGACTTTAGGTGTTAAATTAATTTGTCCACTTAACTGACCTTCATAGTTAGAGGTTGACTTAGTGGGAGCGAAAGTATAATTCTCATCACCATTGATAAGGATAACTAGGATAGGACTTCCATTTTTCATACCTTGTCAAGATATTTCTTCGTTATTAATTTATTAATTTCTGCAACCCATTTCTCTTGCTCAAAACCCTTTTCAAAACCCAAAACACTATTTTCCATAGCCAATAATAAAACACACCTCCCTGCAATTCCTTGAGAAGACGACCCGAGTTTTGAATACTTCGGTTTATAAATTTTATTGGGTTTGTTACTTGTGACAACCAAACGTTTGTACGAAAAGATTTTCTATTGGTTTAGAAGCTATACTTGCAACGCGACTATTTTTATAAAATTCTTTACTAGCAAAAATTCGATCGTCAAAATGGCGCCGTTGCCGGGGAATTGCAAACGTGTGCCTTATTATTGGTTATTGTAAATATTTTTCTTTTGCTTGTTTATTTGTTTTTGTTTTCCCTTATTATTTCTGATAGCTACTATGAAATCTCACCCCTCTCGCTTTGAGTGTGGTTCGAATTTTATTGAAAGAAATGGAAGCTATCACAGGACTATACATCACGGTCAAAGCGATCGAAGATGGATGGATCCAAAAGGATCTGATCACCCCTTTAGGATACAACACCCTCCTAGATATCATGGACAAGGACCATTCTACAATGCATACCAAGCCGATAGATATGGTGGACCCCCTTGTAGCTACCAACAAGCCCCACCCTATGCTCAGAGACCATCCTCCCAACATAGCTTCGAACCACCATACTCACAAGCTTCTTTTTGCCAGTCGCCACCATATGACCCTTATCCACCCCTGATGAGCGGATAATTTATACGCTTTTTGGCATTGTTTTTAGTATGTTTTTAGTATGATCTAGTTAGTTTTTAGTATATTTTTATTAGTTTTTAGTTAAAATTCACTTTTCTGGACTTTACTATGAGTTTGTGTGTTTTTCTGTGATTTTAGGTATTTTCTGGCTGAAATTGAGGGACCTGAGCAAAAATCTGATTCAGAGACTGAAAAGGACTGCAGATGCTATTGGATTCTGACCTCCCTGCACTCGAAGTGGATTTTCTGGAGCTACAGAAGCCCAATTGGTGCGCTCTCAACGGCGTTGGAAAGTAGACATCCTGGGCTTTCCAGCAATATATGATAGTCCATACTTTACCCAAGATTTGATGGCTCAAACCGGCGTTCAAAGTTACCCTCAGAATTCCCAGCGTTAAACGCCGGAACTGGCACCAAAATGGGAGTTAAACGCCCAAACTGGCACTAAAGCTGGTGTTTAACTCCAAGAGGAGTCTCTACACGAAAATGTTTCATTGCTCAGCCCAAGCACACACCAAGTGGGCCCGGAAGTGGATTTTTATGTCATTTACTCATCTTTGTAATTCTTAAGCTACTAGTTTTCTATAAGTAGGACCTTTTACTATTGTATTAGAGAGCTTTTGATCATGTTTTTATGATTGAACCCTCATTGGGAGGCTGGCCATTCGGCCATGCCTAGACCTTATTCTTATGTATTTTCAACGGTGGAGTTTCTACACACCATAGATTAAGGTGTGGAGCTCTGCTGTACCTCGAGTATTAATGCAATTACTATTGTTCTTCTATTCAATTCCGCTTGTTCTTGTTCTAAGATATCACTTGTTCTTCAACTTGATGAATGTGATGATCCGTGACACTCATCATCATTCTCACCTATGAACGTGTGACTGACAACCACCTCCGTTCTACCTTAGATTGGGTGAATATCTCTTGGATTCCTGATACACGATGCATGGTTGATCGCCTGACAACCGAGTGCTCGCCTGACAAACGAGCCAGCCATTCCGTGAGATCAGAGTCTTCGTGGTATAGGCTAGAACTGATGGCAGCATTCAAGAGAATCCGGAAGGTCTAAACCTTGTATGTGGTATTCTGAGTAGGATTCAATGA
>NC_029778.3:44923974-44926462 GCF_000817695.3 Arachis duranensis
ACAGTAGGAAAGCAGAGAGACGGAAGGGACAAACATCTTCATACGCTTATCTGAAATTCCTACCAATGAATTACATAAGTATCTCTATCTTTATCTTTATGTTTTATTCGTATATCACCATATCCATTTGAGTCTGCCTGACTAAGATTTACAAGATGACCATAGCTTGCTTCATACCAACAATATCCGTGGGATCGACCCTTACTCGCGTAAGGTTTATTACTTGGACGACCCAGTGCACTTGCTGGTTAGTTGTGCGAAGTTGTGTTTATGCCATGGTATTGAACACCACGTTTTTGGGGTTCATTACTGGGGATTATGAGAGTTGTGAAAAGTATTGTTCACAATTTCGCGCACCAACCCCAACGCCAATCCAATTACTCCCAAGAACCACCACTCTCCTATGCACCATGTCCATATCCATCAAGCCAAGAATCACAGGTTCGCTTCGAAGAATCAGTAGACCAATTTCATGCAACCCTTCATCAACTGGAGCAAGCAATAAATCAATTATCTTCCAAACGTTCGAACACTCAACAAACCCCCATGGCTTCATGTGGAGAATCCAATGAAGAACGTAGCATGAAGGAGACACTAAAAACTCCAGTGGACAGTATAGAGCATAACCCTATACTAGAACAAGTAGAGGAAGCTGTCATTATAGAAAAAGAAGAGTTGGTTGAAGATTTAGGAGATGCCGAACCTCCGCAGGAATCCAGAGTTGTGGAGAATTCTGTCGAAGACGTTACAGTTGATGCTAAGGAAGATAGTGCACAACCCCCAAAGTAGGCTTCTTTTGAGGAATTGGGCGGAATAACCCAGGACGCATGTTTCCTTGATGATGATGATCACAAGTCAAGCCCTCTTAGTAATGAACTTGCATCCACAAGCGAATTCTTTGAGATAGAAGAATCTTCCCCAAGTGAATACGAAGATGATGCAGAGGTAGACTTTTCTCAACCTCCTAATTATGACTCGAGTGATGAGGGAGATATCGAAGACTTTGATCAAGACATGGTTGAATTAGAAGAAATTTGCAAGGAAGTGGAGGAATTCACTAAAGACCACAAGGGAGTAGAGCCTGCAGAACCACTGGAAATACCTATCCCAAGGCCATTACTACCTAACACAAACTTCAAGTGGGTAAAATCTTTGACCTTTATCTTCACTTTTCCACTTGAATATGGTTTGTTTGAAACAGATGGCCAGCTTAGAGCTCTTTGCGGCTTTAAGAGCAAAAGGGGAATGACTCGCACTCAGCGCTGGTATGCAAGATTCAATGAGGTTTCACACTTCAATTTAAGGTGCACGGATTGGTGTCAAGTTCAATTGAAAGGATCTCGGAAGCTGTTTGGTCACTGTAGTGAGAATTTAGATTACTCACCACCCGACTGGAGAAATGCAGATCAAGACAAAGATGGGTGCAAAAGTAGAGTTTGGGATCCTGGAATCTATTCTGACATTCAACACCCCGGGAGCCTGGAAACCTGTTTGAAACAACTCAAAGGCTTTACGTGCCTTGTTTGGGACCCCGGAGGATGCTTGCATTCAAAACACTGGTGGAGATTTCTGGACGAATTTAAGCACAAGCCACCAAAACAGGAAGCTCATCAAATGTCCAACTTAAGGACTTTAACTAAAAGTGCTAGGTAGGAGACAACCCACTATGGTATGATCGTTCCTTCTCCACTCTAGTCTGTTTTTGAATTTTGTTTGAACCTGAAATTTTTGCATGACATTCATTGCATTCTGCATTCTGCATACTGCATTAAAAAAAGAGAGAAAGAGCACGCGACGCGACAGCATCATTGACGCGTCCGCGTCCTAAGTGCATTAGGAAGGAAAGGAAAGTGAACAAAAAGTCGCGCGAAAGCATGGCTAAAAGTGTGCCTTTGGCACAAATTACTCTATGCGACCGCGTGCTCTACGCACTCGCGTCAGTTACGAAAAATGCCTCCCACGCGTCCACGTCACTCACACAAACGTGTGATCTGGGCATCGGCGTAAAGATCCAACACCCAGAAATTTGGGCTAGAATCGTGCGGCTGGTGTGCGTTTCGCACAAAATGACCCACGCATGTGCGTCCCTGATGCGCACGTGTCACTTCCACAACACCCATCCCACGCGAAAGCGTGAACGACGCGTTCACGTTGCATGGATATTATAGCCCCCTAAATCAAACAGAGAGTTCCACGAGAACGACGCTGGAACTGTGCGTCTAGCACAAATTCCAGTGACGCGTTCGCATGCTTCACGCGTCCGCGTCACCCATCTTTTACCCAACCCACGCGATTGCGTCGACCACGCATCCGTGTCAACCCTATTTCACCCTACTCACGCGATCGCGTCCTCCACCCGTTCGCGTGGATTTGCGATCACTAACCCCAACTCACGCAAACCCTAACCCGTTGCGTCCCCCAAATCCCAACCCCCTCCCTACTCCTCTGTAACTCTCTCCCCCTTCAACCACCCCCAACCGCCAACAAC
>NC_029778.3:44926557-44928726 GCF_000817695.3 Arachis duranensis
CAACCGTACCCACCCAACCCTCCACCATTCAACCCCATCCTGCACCCCTGCCACCGCCTCTGCTCCACCACCGCCCCGCCGTGCTTCCCTCCCGGCGCCGCCGCATCACCACCACCTTCCCTCTGTCCTATCCCTTGTTCTTACACATACCAGGTTTCGCCGTACACCAATTTCTTTTTCATTCCTAGTTAGTTGCATATTTATCCGAATTTGTTCAATTTAGGATAGTTAGAGATGCATGTTCATAGTGGATTCTAGGTGGTTAGGTAGTTAGGATGTAGTTAGTGGATTTAGGCCTGATAATTGCACTGTTCTTGTTACCTGTTTATCTATTCTGCAATTTTTATCTGGCTGTAATATTCATCTTGTTCATATGCTGTCCTTTCATGTTTGATGCTGTTCATATGAACTGTTTTATTTTCTTGCTGTTTGTTTCCCGAGAACATCCAATTTTAGCCGGGATGCTGCCCAATTTTTTGCAAATTGTTTCCTTTTACAGTCATGAATTGGTTTTGGCTTTTCTCAATTTTTCACTACTCAGCTACAACCAAACCGATTCTTGATTGCACGGGCCAGCATTGTTATCCCTTTTGATTCCCTGGTTACTCAATTCCATTATTGATGATTTCATGTTAGTTTTGCACCTTTTCTATCCATCTGAACTCTCATCAATCTTGCTTTCATATGAGTTGCTTTTTCTTTAAATTTGTGAATATTGTTAATTAGAAAACTGATTATCGTGCCACTTACTTTGACTTTCTTTTTACTAACTCACTGCTTTAACCTCCTCTTAACTTATTAACCATTTTAACTTTCTAACTAATGGCATGATTACTGCTTTCCTAATTAACAGGAATTCTACATATCATATATTCAACTCACTTTATGCTTTTACCCCTCTTTCGTTCATCGTTTGCCTTTGTGCTTATACTACTATTTTCTTATTTGCCTACTTGTTTTCCTGCTTTTATTCTTCATTTATATCTTGGAAATTCTATTTTTCAGGATGTATGACTCTCAAAGCAGCGGAAATGCAAAGTAACCACTGGCAAAAGGAAAAGAGGCAAATCCTCTGTATCCATCCTTGGCATTTTACATGATGATTCCTGGCGCGAGAAGAACTTTACCCCGCAGAAAAAAGCTGATTAGTTGGTACCTGCGGCTGACCCAATTAAATTTGCAAACAAATACTGTGAGATAAAGTACCCAATTTTTGCCACATCCAGGAACCTGTACCTGGAGAGGACACTCAAAATTCCAGAGGAACTCAGGCAGTACACTTCAGATCAGATCAAACAGAGAGGCTAGTTCTTCTTGGAGAGAAACTTGATTGAGATCAACTCATCCTGGGTCAGAGAATTCTACTGTAACTACTTTCTATCATCCCTGTATGCAGTACAGCTCAGAGGCAAGTAAGTTCTGGTTATTGAGGAAGCAATTAAAGACATCCTCCAGCTTCCACCTAAATCAGATCAGCCGGATGGTTACCAGAAAGCTGAAGAAGATATGAGTTTCTTGAGGTTTGATTGGGATACAGTGAAACGGGATATCACTGTTGATCCTACTGTTCCATGGGTCATGGGAAAGAGCACATCAAGAACATATTTTTGAAAAATTTTTGATGCAAAGAAAACATGCAAGACACCAAACTTAGAATTCTTTAATGCATGGACACTATGAATGCAAAAATGCATATGAAAAACAACATACAACACAAAACAAGAAAACATCAAGATCAAACAAGAAGACTTGTCAAGAACAACTTGAAGATCATGAAGAACACCATGAATGCATGAATTTTCGAAAAATGCAAGAAAAATTTTTAAAGCATGCAATTGACACCAAACTTAAAAATTGACTCAAGAGTCAAACAAGAAACACAAAATATTTTTGGTTTTTATGATTTTATGATTGTTTTTGTATTTTTATTATTTTTTTCGAAAATATTCTTTAGGAAAATGAAAAATAGACAAACAATTTTAAAAGATTTTTTTGAAAATTTTTTTTTGAAATTAAAACAAAAAGAAAATTACCTGATCTGAGCAACAAGATAAACCATCAGTTGTTCATACTCGAACAATCCCCGGCAACGGCGCCAAAAAACTTGGTGGATGAAATTGTGATCATCAACAATGGCTCCAAAGACTTGGTGCTCTCAAACGTGAATCT
>NC_029778.3:44928990-44963689 GCF_000817695.3 Arachis duranensis
TAGTGGGAATTTCAGATAGGTGTATGGAGATGCTGTGTTCCTTCTGAATCTCTGCTTTCCTACTGCTTTCATCCAATCTTTATCACTCCTTTCTATGGAAAGCTGTATGTAGGGCATCACCGTTGTCAATGGCTACATCCCATCCTCTCAGTGAAAATGGTCCAAATGCTCTGTCACATCACGGCTAATCATCTGTCGATTCTCGATCATGTTGGAATAGAATCCCTTGATTCTTTTGCGTTTGTCATCACGCCCAGCAATCGCGAGTTTGAAGCTCGTCACAGTCATTCAATCCCGGAATCCTACTCAGAATACCACAGACAAGGTTAGACTTTCCGGATTCCCATGAATGCCGCCATCAATTCTAGCTTATACCACGAAGATTCTGATTAAGGAATCCAAGAGATATGCGCCCGGTCTAAGGTAGAACGGAAGTGGTTGTCAGTCACGCGTTCATAGGTGAGAATGATGATGAGTGTCACGGATCATCACATTCATCATGTTGAAGTGCAACGAATATCTTAGAATAAGAATAAGTCGAATTGAATAGAAAATAGTAGTAATTGTATTGAAACTTGAGGTACAGCAGAGCTCCACACCGTTAATCTATGGTGTGTAGAAACTACACCGTTAAAAATACATAACTGATAAAGGTCCAGGCATGGCCGAATGGCCAGCCCCCAAAATATGATGTGAAATTCAAATAATAGGAAAAGGACCAAAGATGTGGTCAAAAAACGTCTAATACACTAGTAAAAAGTTCTATTTATACTAAACTAGCTACTAGGGTTTACAAAAGTAAGTAATTGATGCATAAATCCACTTCTGGGGCCCACTTGGTGTATGCTTGGGCTGAGCTTAATATTTACACGAGCTGAGGCTTATCTTGGAGTTGAACGCCAAGTTGTAACGTGTTTTGGGCGTTCAACTCTGGTTCGTGACATGTGACAAATGAATTTTTGCCGGTATAGAAATTATCAAGTAATCAATCGTAGTATAGTCTAAACCGACGCAAAATCCATCATCAAACAAATCTACAATCTATAACCGAGAGTATTAGTCCCGAGTCGTTCTTCCCTAGGAATGCTACAAGGATGCATGTTATTGGTTAAGTGGTCTTTTTGTGGCTTGAAGAGTGTGGCATAAAAGTGTGAATAAAAGAAAACAACAATCAATCAATATTAAAAGCCTTGGCCAAGGTTGAACATTGGAAGTCCCATCACTATGGCTTCATTCAATTGTGACAACAAGGGAGTGTTGCTTTACTTAGTTAACCCCTAATTATAGAAGAAAGTCAAGTAAAAGTAACTAACTTGAGTCACAAGTTCTAGTCTTACCCTAGGGAAGTCTAGCTTTAGTGCACTCTAAGTCAATTAGCAATCCTCAATTCTTAATCAACAATTGACATCCATTATTCAAGTGTCTCCAATGACTCAACCACTAGGCCAAGTGAGGGAATACTACTCCATATCTAAAGTTGGCATTTTCTCAAACACTTGGAGGGCAAGAATGTAAGACATAGTAAAATGGAGAGAAAAGAATTAGAATCAAAGCAATTCAACACAAGAGATTAACAACAATCAACAATGAACAACAATGAAAATGAAATCTTCAATGAATCAATAGAATCCAAAACAACAAAGTTAAACCTAAGATCTATGACATTTGAACAATTACAAACACTAATGAGATTAGAGAAGAGGATCTACAACATGAAGAAAGTAAATGGAGAGTTGCAATAGATCTCACCAAGGAATGGTTGAGTGTTGTAATAGATCTCACCAAGGAATGGTTGAGAATTGAGAAGATGAAGATGAATCCTAGAGAGAAGTTGGAGTTTCTCTCTCTACAAGTGTAACTAACTAAAAATATCTACCTAATGATCTAAAATTAGTCTATGGATGTGAATGTGTGTCAATGTGTGAATTGAATGTCAATCCCCTTCAATCCTTGGCTCTTATATGCATTTTGGCGCCAAAGTTGGTTGCTGAAACCTCCCAAAATCGCCAGGCATGTGTTGTAATAAAGGAATCACGTGCGGACTACGACGCGTGCGTGCACGGTACGCGTGCGCGTCCTCAGCGAATTCTGCGATGTGCGCGCGAGCGCCTTGTGCGCGTACGCGTGCTCGGCTGAGATCAACTCTTTGGCTTTTTGTGCTTCTCTCCACTTGCATGCTTCCTTCCTTGCTTCCTTTGATCCATGCCTAGCCTATTTCAATCCTGGAATTACTAACAAACACATCAAGGCATCTTATGGAATCAAAGAGAAATTTAGAATTCATCAAAATAAGGCTTAAAAAGCATGTTTTTACACTTAAGCACAAATATGGGAGAGATAACAAAACCATGCTAATCCATAGGCTAAATGTGGCAAAATGTTATCAAAATACTCTAAACTCAATACAAAACAAACCGTCAAATTGGGGTTTGTCAACATGTTTCTGGCGTTTGACTCCAGAATGCAGCATGGAACTGGCGTTGAACACCAGTTTACGTCATCAAATCTCGAACAAAGTATAAATTATTATATATTTCTGGAAAGCTCTGGATGTCTAATTTCCAACGCCGTTAAGAGCGCGCCATTTGGAGTTCTGTAGCTCCAGAAAATCCATTTCGAGTGTAGGGAGGTCAGATTCCAACAGCATCAGCAATTCTTTGTCAGCCTCCTATCAGAGTTTTGCTCAGGTCTCTCAATTTCAGCTAGAAAATACCTGAAATCATAGAAAAACACACAAACTCATAGTAAAGTCCAGAAATGTGAATTTAGCATAAAAACTAATGAAAACATCCCTAAAAGTAACTAGATCATACTAAAAACTACCTAAAAATAATGCCAAAAAACGTATAAATTATCCGCTCATCAGTACCCAAGGGAATCCAGCTAATTTATCTGAATGATGAGGCTCGGCTATGGCAATAGATTCTGAGTAACTACATGATGCTGAGCACTCATGAGACGGAGGTGCCCGCTGCTATGATTACCCTCATCTGGTGTGTGATAACGGGTAAGGACTTATATCTACCCCGCTTCATCCGGCATTACATAACCAGAGTCCATGTTAGAGGCACCTTCCCCTTTCCATTCCTGATTACTCAGTTGGGTCGCCGATCTGAGGTACCTTGGGAGGTTGCTGATGAAAAGCCACCCGCCGCAAACTGCCGGAAGATCATCCCTCACAGTCAGAAGTTTCAGGATTTTGGCTACCGACCCCCATTTCTCACTGACTCTGCTGAAGCAGCTACTTCTTCAGCTGCCCCTTCTGCTTCCACTGACACAGCACCACCCACTGCACCCCCACCTGCTCCTGAGCTCGTCTATCTTCTGGTGCACCACTCTTTGACCGCTTAGACCAGATGGAGCACCGTCACCAGCTGCACTTTGAGAGGTCTGAACGTCACAACAGGCGACGTTATGAGAGGTCTGAGCGTCGCCACAAGCGGCGCTATGAGCAACTCAAGCTGATGATCCGATCTGGTGGCGACATCCCCTCCGAGCCCGACACGCCCTCCGACACATCTGAAGAGGAGGTGAGCGATCATGAGGAGGAGACCCCTACCCAGGCTGAGCAGAGAGGACCCGAGCACACTGCACTACATCATGAGGAGCACCACCAGCTACAGACCGCTGATCCGGACATTCCTCTACAGATAGAGCCTTCGCTTCAGCAGACCGCTCCCCCTACACTCACAGAGACTGCATACCCTCAGCTTACCACCAAGACACCGGCAGCCCATCCTTCCGGAGATGACACTTCCTCACATCTAGTTTGAGTGAGCATCGATGACGATGCTATTATTTAAGTGTGGGGAGGTCGCCATCTCTGGGATATATTTCTTTTGGTGAACCACTACAGACTCTTATCTTATTTTGTCATTTTCTGTATTTTATTTGCACATTTTTCTCTTTTGCTTTTATTGTACTTTTGCATTCTGCACTTTGGGCTGTATATATCTTGGATATTTTAGCTTAATCTGCACCTTAGTTTACTAGTTATATATTAAGTGGATTAATTAGTATAGTTTACCCTTTTTAGCATATGATAGTTGATTTGATTGAAAATATAAAAAGAGTAAGCTAGGAACCATAGTATATTAAAACAATCCACACACCTTGTATATATAGCATTACATGTTAGTTAGTTAACAACATTTCTTCAAGGAGAAACACTAAGATTTTAAGGGGCACCTTAAAAATTTAGATTGAGTTGAATGGAAACTCTTAATTTCTACTTGCATGACATACATAACTGATATATGATTTATGAGCTTGAGAACACAGCCTGTGAGTTTTGAGCTTAATTGTATGGTTGCATTCAAACCATAAATTTCATTTCGGTGTGTTTTGCCCTTCTTTTTTATTCTGGTGTTTTTTACTTTGTTTTAATCTATATGTCCAATTATAGAATATAGATGTATACCAAGAGATGATTGAGGCCATTATTTGTATCTATACCCACTTGTCCCAAATAAACCTACCTTTTATGCCATCCTTGTTAGCCCCCTTGAGCTTTTTAGTCCCCCCTTCATTTTATAACCACATTACTAGCCTTAAGCCGAAAAACAAAATAAAAATTCCAAGTTGAATCTTTGGTTAGCTTAAGATAGATATTGTATATAATTTAAGAGTGGAAAATTTTATGGAAACATGGGATGATAGAAAAAGTAGGGAATTAAATTGAATAAGTTATTTATGAAATTTTGGGAAGCATGCTCATGTGAAATAAAAACAATTAAGTTACCATGTGCATTTAAAAAAAATTATTATCCCGAATACTATTACGCAAATATCAATGCACACGGGACAAAAGTCAAAATAAAATGCATGAGCATGTAACACAAAAGTGGAAAGATTTGGGAAGCTAGGTGAAGAATTATGAAATTATATGTTAGGTGAGATCTTAGACTAGTCAAGGATTCACTTATTAGCTCACTTAGCCTTATACATATACTCTTACCTTTACCCTGGCCCCATTACAACCTTGAAAATACCTCATGATTTTTGTATGTCTATATTCCATATCTGTTGATTGGTTAGATAAAGAACAAAGTTATAGAAAGTAATGATAGAAAGAAAAATAGAGCGATTAACCCAAATAAACACTGAGTGACTAGAGAGTAAACACAAAAAATCCAATGAGGGTTCAATAGCTCATTCTCATGTGTCCATGTTTAATTATTGATTGTCTTGCAAGTTGTGAACTATCTTAACTCAACTCAATTGTAATTGTGCTTTAATATGATTTAGCCCTAGTTGTACAATACATGATTCTTTGCAGATATGAATTAATTTGACTACATGTATGCTTTATATATAGGTGAATAATAACTAGATTTGTATGACTCATTTAGGTAGTTGCATTTAGAATAGATTGCATTGCACATGATTCCACCATTACACCTTTACTCTTTTCTCTTGGATTTAGCATGAGGACATGCTATTGTTTAAGTGTGGGGAGGTTGATAAACCACTATTTTATGATAAATCTTGTGCTTAAATTGAATGATTTTATCAACTCTTCACCTACTTATTCATATGAATTTGCAAGGTTTTACAATTCCTTTCTTAGGATATGACATATGAGAAAACATGTTTCTTATGCTTTAAAATAATCAAATTTAATTATCTTTTATTACCATTCGATGCCGTGATTTGTGTGTTGAATGCTTTCAGGTTTTATAGAGCAGGAACGACTTAAAGGATGGAAAGGAAACATACAAAAATAGAAGGAAAGCACAAATTAGGGTTTTGGAGAAACTGGCAGCGACGCGTTCGCATAGACAACGCGAACGCGTGCTTTGCGTAAATTAGCATCGATGTGAGCGCATGGATGACACGAACGCACGACGTGCGAAATACAACTGACGCGGACGTATGACTGACGCGACCGCGTGGAAGAGCAAAACTCCAGATGACACGACGGCGTGACCCACGCAGACGCGTGACGTGCGTGATCTGCAGAATTTGCATAAGTCAGCCCCAACAATTTCTGGACCCTTTTTGGCCCAGATCCAAGCCCAGAGAACACAGATTAATGGGTTATAAATGGAGGAATCCATCCATAGAGACTGGATAGACTGGATACTTGATACAACATACATTCATACATAGTTTTAGGATTTAGATGTAGTTTTTAGAGAAAGATGTTCTCTCCTCTCTCTTAGGATTAGGATTTAGAATTTCTCTTGATTTTAGGATTATTTAATCTTCATATCAGGTTCAATATTCCTTTATTTTGTCTTCTCTTATTTGATAATTATTTATGTTGCCAAATTGGCTTAGGGACCATTCATGTTATGATTTTCTTAATTAATACACTTTAAGGTATTTCAGACTCATGATTACTTTCCTCTATTTATATAAATAATTTAGATTTTTTACTATTGGCTTTGGCTGATTAGTTGGTGACTCTTGAGTTGTCAAACTCATCGTGATTGATAATTGTTATTCTTGCTGATTAATTTAGATTCCTGTAACTCTAGTCTTTCCTCAAGGAGTTGACTAGGACTTTAGGTGTTAAATTAATTTGTCCACTTAACTGACCTTCATAGTTAGAGGTTGACTTAGTGGGAGCGAAAGTATAATTCTCATCACCATTGATAAGGATAACTAGGATAGGACTTCCAGTTTTCATACCTTGCCAAGAGATTTCTTCGTTATTAATTTATTAATTTCTGTAACCTATTTCTCTTGCTCAAAACCCTTTTCAAAACCCAAAATACTGTTTTCCATAGCCAATAATAAAACACACCTCCCTGCAATTCCTTGAGAAGACAACCCGAGGTTTGAATACTTCGGTTTATAAATTTTATTGGGTTTTTACTTGTGACAACCAAACATTTGTACGAAAGGATTTTCTGTTGGTTTAGAACCTATACTTGCAATGCGACTATTTTTAAAAAATTCTTTACAAGCAAAAATCCGATCGTCAGAAACATCACTCTATGTTCATAATGGTTGCATGCTCAAAGTTGAATAGTAATGGTTGGTGTAGAACCAAATTGCATGGGTCTAGGGGAATGTTTGGATGCTCAATTGAGAATTCACAAACCTTGTCACCCGAATTTAATTATGGTAGTTCAACAAGAAGATGGGTGCAAGAACAAGGTTTGGGACCCCAGAATCCATTTCAACATTCAACACTCTTGGGGCCTTGTCATTCACTTGAGCTTACTTGAAGGCCTTGTGCGCCTAATTTGGGATCCCGGTGGACATTGGAGATGTAAATAATGGTGTGGATTCAAGGATGAATTAAAGCATGAACCACCCTAGCAAGGACCCCCCATCAATGGTCCAACTTAAGGACTTAAACTAAAAGTGCTAGGTGGGAGACACCCCCACCATCGTAAACTCTTTTCACTCTCTTTTAGATTTGGTTAATAAGTGATTAGAGTTGCCATTGTAGGTAGTTTTTGTTATTTTCTATACTTTTATACATTTTGCTTTGATTGATTGGTTGTTTCTTAGTTTGTTTTGATTAGTTTAGTTGTTGTTGAATTGCAAATTTCTTGTAGTATAAGTTTCTCAAAAACAAAAAAGATTTGTTGTTA
Organism: Arachis duranensis; assembly: GCF_000817695.3. NCBI lineage: Eukaryota > Viridiplantae > Streptophyta > Magnoliopsida > Fabales > Fabaceae > Arachis > Arachis duranensis. The sequence goes on from NC_029778.3 coordinate 44,936,541, forward strand.
AATTTGATTTTTTATTGTTTTAGAATGCTTGTAGATTAGGAGAGTGCCCTGTTTTTGTTCTAAGCATCTTCTAAAAAAAGGAGGGGGCATTTGTGCGTGAGCGTGCTGTGCGCACGTGCGTCGGTGGTGCGTCTCACACTCCTGGTACAAAAACCAGAGAGTTATGCCCAGTTGGTGCCTATTCTGTACCTACGACCCACGCGTAAGCGTGAATGTTGCGTACGCGTCGGCCGCCATCTTCACATCCACACGTATGCGTGCTATGCGTGTCCGCGTCGCCTGTCTCGCCTGCCCACCCACATGCACGCGTGCGTGACGCGTACGCGTTGCCCTCCGCGCCCTGTTTTTCCCCTGTTCTGCCCTGTTTTCTTTCTCCCTTCTTCTCTTCTTTTCCTTCTAGTTTCTTCCTCTTTCTTTCTCTTCCTTTCTTTCTTTCTTACTTTCTTTCCCTTCTTCGTTTCTTTTCAAAATTCCACTTTTTATTTTTCTTATTTTTATTTTCTTCTATATGTTGCATTTGCATATTATCACCCATTGCCTTTTAATTTTGTTTTTATAGCTTGTTCTTGTTTTCTTTTCTAAGTTCTTGTTTTAATAATGGTGTTGGATTCTTATATTCAATTGTTGAGAATTTCTTGGTTAATCTTGGTGCTTTGTGACTTATTTGACATTAATTGTAATATTTGCTCTACACACAAGATTAGTGCTTTAGTCCTTCCTGACTCATGATCCCTTGTTTTTATACCTCATCATCAGTGAGTTAGGATGGGACCAAATACTCTCATGCTTATCACTAATCTTGTTTGTGTTAATTGTTGTTTGAACTTGATGCAACATGCTCTTCACGTTATTCACCTATGCCTTGAATTTCCTCTTGCATCAAGTATTAATTGATATGCCCTTTGCCTATATTGTTTTCTCACTTACATGCGTAGCAAACATGTGGTGAGAACCTTACTCTCATTTGGCATTAGCCCTCGCCTATGTTCTACTTGCTTTGATATCTTTAATGTAGGCTTAATTATCCTTCTTTCTCTTTCCTTTTAAGTTGGCCACCAAGAAGGAAAGGATTGGAAAGGCTTCTAAATAGAGCAACAAACAAGTTCACCCGCACAACCTTTTGAAGGAGCTCATCAATTGTAGCAACCCATCCACATTGCTCTTCTTTGCATGCACCGAGGACGGTACAAATTTCTAAGTGTGGGGAGGTCATCCGACCGATCTCCATGGGTGACAATTTCTTTCTTTCAACACCAATTCTTAATTTTTGTCTTTGTTAGTTAGTTGTTGCATTGCATGATAGGTTGCATGTTAGTTAGAATTTGTACATATTTCACCATTTCTTTTTATGTTAGGACTACTTGGTTAAGGTGATGATTTCTTTTCCAAGAAAATTATTTTTGGGGCACCCTACCAATTTAAAAATTTTTTTGTGACAAACTTGCTTGAAGAATTTATTTTGGGACATGGTTTTCGAGCTAAGAACACAAGCATGTGAGTTTTGAGCCAAATTGTGTGGTTACATCTTATAACTACTTATTTCCATTCTTGTGTGCATTGTTCTCTTTCTATGATTGTGATCTTTGATTTGTTTGATTCTTTATGTCCATTATTCCATGTATACATACATTTATATGATTGAGGCTATCATTTCATTTAGCTCACTTACCCAAATAGCATACCTCTCATCAACCATTGTTAGCCAATTTTGAGCCTATTAATCCCTTTTGTTCTTAATGTTAGCACATCACTACCCATAAGCGAAAAATAATAAATGTCCCTTAATTTGGATCTTTGATTAGCTTAGGTTAGTGAGGGTGTGTTTCATTTGGGTATGAGAAACTTGGGACATTGGTTGAAGTAAAAGTGCATTTTATATTTTTGTTGAAAATCATGGGATTGGGTACATGCTTATGCATTAAATATGTAAAACCATATGCATTGATACGTTTGAATATACTTTTGAAAAAAAATGAGAAAAAAATATATATATAAAAAAAGAAATAGAAAAAAATAAAAGAAACAAAAATATAAAAAAATGCAATGAAAAGAGGACAAAAATGCCCCAAAGTAAAGTTCAGTAAAAATTAATGCATATGTGTGATGAATTAAAAAGAATGCATGAGTATGTGAAAAAGTGAGAATCATGGGTAGCTAGGTTGTGTATTAGAATTGTATAGGTTGTTATATGTGTTAGGTGAGAGCTTAGGTTGATCAAAGATTTAAATTTCAAGCTCACTTGACCATATGCATCCTACCTTAACCCTAGCCCCATTACAACCTATGAATAAGTCCTCATGATGAATGTATGCATGCATTGAATAATTGTTGATTATTAGAAGAAAAACAAATCTTGGAAAACATGATTAGAAGAGAGTTGAGTGGATAGACCGTATACACTTGAGCAACTTGAGCGGATACACTTCCGGTGAGGGTTCAATGCTCAATTCCTTATTCCCGGCTTTCATGAGTATTCTTCTTGCAAGTCTATTTGAACTTCATTTTGATATTTGAATTGGTAGAGTTTGTGAGTCATCATATGACCTTTGCCCTACTTGCTTATATATGTTCTTGGAGATTGATTTACTTTTGACCAAGTAGGTAGAATCATTTTGCATTTAGTTGCATTCATATAGATATGTGCATATAGTTTATTTGCATTGAATAAATGTTCATACCCATTTTCTTGTCCTTCTTTATTCTTAGCATGAGGACATGCTTGGTTTAAGTGTGGGGAGATTTGATAAACCCCAATTTTGTGGTTTATCTTATGCTTAATTTGGGAGATCTTATCACCTTTTCCCACATTTATTCAATGAAATAGCATGGTTTTACAATTCTCCCTTGATTTGTGCTTAGATGTGAAAACATGCTTTTTAGGCCTTAAAATAGCTAAATTTAACTCACTTTAATTCTATTTGATACCTTGATATGTTTTTTGAGTGATTTCAGGTTCATAAGGCAAGTATTGGATGGAAGAAGTGAGGAAAAAGCATGCAAAGTGGGAGAACTCATGAAGAAATGAAGGAACCGTAAAGCTGTCAAGCCTGACCTCTTCGCACTCAATTGACCATAACTTGAGCTACAAAGATCCAAATGAGGCGGTTCTAGTTGCGTTGAAAAGCTAACATCTGGGGCGTCAAAATGATATAAAATTTGCCATAGTTTTTCGACGTATAAGGGTGCACATGCGCACTGTACGCATGCGCGCCGATGGAGCAGCGTGGGTCCATTTTGGGCAACTCGTTGGGGGCAATTTCTAGCTCATTTTGGGCCCAATCCAACTCATTTATGATGCTATTCAACCCAAGGATTGAGGATGGAATGAACGAAGTAGTCATAGTTTAGTTTTCATCATGTTTTAGAGTAGAAATCTAGAGAGAGAGGCTCTCTCCTCTCTCTAGATTTTGGATAGAAATTAGGGTAAAGTTAGGTTAATCACTCTCAAATTTATTTTTCAATTCTTGTTTTGATTTTGACTCTCTTGATATTTTGGTGTTCTATTGTCTTAATCTTCTTAGTTTCTCATGTTAATTTCTTGTTTTGCTCTCTTTTATGTTGATGAACCATTGTTGAATCATAATTTTCTTTAATGCAATTTTATGTCTCTATGTCATTTTTATGTTCATCTTAATTGCTATTTTTGATTTCTTGCTTGTGATAGTCATGGGTTTCACTAATTCTTGCATTTTGTGATGTTTACTTTTATTGCACATTAGGTGTTTGATAGAATGTTTCCTTTAGTTTTTGAGTAGTTCTCTTTACTCTTGGCCTAGGCTAAGGGAATTGAGTGACCTTGAGTCATTAGGGCTCAATGAATTGGTGATTTGAGAACTCTTGGTGATCAATTTGATACTCCTTGATACCAACCCACTACTAATCTAATTAGTAGATAGGTTGGGACTTATGGGTTGATGTGATCAAGCCTATTTGACGTACTTCAAGCCTAGGAGTAGATATTACGTACTTAAGACTTTTGGAAGTAGACTTAATAGGTTGGCCACTCATAATTATTAATATATGGGTTGTAGACAAGGATGGTGATCTCAATTACTTATGTCTATCCAAGAGTGTTTTTCCTTTCTTTTATTAGTTAATTGTTCATTTACTTTCTTGTCATTTATTTTTCTTGCCCATTGAAAATCAAACCCCTTGTTCTTCATAGCCAATAATTGATCACTTCATTGCAATTCCTTGTGAGACGACCTGGAGTCTAAATACTTCAGTTAATTCTTACTTGGGGTTTGTACTTGTGACAACCAATATTTTTTGCATGTGATGATTCTTTGTTGGTTTAGAACTATACTTGCAATGAGATTTCATTTGAGGAATTTCTAAACCGTACGAGGAATCCACTCATCAGACATTCAGAGTATCAATCTCAAGAACTCTTTTCTTCTGAGTAATCCCATCCAGAGGTCCGCTCATTTGCTGAATTATCAGAATTGACCGTCAAGCTAGTGACGTTAAAGAAGCGCTTGTCGGGAGGCAACCCGATAACTTCGTATCCTTAGTTATTTTCGTAGTAGTAGTTTTCTTATTTATTTGATTTTTATTAGGTTCTATCTGATCATGCAGCTATTTGAGAACAGAAACTGAACACTTCGAAAGATATTTCAAAAAAAACAAGAATGGCGCTGGAATCATGCTCTCAGCACAAACAAGTTCACGCGTACGCGTCCATGACGCGTGTGTGTTTACGCCTTTAGCCATCAACGCGTGTGCATCCCAGACGCGTACGCGTGACCTTAAAAATCGGCGTAAATGGGTATTTTGGCAGAAAGTTACGCGGGAGGGGAGCAGGAAGTGTGCTTTGCACACAAATTGGCTCACGTGTACGCGTCCATGACGCGTGCGCGTCAATTACGATTTTGGCACTCCACGCGTATGCGTCAAGCACGCGCACGCGTGGTGGAGTAAAATCGGCGTAAAAGGTGTTTAGCAAGAGAGTTATGCTGGTGTGGGGCTGGAACTATGCTGGGCGCACAAGCCCCACCACGCGGACATGTCCCTGACGCGTTCACGTTGTTTTTCCCACCTCAGGGACGCGTACGCGTCGCTTGAGGTTCGTGCGATCCACGCGTACGCGTCGCATGCAACGCCCAATTGAACCACCTCAGCGCCTGATTTCAAATCACCCACCTCCCAAATCCTAATTCTCTCTTGCTCTTTTATCTTTTTATCCTTCTTTCATCATATTAATTGCTTTTATATCCCTCTCTGTTTGCAGTTCTTCTTTGATTGAGAACAAGCAAACCTTTAAGTTTGGTGTTGACGCTTCGCTTATGGCTTTTCTGTCTAGCATCAAAGGAACATGAATGTTCTTCATGAAGGAATGAGATGACCATCAGCATAACTGAGATGGTTGAGTTCCTTTCATTCTATTTCTCCTCTGTTCTTATTGTGTTTTATTCTATTTTCTGTTGCTTTGATTGCTTGCATGATCTTTAGTACTTATTTTTGTCTCATGTATTACTCACTAAGCTTGAATTCAAAAAAAAAAAGAAGTGATGTATTGCATGAGAAATTGAATTTATATTTAAGAGTAGTCTTATTTACTTAAATGTGGTGGTATTATTTGTGATTTTGAATGCATGACATGAACAATGCATATTTGAATTTGAATAAAAGGATGTTAATGTATAAGGAACATGAATTTAGAGAATTATTATGACATCTCTGAAACAAACAAAAATTTAATAATAAAAGCAAGGTCCAAGGCTCTGAGCATCAATGACTAGGGAGGTCAGACATAATTAAAAGCTCAAAGAGTTGTTTTCCTAGTCATATGCTTGTGGTGTGGTTGTGTCAAGTAATCCTTGAGACAGAACACTTAGAGTCAAGACCAAGTGCGTTTAACAGAGTATGCCAAAGGCTTTGAGCACCACTGTTTGGGAGTAACTAAAAGAAAAATCAGAACTTAAAGAGAGTTCTCCAGTTAAGTGCTTGTGGTGTTTCTGTGTCAAGTAACCCTTGAGACAAAATATTTAAAGTCACAGTTAGGCTCAAGGTGTAAAGCACTAAAGAAAAATAAATTAAAGAAAATTATGATGTGTTCAAGGATTAAACTAAAGTGTAAAGATCAGAGAATTCATAATATGATCCGGATTCTAATTCCAAATGACACTGACATTCCTCTGATTCAAAGGAGAGTGAGATGCCAAAATTGTTCAAAATTACAAAGAATAAACCCCATTTTAAGAAGAGACATGAGCTTAACGAACTCTTATTCTCATGAAAATTCACATCCTACGCATGTATTATTTTGGTTGCTTGAGGACAAGCAACAATTCAAGTTTGGTGTTGTGATGCGTGAGCATCTTTCTTATCTTTTCCTAGTGAATTTGCATTTAAATTATTAAGTTTAATCAAGAATTAATTTTCCTTTAGCCACTATGGATGCTACTTTGAGTCTTGTGCAATTTTGTGTATTTTAGGTAGCATTTAACTGGATCTGATAGAGAGGAAGCTTGCACAATTCGAAAGAGCTCAAGAATTAAAGAAAATGATCAGTGAGGAGCGACGCGTGTGTGTACCTGACGCGTACGCGTGATTTGGAGCTTTCCAGGGTGACAAGCGTGCGTGGATGACGCGTACGCCTGACACGCGTAGAGGACCATCGACGCATACGCGTGACTGATGCGTACGTGTGACATGCGCTATGTGCAGAAAACGCAGAAAACACCGGGGGCAATTTCTGGGCTGTTTTTGACCGAGTTTTTGGCCCAGAAAGCACAGATCAGAGGCTGCATAATGGAGGACTCAAGGAAACACTTCCTATTATTTCCCAAGTTAGGCATGGGTCTTACGAAGCAAGTGGTCCCCATCCATCACCTGAAGACTTGCTGATTACCATAATTAATTCTGATTTAAATTTAAATATTATAGAAAAAGATATGAGTTTAGATATTAGATTTTAAAATTAATTAGGATCAGATATAAAAGATATTAGGATTCTATACCAAGGAAGATCCCATTCCAGACTACCAAAATACATTTTATCTGAATCCTTATTTTCTTCCCTGAACCATGAGCAACTAATCCTCCATTGTTAAGGTTAGGAGCTCTGTCTATTTTTATGGATTGATTTTATTGCTTTTTCTATTTTAATTCATGTATGGATTTATAATTTAAGAATTCTTTATCTTATGCATTTGGGTGGAACGGAAGTATGACCCTCTTTCTATTTGAGTTCTTGTATAACTTGAAAAAGCTATTTACTTGAACAACATCTTGAAAACACATTCTCCTAAATTTTAATTATCTGGACTTAACGGGATACGTGACATATAATCCCTTTATTTTTTGGGTAATTAGAGTTTTTGTGGCATAGAAACTGGAATTTGATCATCACCCTTTAATGGGAATTAATTGACCAAGGAATTGGCAGTTGAAGAATTTTAGGGGAGACTAGAAAGGTCTAAGGAATTAGGGTCTAGTCACATATAGTTTGCCATAAATTAAATCCTACATGATTAAAACAGTTAGTAAGAAAAGTTAATCCCGTGCAGAGATGTACGTCCGCACACCAGCTTGCACCCCTTCTGTTGGGACCGGTGGCACAGCCTGTGCGCATGAACCCCTGCCACTTTTTGCTCCTGTGCGTGCGCACGGACTTGTGTGCGCGTGCACACATGATCCTTCCTCAAGTAAAAAAAAAGAGTCTTCTGTGCGTACGCACACACTTGTGCATACGCACACTTCTTAATCCCCTCTCTGCTCAAGGTGTTCGCACCCCTTGTGCGCCCGCTCACCTTCCATTTTTCACTCTAACGCACTTCCGCCCACTCCATCCCTCTCTTCTTTCCCTTTTACCTTATTTTCTACTTATTCTTGTTAGTTTTAATTGCATTTTACTTTCATTTTAGTAATTATATTAGTTTTGGTTTAGTTGTTTGTTAATTAAATAAGTTGCAAGTGTTTGTTTCATGTTGATTGGGTTGCTTCTTGATTGAATTTCATCAATGCACTTATACTTTGCCTTAAATTACTAGCACATAATTGGATTTACACATTTACATTTTGTTGCATATTAGGTGAAATTTTTATAAGTGCACATTGATTTAAGTGAATTAAGTTGAAATTACTTGTTCATCATGATTCTTCATATCAAATTCTTCACATGACCGGTACTTGTTTCTTGTTAATGCTTTACATTTGTTTGAGTGACTTAACTTGATTCTTATCAAGCTTATCACTTTTTCCAACAAGTACTTTTACCATGTGACTATTTCATGATGAATAAGGGATTTTCTTTTCATCATTTAATTGGTTATTGTTTGTTGTGCTATTTTATATTTAATTTTGCGCTTTCACTTGCACAATTTCAATATCCAATTTCTCATACATTCAATTCACTTCAATTGTGGTTACCTAGGTTTCTTTGTGCCTTATCTCTTGCTTATTATTTACTTGCAACCTAGGCTACTTAATTGAGGAACACCTGCTATTTTTTTGATTGTGTGGTCACCGTTTTATCCGACCAATGTGTGTGTTCTAAATCGTGCACACTTAGAATACGCACATTGTCTTCTATCATACCACATGATGACAAGTCATCTTATGCTAGTTTTACTAGCATTTTTACTTATTTTTATTAGGTTTCATGCACTTTCTTGCACAATATGTAAGTGATTGGATTGGAATTTCATGTTTATCTTGACTCAATCAAACATTGTTGATTATTATGAGATGATGCAAAATCTTATGATTTTGGTGAGACTTTGATTGCATGTTTGATTGATGGCAGGTGAAAAGATGAAAAGAAAAGGCAGAGAACGAAGCAGGGCAGAAAAATGTAGCGCTCGTTTGAAGAACGCTATGTTCCCCTGCAACCCACCATTGGTGCTACGCTCACTTTCAAAGACCTCTACGCTCTACAGCGACGCGTACGCGTGCAGGATGAGCACGCGCAGAGAAACATTTTCGAAGATCCACGTGTACGCGTGGGAGACGCATACGCGCGGGTGGGGGATCAGCGCTCTTCAGCAAAGAGCGCTACGCTCTCTTTCAACGAGCGCCTGTAACACTTTCAAAATTTGAATTAAAGAATTGCCACTGATGCATACGCGTGCATAAGGCGTACACGTGGGTGTGACAATGGTGATGAACGGCGCAAACGCGTGGACGAAGCTGCAGCGTGGAAAGTAACATTGTTCAATCCACGCGTACGCGTGTATGACGCGTACGCATGGGTAGCGTTCTTGGCGCAAATGTTACGCTCATTCGGAGAGCGCTGCCAGGGACGCGTGAGCGTATGTGTACGCGTATGCATCGATATGCCAAAATGCTGAATGACGCGCACACGTGGTCGACGCATACGCGTCAGTGAACGAGCGCTACGTTGTCTTTGCAAATGGTACGCTCTCCTGAAGCTGATTCCACCATACCAACTGAAGACCCCATTCTGACCCACTTGAACTAAGGCCAAAAGCCCAATCCAAGTACTTGATGACTGAAGTGGAAAGTGTATAAATAGAGAAGATATTGGTTTCATTAGGGAGGCTAGCAGAGCTGAGAGAGTGAGAGACCCTAATTGGAAAACTCTACACTCAATTTCATTTCTATTTTTCTTCAGTTCTTCATGTTCGGCACTTTTTCTTTTCTTTCTGTTTTGCACTAGAGCAATGATGAACTAAACACCAATTTCATTAGGGGGAGGAGCTCTATTGTAATTCCAATGAATCAATGAAATTCTTCTTTTTCTCAATTCAATTGTGTAGCTATTGGGTATCTTCTGTTTTGATTGTGAATTATTCACTCTGGAAGGGGGTTTAATTCAGTGAATGCTTGTGTGAGCCTCTGAAGGGGAATCACTTACATTATATTTGGAGCTCTATCCTTTACTACTCTCTTGATCAACATCATTCGAGAGAAATTGAGATCTTGAGAGTTAGTGTGGCTTATGGATGAGAGATATGCACTTAACCTCTTCTCATGACAATTAGATCAAGAAATTGGCAAGATTGATTGTGATTAGAGAGATTGGATTGTCAAGGAATTAGGATCCAATCAATTTCAATCTGCCATAGATCTACACATATGATTGAGAAAGGAGTTGAGATCCATTTGATTCATGAAGGATTATGATATCTCCAATCCCTGATGAATTATTTTCCTTGAATTTCTTCAACTTAGATCTCTCTGATTTTACTGCAATTTATATTGTCTATTTCTGTTTTGATTCCCTGCACCCAATTTCCTTTATAATTCATGCAATTTTAGTTTCCTTGCCATTTAAGTTTCTGCACTTTTACTTTTCTGCACTTCAAGATTCAGTTATTTACATTCCTTGCAATTTAAAAAGCATGACCACGGAAGAGTAGAGTGATTGACCCTAGACACTTGAGATATTAGAGTACATATACACTACCAGTGAGGGTTCAATGCTTGATTCTATGTTCCCTGCTTTCATAAGCTATCTTCCTACAAGTTTACTTGCTTTTTATTGTATGATTTGAATTAGTAGAATTTGGTTTATGTTTGTCTTAGAGAACCTATTTATTTTTAACCAAGTAGGTAGAATCATTTTAGCATATAGTTGCATTCACATTCATAGGTTGCATTGCACGAGTCTTGCTTTTCCATACTCATTTATTTTATCTCCTTGAGCTTAGCATGAGGACATGCTAATGTTTAAGTATGGGGAGGTTGATAAACCATTATTTTATAGTTTATATTGTGTTTGATTGAGTGGTTTTATCAAGCTTCTCACCCACTTATTCATATGATTAGCATATATTTACAATTCCTTCCCAAATTGTTCTATGATTGAAAACTTGCTTCCTAAAGACATTTTAGTTGTATATTTTTATTTTCCTTTGTACCATTCGATGCCGTGACCTGTGTGTTAAGTGTTTCAGGCTTTATAGGGCAAGGATGGCGTAAGGAATGAAGAGGAAGCGTGCAAAAATGAAAGGAACACAAGGAATTGAGGAGATGACCAGCGAGAAGTCACGCGGTCGCATAGCTCACGCGACCGTGCGAAACGGAAGAAATCAGAGTGACGCGTTCGCGTGTCTGACGCAACCGTGCGGATCGAAAGCTGCACGAACGACGTGAATGCATAGACGACGCGCACGCGTGGTACGAAAAACGCTGAGTGACGCGATCGAGTGGATGACGCGGCCGCGTAACGTGCGCAATCTGCAGAATTACAAAAGTCGCTGGCAGAGATTCTGGGCCGCATTTAAACCCAGTTTTTGGCCTAGAAACACAGATTAAAGTTAGGGAACATACAGAGACTCAAATCATAATTCACTTTTCATAATTTAGATGTAGTTTTTAGAGAGAGAGGTTCTCTTCTCTCTCTAAGAATTTAGGATTAAGATTTCTATTAGGGTTAGGATTTATTTCTTTTTTATCACTGGTTCAATATTCTTCTATTTATTTTCTCTTTTATTTGTTTAATGACATTCATGTTATGATTTTCTTAATACAATTTGAGGTATTTCAGACTCATGATTGCTTCCTTTTATTTATATAAATAATTTAGATTTTTCCCATTTGGCTTTGGTTGATTAATTGGTAACTTTTGAGTTATCAAACTCATCGTGATTGATAATTATTATTCTTACTGATTAATTTAGATTCCTATAACTCTAGTCTTTCCTCAAGGAGTTGACTAGGACTTTAGGTATTGAATTAATTTGTCCACTTAACTGACCTTCATAGTTAGAGGTTGACTTAGTGGGAGCAACAGTATAATTCTCATCACCATTGATAAGGATAACTAGGATAGGACTTCCAGTTTTCATACCTTGCCAAAAGTTTTACCAATTATTAATTTCTTAATTTTTGCAAACCATTTCTCTCATTCAAAACCTTTTCAAAACCCAAAAACACTGTTTTGCATAACCAATAATAATTCATACTTCCTGCAATTCCTTGAGAAGACGACCCGAGGTTTGAATACTTTGGTTTATAAATTTTATTGGGTTTGTTACTTGTGACAACCAAACATTTGTAAGAAAGGTTGATTGCTTGGTTTAGAAACTATACTTGCAACGAGAATTTATTATAACTTTTAAACCATCAATCTTCTGTTCTTCAAATTGGCGACGTTGCCGGGAAATTGCAAACGTGTGCCTTATTATTGGTTATTGTAAATAATTTTTCAAAAAAAATTTCAGATTTTTATTTTAAAATTTTTTATCTTATCTTATCTTAGTTTTAAATTTCAAAATTCAAATTTTCTTTCAAAAATCATATCTTTTTCAAAATATTATTTTATTTTTTTTCAAAAATCATATCTTTTTCAAAAGCTTATCTTATCTTTTTTCAAAAATCATATCTTTTTTTCAAAATCGTATCCTATCTTTTTCAAAAGTCATATCTTTTTCAAAATATTTTCTTTTTGTTAGTTTTAATTTTTATTTTTTCCTACTACTATGAACTCTCACCCCTTTGGCTATGAGTCTAGTTACAATTATGTTGTAGGAAGAAGAGATTATAATGACAACATGCACCATGGTTAGAACAATCAAAGATGGAAGGAGCCACAAGGATTTGATCAACCCTCATGGCAACAACCACCTCCAATGGACTATCAACAACCATTATGTGATGCATATCAAGGCAAGGGCTATGGTGAGCATTCTTTTGATTATCAACAACCACCACCACATGCCTATGAACCCCCTCCTCAACATGACCTTAGACCACCATACTCACAAGCCCCTTTCTGCCATTCACCTCCATATGACCCTAACCCAAATCCACCATACCAACCACCCTATGCACCGTATGAACCATATATAGAACCACCCCAATTACTCCCAAGAACCACCACCTCAATATACACCATCTCCATATCCATCAATCCAAGAGCACTATGATCCTACTTATGATAGCCAAAAGCAACAAGAATCAAAGGATCGTCTCACAGAAACAGTGGAAAATTTTCATGCAACCCTTCGCCAACTGGATCAAGTGATAAATCGATTACCTTCCCGATGTTCAGACATTCAGGGAACCCCCATGGCTTCATGTGGAGAATCTACTGAAGAACGTGGCATGAAGGAGAAGTTAGAAACTCCAGTGGACAGTGAGCAGCACAATTTTGTATTGGAACAATTGGAAGAAGCTACTCCTGCCATTGGAGAGGAAGAAGTGGTTGAAAACTTAGGAGATGCAGAACCTCCATGGGAAACTCAAGTCATAGAGCCTCATTCAAAGATGTTTGAAAATGATGTTGAGGAGGGTGTACAACCTCCAAGGCATATCATGGTTGAAGACTTTGAAGGGTACGATCAAGAGATGGATTCAATCATTAATGAATTGTTATCTACATTTGAATCATCTCCCATTGGACTTGACATGGAGATCAAAGAAGAAGAAGCACAACCTCTCATGCCCTTGGTGAGCAATGAAGAAGAGATTGAATTGGAAGAAAGCTACCAAGAGAAAGAGGTTGATATTAAAGAAGCTTGCAAAAAAGTGGTAGTTTTCAAAGAAGAACACAAAGGAGTGGAGCCTGCAAGTTCATTAGAAACCCATCCCCCTAAGTATCATCCTTCACAACATTCAAGTGGGTAAAATTCATATCCCTTAGCTTTCTAATTCCACTTGAATATGGGCTATTGGAGACGGATGGTCAACTTAGAGCTCTTTGTGGCATTAAGAGTAAGAGGAAGATGGTCAGTGGTAAGAATTGTCCTGCAAGGTTCATTATGGTTGGAAGCTTTGAGTTTAAACGCAAAAGTTGGTGTAGAACTCAACTGAATGGGTCTAGGAAGTTGTTTGGCCGCTTTCGTGAGAATTCAGATTGCTTGCTACCCAGTTGGAACACTAATGATCAACAAGAAGACGGGTGCAAAAGCAAGGTTTGGGACCCCGGAATTCAATCTAGAAATCAATACTCTTGGGGCCTTGTCACTTGCTTTAGCTTGCTTGAAGGCTTTCTGCACCTAGTTTGGGATCCCGGAGGCTACTGGAATTCCAAACATTGGTGGAGATTTTTGGATGAATACAAGCACAAGCCACCATAATAGGAAGCTCCTTAAATGTCCAACTTAAGGACTTTAACTAAAAGTGCTAGGTGGGAGACAACCCATCATGGTATGATCGTCCCTCTTCAGTTTTAATTCTAGTCTGTTTGTTTGTTTTTGAATTTTGATTGAACCTGAAATTTTGCATAACATTCATATTAAGCATTGCATTCTGCATACTGCATAAAAAAATATGCACGTGACGCGTAAGCATCGCCGACGCGTCCGCGTCATATGTGCGTTGGGAAGAAAACTAAATTGAACAGAGAGTCACGCGAAAGCGTGGCTGGAGGTGTGCCTTTGGCACAAATTAATCCACGCGACCGCGTGGATGACGCGCTCGTGTCATTAGCAAAATAACCTCCCCACGCGTCCGCATCACCCACGCGACCGCGTGGCCCTGTAAAATCGACATAAAAAGGGTGTATGGTCGAAAGTTGAGCTAGAATTGGGCTGGACTCTTGCTAGAAGCACCAGCCCTACCACGCGAACGCGTGCCCCACGCATCCGCGTCATTTTTCAAAATAGGCCATCCATGTGATCGTGTCACCCACGCGACCGCGTCACCCTAAATTTTGGTAATATGCATATAAAATAAAGAGTTGTGCGTGCTTGAAGCTGCACTCACGCCAAAAGCACATATCAGGTCACGCGATCGCGTGACCCACGCGTCCGTGTCACCTGAACTTACCGCACACCATGCGAGCGCGTCACTCACGCGTTCGCGTCGCCTGCACCGCACAGCTTATCCAGATTAGCCAAGATATCTTATCTTTTCTTCCCCAATTCTAAATCTTTTCTTTCCCTTCTTATTTCTTTCTTCCTCCTTTCTTACTTTCTTTTTTCTTTTTCCATTGGTGTTAAAATTCTCTTCTTCAACTTTTGCATCTTTTCCTGAATTATTCTGGTGCTTCATGACTTGTTTTATTCTAATTGGGTATTATTATTCATAAATTAATGCTAATTTTTATAATACTGATATTCCTTTTGCATTGATACGCACTTACACTATCTTGCATTACCCACATTCTCTTCCCCTTTGTTGCACTTTTTGTACTATTGATATGCCATTTGCTTTAACTATTTTCCACTTGCATGTTGTAGCTACCATGTAATTGAGACATTTATTATTTGGCATTAACACCCATATTTTATTTATGTTCTTATCTTTATTTTTGGGTTACTTTCCTTCCTTTTTCTCTTCTTTTAGGATGGCCACCACGAAGAGAGAGAAAAAGCTTCTTAATGGGGAGACAGGCAAGTCAATCTGCACAATCTATAGAAAAAGACATCAGTTGGAACAGCCCGTCTACTTGTACATCTTAGCATGCACCGAGGACGGTGCAATCTTTAAGTGTGGGGAGGTCGATACCGATCTCCATGGGTTATTTATTCTCTTCTCAACACCAATATTCTGTTTTTCTTTGTTTGTTCATTATTGCATTGCATAATAGATTGCATGTGTTGTTGATTGTTTGCATTTAAGTACTACTTGGTTGAAAAATAATAAGTTTCTTTTTAAGACCCTATTTTTGAAAAATTTTACTAACTTAAATTAAACAAAAAAATTTAAAATTTTCTATGTGTTAAATTTGTTTGGAAGTTGTAATTGGAACATGATTTTTGAGCTAAAGAACACACAACCCGTGAAAACTTTGAGCCTAAATACATGGTTACACTATTTAACCATAACTATTTTTATTCTTGTGTGTTTTCTTC
Source organism: Arachis duranensis (assembly GCF_000817695.3). Taxonomy (NCBI): domain Eukaryota; kingdom Viridiplantae; phylum Streptophyta; class Magnoliopsida; order Fabales; family Fabaceae; genus Arachis; species Arachis duranensis. The sequence goes on from NC_029778.3 coordinate 44,952,248, forward strand.
TCTATAATTGCAATCTTTGCTTTGTTCCATTCTATATTTCCATTATTTAGTGTATTTACATGCTTGCATATGATTGAGGCCATTACTTATTTTTGCTCACTTATCCCAAATAAGCCTACCCTTTTATGTCACCCTTATTAGCCACTTTAAGCTTTTTAATCCCCATTTGTTTAATATTTTACCACATCACTAGCCTAAAGCAGAAAAATAAATTAAATATCCCAATTGAATCCTTTGTTAGCTTAAGATAGAGGTTGTGCATTAACTAAGTGTGGAAAAATTGTGGGAACAAGGGTTAATAAGGGAATGTATCATGTTTCTAATTCTGAATATTGGAAAATTTGGGTATCTACTCATGCAAAATAGAAAATTAAAAATTTCATATGCATTGATATGTTATTTTAGTTTTTATGTCTCTAAAAAAAAGAAGAAAAAGAAAAAATATATAATATAAATAAATAAATAAGGGGACAAAATTACCCCAATGTTAAGTTAATAAAAGATCAATGCATATGTGACACAAATTAAAAGAAAAGTTAATACATGAGTATGTGATACAAAAGTGGGAATGATGGGTAACTAGGCATGATTTTAGAAGTTATATAGAATGTATGTAAGTTAGGTGATAGCCCAGGTTACTCAAAGATTCAATTTATAGCTCACTTTAGCCATACATATATCCTCACCCTTGCCTTGGCCCCATTATAACCTTGAAAAGACCTCATGATATTTGCAATGGTGCATTAAATATTTGTTGATTGGTTAGATGAAGAACAAAGTTTAGAAAGCATGACCAGGAAAGAGTAGAGTGGTTGACCCTAGACACTTGAGATATTAGAGTACATATACACTACCAGTGAAGGTTCAATGCTTGATTATATGTTCCCTGCTTTCATAAGCTATCTTCCTACAAGTTTACTTGCTTTTTATTGTATGATTTGAATTAGTAGAATTTGGTTTATGTTTGTCTTGGAGAACCTATTTATTTTTAACCAAGTAGGTAGAATCATTTTAGCATATAGTTGCATTCACATTCATAGGTTGCATTGCACGAGTCTTGCTTTTCCCTACTCATTTATTTTATCTCCTTGAGCTTAGCATGAGGACATGTTAATGTTTAAGTGTGGGGAGGTTGATAAACCATTATTTTATGGTTTATATTGTGTTTGATTGAGTGGTTTTATCAAGCTTTTCACCCACTTATTCATATGATTAGCATGTATTTACAATTCCTTCCCAAATTGTTCTATGATTGAAAACTTGCTTCCTAAAGACCTTTTAGTTGTATATTTTTATTTTCCTTCATACCATTTGATGCCGTGATCTGTGTGTTAAGTGTTTCAGGCCTCATAGGGGAAGGATGGCGTAAGGAATGAAGAGGAAGTGTGCAAAAATGGAAGGAATACAAGGAATTGAGGAGATGACCAGCGAGAAGTCACGCAGTCGCATGGCTCACGCGACCGCACGAAATGGAAGAAATCAGAGTGACGCGTTCGCGTGCCTGACGCGACCGCGCGGACTGGAAGCTGCACGAACGACGCAAATGCTTGGACGACGCGCACGCGTGGTACGAAAAACGCTGAGTGACGCAATCGCATGGACGACGCGGCCGCGTGACGTGCGCGATCTGCAAAATTACAAAAGTCACCGGCAGAAATTCTGGGCCGCATTTCAACCTAGTTTTCGGCCCAGAAACACAGATTAAAGTCAGGGAACAAGCAGAGACTCAAATTATCACTCAGATCAAATCATAATTCACTTTTCATAATTTAGATGTAGTTTTTAGAGAGACAGATTCTCTCCTCTCTCCTAGGATTTAGGATTAGGATTTATTTCTTCTTCATCACAGGTTCAATGTTCTTCTATTTATTTTCTCTTTTATTTGTTTAATGACATTCATGTTATGATTTTCTTAATACAATTTGAGGTATTTCAGACTCATGATTGCTTCCTTTTATTTATATAAATAATTTAGATTTTTTCCTTTTGGCTTTGGTTGATTAATTGGTAACTCTTGAGTTATCAAACTCATCGTGATTGATAATTATTATTCTTGCTGATTAATTTAGATTCCTATAACTCTAGTCTTTTCTCAAGGAGTTGATTAGGACTTTAGGTATTAAATTAATTTGTCCACTTAACTGACATTCATAGTTAGAGGTTGACTTAGTGGGAGCAACAATATAATTCTCATCACCATTGATAAGGATAACTAGGATAGGACTTCTAGTTTTCATACCTTGCCAAACGTTTTATTAATTATTAATTTCTTAATTTCTGCAAACCATTTCTCTCATTCAAAACCTTTTCAAAACCCAAAAATGATGTTTTGCATAACCAATAATAATTCATACTTCCATGTAATTCCTTGAGAAGATGACCCAAGGTTTGAATACTTCGGTTTATAAATTTTATTGGGTTTGTTACTTGTGACAACCAAACATCTGTAAGAAAGGTTGATTGCTTGGTTTAGAAACTATACTTGCAACGAGAATTTATTATAACTTCTAAACCATCAATCTTCCGTTCTTCAGTGTTTTATGCCAGGAGGAAGAAGAGGTGAATCCACCTCCTTTGATTCTGAACCAGAGAGAACTTTCTTGAGATTGAGAAGGGAAGCAAGAAGGAAGGGAGTGATTGGAGAACAAGAGTCAGAAGAGGAAGATCAAGAGATAGAGGGTAACCTCCCTAATCCACCTGAGGTATAGGAACATAGAGAAGTATTATGGATTCTCTAAACTCAGTAAGAAATTGATCCTTGAAGCAAAACAAACAGCAAAAAGAAAAAGAAAAAATAAAAAGCAAGAACCAAGGCTCTAAGCATCAATGATTAGGAATGTCAAATATGATTAAAAGCTAAAAGAGTCATTTTCCTAACCAAATGCTTATGGTGTGAATGTGTTAAGTAACTCTTGAGACAAAGCACTAACAGTCGAGACCAAATGCAATTACAGAGTATGCCAAAGGCTCTGAGCATCCTTGACTGGGAGAGATTAAAAGAAAATTAGAACTCAAAGAGTTCCCCAGTTAAGGGCTTGTGGTGTTGTTGTATCAAGTTAAGCTTGAGGACAAAATACTAAAAGTCACGGCTAGGATCCAGGTGCAAAGCACTAAAGAAAAGAAAAGAAAAAGCTGGGTTCAATGATCAATCAGAGTTTAAGTAGTAAGAGAATCCATAATATCATTCGGATTCTAGTTCTGAAGGATATCAATATTTCTAAGCTTCAAAAGATAGTGAGATGACGAACTTATTCAGAATTAGAGTGTCATTAACCCCACTCAGTAATTGGACATGAGCTTAAATGGACACTCGAGTCTTGGGCAAATTCTCTTCTCAGTCCTATATTGTTTTTATTTGCTTGAGGACAAGTAATAGTTCAAGTTTGGTGTTGTGATACGTGAGCATCTATCCTTTATTTTTTGTCCATTTTAAGTTAGAAATTGATGAGTTTTAATTTAATTCTAGTGTTTTAAACCTCTTTGGATGCTACTTCAAGTTGTTTTAGTGTTTTAATTATTTCAGGTAAAGTTCGGATCAGTTTGGCAGAGTTTGTGTGCAAGAAATAGAAGAATTGGAGCTGTCCACTAGGGCACTAAACGCCGAGCCAGCAAGTTAGAACAAAGGAGAGCTTACTGCACTCAAGGGCACTAAACGCTGTAATTGGCATTTTGCGCCAGCAATCCAAATTCACACCTCATTGAAGGGGCATCTTTAGTTGGATTTTGCTTTTATTATTCTACTTTATTTTATTTTAGTTATTTTTAATTATAAACAAAATCTTTTAGGTTTAGAATATATTATTTCATTTTAGTTTGAAATTAAATTAGGTTAGATGTAAAAGGGAAAAGATTCACCCTTTGAGGAGATCTTCTCACTTCCGCACTTTGACATTTTTCTAAACCCTAGTTTTCTCTCTGAAACAGGACCACTAAACCTCCTCGATTAAAGTTATGAGCTCTATTTATTTCTATAGATTTAGACTATTGTTCTTCTATTTTAATTAATGTATTGATTCAATTTCAAGGATTACTTTCGTTCTTCATCTTATGAATCTGGGTAGATCGAAGAATAACCCTTATTCTATATGCGTTCTTGTGATTCTTGGAAGAGTTATCTTACTTGAACAACAACTTGAAAGTAAATTCCTCCTAAATTGCTAATTACTTGGACTTAACGGGATATGTGACATATAATTCTTTTATATCTGGGTAATTAGGGTTTTTGTGGCTATAAACTAGAATTGAACTTAACCCTCTAATCAAAATTAAGTGACTAAGACATTGGCAGTTAACTAGGTTATAAGAGACTAAATCACTAAGACATTAGGGTTTAGTCACTGATAATTTTCAATGAAATGAATCTTGCATGATTAAATTAGTTGGTAAGGAAACTTAATCCAGAAGAATAAACATCTCTGAGACCTTAACTGCCTTCTCACATATATTTCACACAATTCTCATTGTTTGCGTTCTCTACTCTCTGAATTACTATTTAATACTTTTGAACCCCAAAACATCACTGTTTGCTTGCCTGACTAAGTGATTCAGTCTACCATTGTTGCTCAGTCCCTCAATCCTCGTGGGATCGACCCTCACTCACCTGAGATATTACTTGGTACGACCCGGTGCACTTGCCAGTTCAGTTGTGGATTGCGAAATCCGCCACCAGTCCCTCAGCTGGTGGTCGTTATCGTCTTCGGTCATTAGTTGGTCAACTTCCTTCACCGTCAGTTTCTCCCTGGAGGTAAGCTTCCTTCGGCCATATTCTTTTTTTTTTTCAATTTCATTGCTGTAAATCATCACTATGCCTTTAACTTTTTTATGAAAGTTGAATTTGTTAATGAAATTATGACTGAGCTAAAATTTTTTGTTGCTGTAAATCATATTTGGAGATAAAGTTTGTGTTGCTGAAAAACATCACTGAGCCTCGCCTATCCCCTTTTTGCTGGTTACTAATTTTGAGTTGTTAACGGTGCTATGGTATTTCACTGCATTGTTAACTTTTGTTAATGTTGTTGATTTTGACTTCTGAGTTTTTGGTTGTTGATTTTTCTGATTCTGAGTTATTGATGGTGCTATTTTTTTTATTCTAAACTAGGGCAGAATAACGTTGTTGCAGCTTCTATTGTTAAGTTTTTTATTTCTATAATCTTTATAAAACTGGAATAGCCGTTGATGGTTGATTTTAATGATTCTGGAATAATTTTGTTGATGATGTTGTTAAAGCTAATGCTGAAAAGTAGGAGCAATTAGACTTCAAGAAAGTTCAAGATAATGTGGCTTAGCTGTCAACTTGTTATTCAGTTTGTTATAAGTTGGTTATGGAGCCTTTAGCTTTATTATTAATAGTCTCCTTCTATATAAGCCTAATACTCATTGTAATCAATTAGTGTTTTTTACTCATTGTCAATTTTAGTTCATTCAGTTTTATTTTTTCGTTCTTGCTATACTTCTCTATTTCCAAACTCTTTACATCACTATTGCTTCTGCAATAACATAAACTTGTTCAGGTGCTTCACTACTTTCTTAAATTTAGATGGTGTTCTGCTTTGGAACTTTCTCTTTTTAGGTTTGAATTTTTATTAGGATAATTATATTATTGTAATTTTCTTATCTTGGATTTTGATATAAACCTCGTTATGGAACTTTATGAGTGTAAAAGAATAAAAAAAAGTCAAGTATATTTGTTACGAGGATTTTGGTGAAAAATGTGTTTTGAAGTGGTTGTTTGACAATTGATACTTATGTAAATTTAATAAATTGAATTATGATTAATCAGCCCGAGTTTACATATTGAATTGTCAATTCTTGATAATTTGTATTCTTGATTGGCTAGTTTTAAATTTTGAGAATAAATTCTTAAAGAATTAGTTAATTTTAACTTGTAAGTTCTAACTTAATTTTTACTCTGATGAAGATAGTGTTATGTGTTGTTTTTTAATTTTGATTTTCATTGTTCATATTTGCAGGGGTGCTAGAAGAGTCCAGAATTATAAATCCGACATGATACAATTTAATGTTAGAAAAAAATTGTGTTTAGTTGAATTTGTAGAACTTATTTTATTGTAAAAGAATCTTAATGACATGTAAGGTATTTTAATTATCTATATGATTATATATTATATAAATGTTAAGTTAGCGTGTTTAGAAAATTAATTGATATATCAATCATTTAATTAAATATTTTAAAATGAACTTTCTATTTTTGTAACTAAAAGAATAAAAAATGTTACAAAAGTAAGTAGTATTTTGTAACAAAATATTATGACACAAAAATTTAAATTGTTACGAAAAATATTTTAAAGATCAAACATTGTTACCACTTTTGTAACAAATTTTGGTTTTTCTATTAAAAAAATTGTTACAAAATATTATTTTGTATTGTAATAGTTTCATTTTTTGTTACAAAATTTTTTTGTAACGGAATATACTGTAACAATCCTTTTTTGTTAATTTAGATTTCTAGAAAAAAAAATTTAATATTAAAAAATAACTCCCAAAGAGCACAAAAAATATACCTAGAATATTTAAAAAAAATAGCAACGATTTATGCTGCTAAAGAAAATCTTTTTGCAACAGTTTAAACCGGTATTTAGCAACAATTACAAACCGTCAATAATAAACTCAAAAATTGAGTGGTTTTTCATATAGCAGCGGTTCGTAATCATTGAAAATAAAAATTTAAAAAGATTAGTAGCACCAAAAGTGGTTGTTCGTGTATGTCGAAAAACAGCAAGAAAATTCTGTCTGAGGATAATGTGGCGGTTCAAAACTTCTTCCATATAATTCGATGCGAAATATTTGAACAGCAACAATTATACCAATAATTTCTATAAACTATCACAATAATTAACCATGCGTGCTAAAAGACCCTAATTGAGGAATCGTTGGAATTTGATTTTGCAGCGATTTATCGCAAAAGATTACTGCTATTCGATGCTTTTGTTGTATTGAATTGGTTGGGAATTTGTTAACTTAGTTGAGAAGTCCAGTAATTGAAATCACAATGTTGTTGTTGACTTACTAGGATAATTCACTCTAATTTATCAACATAAATAAAGTAACAATGATTGATAACTTTTGGAAGTGTATCTAAGTTAAATCTAGTTTAATTTCCGTTAGTTTTGTTGTTTCATTATTTTAAATTGTATTTTTTATTCCATTGTCAAGTTTCTTTTTTAATTTATTACTTTCTTGCAATCGAAAACTCCATTTTGATTTTATGATCAATCTATGTATTCCTTTCCTATTCTCATAAAATGCTACCATTCCAACTCCGTCATCAGTCCTATTTAATTGTCCTACAAACAGGGATGGCGGTATTTATAGGTATTGTCTTTAATTTTTTACAAAAAATTTAACACAAAACGCATCATACAATTTTTAAAAAATTTAATGAAATTTAATATAATTCAACATTTAAAACATAATTTAACATAATCCAGTATAAATATTAAATATCTAAACAGAAACTTATAACTTTTATATATAAGTGAGGGTATTTTAGTAAAAAAAAATTATTTGTTTCCATGGGTCGAATACTGCGTACTACCCCATCTCAGTTTGAAAAATTTTAGTTCATAAATATTAGGGTTAAGGACAATTTTTGTCTCTAAGGTATAAGTCAAAAATATTTTTCGTTCCCAATCTTTTTTTGCAAACAAAATCGTCCCTAAAGTTTAATTTAGTTTTAAAATCGTCTTTCGGACTAAAATACCTTTCTCCTTCTTCACCAAAATACCTGATTCTTCTTCTCCCTTCTTCTCCATCTCAGTAATACCCAATATCCAATTCTTCATCTCAATCACAACAATATCTCTTCTTTTTCTTCCTCTTCAACTAGAATTGCAATAACAATATATTTTCAACAGCAGCAACAAAATTTCAACTAACGAGTCTCAAAAAATCAAAACTGAGAAGCAGAAGAACACAACAGCAACATAATTTCAACGGTAGCAACAAAATTTCAACTAAAAGATATCAGAAAATCAAAATAGAGAAGCAGAAGAATGGAAAAGAATCAAAAGCAAAATAGAAACAGAAAAATAATGGAATCAATACCTATGATAGAATCAGAGTCAACAACAACAGTGTGATTAAAAAAATCAAAATTGGAACAAAAGCAGAATAATAAAAAATAGAAGTAGAATAATTAATTAGAACCCAGCGGCGAGGAGCAACGACGAGCGACGAGGAGCAGCGGCGACATGTGAAGAGTAGCGGCGAGCTAGCGAGGAAGAGGAGCAGCAGTGAGATCCAGCGGCGAGGATGCGAACCAGCGGAGGAGCTTCGATGACGGCATTAGATTCAATGGACGTCAGTAGTGGCAGCTGGCGTGAAGGCGGTGACACTCCTCCTCTACCTTCAGCTCGTGCATCCCTCCCTCTCTCTCTCTCTCTCTCTCTCTCTTCACGTTCAGCGTAGCGGATCTAGCGATAAGGGAGCAGTTCAGAACGACGACGACGATGTGGCTCAATGGTAGCGACGAACCCAATACGACGACAGTGGCCTCCCTTCCCCCCTTGCGTGATTTTCTTCTCCTTACCTTCCCTTCCTATTTCTTCTTCCCTCCCCCCTGCGTGATCCCTTCCCCCTTTAACCTGTTTTCTTTCTTTTATTTTTTTATTTTATAATTTTTTTTAGTTAGGTGTAATTCAGTAATAAAGTTAAATTTTTAGTAAAAAGGATGATTTTAAAATTAAGTTAAATCTTAGAGATAATTTTATATGAAAAAAATTAAAAACAAAAAAAAATTCGATCTATATTTTAAGAACTAATCCTAAATATTATTATAACAAGACAATGAGTTTTTTAATCTTAATTTTTTCAGACCAATTTTACGCCCATTATGTACACATAATATTTTTTAAAAAATTAATGTATTATTATATCGGCCAATATATATTACGCTCCTTTAATTTACCTCAATGCTTTAGAAGAATAAAAAAGAATTCACTACACCAAATTAGTCATATAGCTACGTAAATTTGTGACCCTAATTCTAAGGGTCTCCATTAATTAACATTGTGACACTTATAATATAATTTTTTTGACCGTCAGTAATACAGTTTATATCTCTCCCCATTTTTTCTTTTACTTTCCATTTCTTCCAAAACCTTGTTTACTAGCGTTTGAGATGAGATGCTGAGAAGAGACGAGAAACAGAGAAACTAACACCATTATCTTCACCGTCGCAGTTCGCATTCGCCATTCACCATTGCAGTTTGCGTTTGCCGTTCACCGTTATTACGCGGCAATTCGCGTTCGCTGTTCACCATTGCTGTTCGCACTCGCCTTTCACTATTAGTCGTCCTCGCATCATCCTTTCTCTTCCCCTCTTTTATGTGTGCGAACCCTAATTTCCCATTTGGTGACTTTTTTTCTTCTCTTCCAACCCCACTGAACACTGATAGTGAGTATTTAATTGTTCTTCTACTATATTTTTTCCTGCAATTTCTTTGTTGTTGTCCCTACAATTTCTTTGTTGTTGCTGCAATTTACCGTTATGATTATATCCTCATGTTCATCCTTGCGATTGTTCTTTGAATTCTCTTATATCATTTTAATTTTACCTGCACTCAATATGTTCGATGAAATGTTTCAACCAGATTTCTTTGAATGCTCTATTTGTTATTTCTTCTCTTAATTCCTTTGATGTTTTTGTGCCTTGATGGCATCATGAACTGGTTAATGTTTTTTGTGAATTATGTAGGTGATGGTGATAGCTGAAGCCAAAAATGAGCGAGTTGAGTCTGTAGTTGATGGGTTTCTAAGCACAATTGGTAGGTTGCAAGTTGAACAACATAAACAGGTACTTTATTGATGGTTCTATATTTTATTGTAGAGTTATGCACATGTTGTTTTGTATCCTTGCTCTGCATATATTCAATAAATAAAAATGTGTTGTTGAATGAACCTCTAACGCAATTATTGAATAATCACTTAGTACAATTAGTACTTAAAATGGTTAGATCTGATTCATTCAATTAATCACTTATATGCATCCCTCATTAACCCTCATCATGATCCATCCTTATAAGGCAATGATAGGGAATAGGTTAATTAAGGTAAGGACAAAGTGTAAAATGATCACAAGCTCTTGGGTGATGAATCAACATGGACCTCCAATTGGACGGCCATATCAACCATTTTCCAAGACCTATCTTAATTAATGTGAAATGTTAATTTAGTATAGTGTCTACAACTCAGTGTCTCCTTTGTTTTTATTGTTGGTAATATTCTATAGATCTACTATTTTCTGTCTTTCTCACTTTTCCTTTGTAAGCACTACTCAATGGTATAGTCTATAAGGAGGCCCCACGTCAAAATTTAGATTTGGACACAACACATCAAATATGTTCCTAGCTATTACTGTCACAGTTGGATTTCACCGTGTGTGCTGTGAATATCTATCTATTTATATATGTAATGTAATTTCCAGTTTTACGTATTATCATTATGTGATGGTATAATTGGGTATGGGGGAGAAATAATTGAACCATAGTAGCTTCCATTGAATTAAAAAGCAAATAGAATAGTGATCATATCGTAAATAAAATAAAGATAGTAACATAAAAAATAAAGACGTACGTCAGCATTGAAGTTCCTGAAGTAATTCAAATTGAATAGTCCTTTTTTCCTTCCTGAAAGGTTTCATTCACTGGAGGAGTTTGATGAAGGAAAGAAAAGCTGCAGAAAACGCTTAGATGGACACAACTGAAGGAGGAGAAAGCCACAACCAGAACCAATCACAAGAGGTGGTAGTTTTTTGTCCACTTTCCAAGGTTAGCTTAGCTTCTTCCCAAGTTACAGTTTCTAGCTTAGCTTAGCTGCATTTGTATTATCTGAGTGGACCCACACGTGTCTTGATTTCGAGCAAACACATTCTGAGGATCCCCCACCCCTCCAAAAACAGGTACACAACTCTTGAAAAAGAGTAAGGAATTGACACAATTGCACAATGCACTTAGCTAACCTCAATGCGCTAATCTAAAGAAGAAACAAGAAGGAGTAGTTGCAATGTTTTCTCTGGGAACTGGACTCCTTATTTGAAGGGACCGTACTACAGCAATGAGACATGCCCTTTCATATTTGACAAGCAGAATTTATTAACAGAATTTTACTCTTTAACCAATACTCTTTAATTTTGAGCTTAATCAACAAACCAATCTATTAGTCAACACTTTAATTTTGAGCACTATCTTTGATTCTAATTTCATTAGTCAACCCTTGTATATGAGTTTTATGTAGGAGTGATTCTAATTTCTGTGGTTCGTGGTTAACTAAAGGGATTGGGTTTGTTGTTGTGTAACTAGTGCATAGAGAGGCAAGGTGCTCTAAAAGGTTTAAATATTGATAAATGGCACATTAAATTATTGAATCAAGATCCTAAATACTGAAGGTTGTTATGAATTTTTCGTACCCAAGGATGGGCCTTAGATA
>NC_029778.3:44963743-44966271 GCF_000817695.3 Arachis duranensis
GCAATTAAAAGAAATATGATCTTCAAATTTATAAAAAAGAAAAATAAAATTTCTGGAAAGATAGAGCAGAAAACATAGATATTTCTTTCTTTTTTTCTTTCTTTTTCATACAATGTGTTGAAGAAACCTAGAAATTGGGGAAGAATGTATATGCCAATCTTTAAGATACAAGGAGGGAGAATTAAAGTCATCTCTGAAACTTCAAAACTGATTCTATTATTTTCCTATTTATTCCTAACTCTAGTTCATCTCAATCTGTTCATAAGTATTTAAGTTTCTAAGGCCTTTAAGTTTCATCTCAAACTAAGCTGATAAGAGAAATATGAAGTTAAAAGGTACACAATGCATTCATCAATTCACATTCATAGATGATCCACATTTTCAAAATACAGGCATCAATGGAAGAAGCCCTTGTGTGTATTTTAACCCTTAGGTGCTCTATTGACATATTGAGGGATGTTCATGCTGCCAAGGAGTAAAGGAAACTATATATTGTTGAATTTGTTGGAGTTAATGGTGTTGGAAAATATTGTGATGGTTTAAATAGTCACTAAATATGCCTAAAAACTGTCATAAGAATTAGTAATTTAGTGACGGTTTCAAATCGTCGCTAAATATTGTGACAGTTTAAAATAGTCATAAAATATAAGAAAAAATTGTCACAAAATTTAACAATTTAACGACAGTTTCAAAACGCCGCGAAATACAGTATAAAAAAACACATTTACAAGTGTTACAAATTAGTGACGATTTTATATTTTAAAAACCGTCACAAACAATTTAGCAACACTCCTTATCAATGGTGGTCCAAAACTGTCACTATGTCAGCTGGCGACGCTCAAATCTGTGACGCTTTTTTTAACCGTCGCAAAACCATTTAGTGACAGTTAAAACCGTCACCAAACATTAAAAAAGACCGTCGCCAAAATACTGTTTTGTTGTAGTGATTTAATTAATTTTTTATACACATGTATAAAAGTTTTATCTGTTTACTTAATTGTATATTTTCACGTTAATAAAAATAAGGATTAAGTATGGTTTTGGTCCCGAAAGTTTTGTGCCAGAATCGAAACCGTCCCTCATCTAATTTTCGATTTAGAATCGTCCTTGACGTTTTTTTCGTATGATCGAACATACTGATTAGACATTAGTAATTATATTAAAAAGATTTATTTTTTGTAAAATGCATTAATTCAAAATTATTACTTAAAAGTCTATCTAACTATTGGATATAATATTTAAAAAATTTTTGTTTTTAATTCCCAGTTAATCAAAACAGATTTGTTTAATGAGAAAATAAATACTACATATCATACATAAGTAAATTCAAATATTCAATATAGGTCATCAAAATAGCCAAAATCGTGTGTTTGATTTTTAGGCGAAACCAGATATAAAGCGAGGCTCATAAATAAAATTTTAAAAAGTACACATCTTTTCATCTCATTTTAATTTTGCAATAACCGATCCAGTTATTATTATCTTTTTAAACATGAGTATATATCTTCATAGAGGGTTAATATATAAGTATGTGTAGAAAAAATATACCAACTAATACGTATCTCTAACACCTATATAGCTTTTATATATAACGCAGCAAAGCAAACATTTATTTAATAAGAAACAAAATTAATAACTAGCTAGATACAAGAAAGTAATTAAATTTAAAAAAAATCAAAACGAAAAAACAAAAAATAAGCTCATGCTCTATGAAAAATAATGAGAAATCACAAGCTTAATTAATTACACTAATTTACAAAGAAAGATATTATTCTATATATGAATATGTGACAACATGTGAAAACCCCCCACACTCCAATAATTCAAACATTATTATTATTATTATTCACCTGCTTAGTAGAGGAAACCAACGTTCTTGGAAGGAAGATTGGTAAGAAACCATAAACAAAAGAATCACAAGAACTAACCCAACACCCCAAGGAGTTCCACCTGCTCTGTGGAGCGAATCCCTCTCCGGCAATGGAATCACCGACGACAACAACCCTCCATCGCCGTAATTCGTAACCAAGTGAAGCACAAGAAGCAGCACCAGTGGGGAGACCATTAGAACAAGCTTCACTTGCTCCATCAAGCTCTCCATTATTGGTTCATAGTTTAGGTACCAAGAGAAGCCAAGGAACATGAATAGGGTTAGAAGGAAGAAGCATAGATGCAAAGGGAATGAGGGCACAGAATTTGGACCTGAGTATGAAGCCATTTTTTCTTAGGTAGTTTTTCTTTGGATGCTGAAACTTTGGTTTATTGTGTACTTGTGTCTTGTAATTTGTGGAAGAAAATTGTGTAGCAAAGGTGGTTTTATAGAGAGGTTCCTTAATAATGTATGTGCTAACCGTTTCATTTTAATATTAAGCAAAATCTTTCTTTAGACATTTTACTTTTTTATGGAGTATAAAGTTTTTATTCACATTATTTGACAATAATTTATTTGTTATTTTATTATTTTTTACAATAAATTAATATAGAAATAAAATCATTTTTTAATGATGTATATAAGAATTAGCCCTGTA
>NC_029778.3:44966640-44968014 GCF_000817695.3 Arachis duranensis
ACACGTATTGTTGTATTTTATAAAATCTTAAAATTGATATGTATATGCATATCTCATATCATGTATTTGGGATCCATCTTTTTCCAAAGAAAGGTTGCTGCTTTTTGTTAACCCAAGACACTAGCTTTGGCACAAATGTCGCCAGGGTCGGTGAGAATTTTATATGACAGAGGTTTGCTGACATGAAGCTTTCGAATGAGAATATGCCACGTATAACCGACCAGGGACCACTACCGAGAATCTGAGATCACTCTTTCTTTTTCTTGTTTCATAGGAAAATGATATGATTCTTTTCTAAAGGAATATCTAGCTAACTGATTCTCAATTTATTTTAGTTTCTAAGTAAATTAAGTAAAACTTCAATTTCAAAAAATTTTATGGATTAGGACCCTATTTTAATTTATTTTGAGGTTAAACTATCTATTATTTATTAAAAGGTTACAATTTTGATAAAATTGTTCCAAAAAAGTTCACTTACAGCCCGATCACGAAAGCATAAAGATTTGGTACTTGTGAATTTTTGAAGCCGAGTGTCTTTCATTTTTACATAATTGTTTTAAGTGATTACTCTCATTTTAGTTAAAAAAATTGGGTTATTTATTATCTAAAAAATAATTTGAGAACAAATTCAAAGCTTGTTTTCTTTATTTATAATAAATTGTCTGACTTAGACCAGATTTCAGCAAATAAGTATACCTAACTATAATAACATAATAACTGATATTTAAAATCCTATTGGGATTGGGATTCTATACGTAACCTATGTCAATCTGTTAAGTAGATATACGACCATTCCTAATAAAAAAGATGTGAATTATTGGGGTGATTTCAAATATTGGAAAAAGACCTGGTAAGTTTGTTTACAGTAATGTCATTGTCTAATTGAAATAGGATTAGGCTTTCTTTTAATTAATTAAATGCAATCAATTAATAAGTGAGGGCTGTGAGTCATAATATTTTATCTTTAGTGTAGGGTGGTGGGGAGGGTCAATTGGAGAGGGTGATCATATTCTATGACCCTTGTTTTGACTTTATTTGGAATCTAGTTGAATATATAACATGGTGATGAGGGAAGATTTAACTCTAATTTTAAAACTTAAAAATAAGAAAAAATGAGAATGAAAAAGCACCATTATTGAATCTTTCACACATAACATGTCCCTATTGCTTCTTTTAACTAACTTTGCTTGCCAAAGGACAAGCGAGTTCCTCCAAAAAGAGTGAGCTTCCCACACAGATCCACATTCCACAGAACTCAATTAGCTTTATAGCTCTGCACCCCACTAGCATTAAATACAAAATACTCAAAATATTGACATTAGTAAATTAGTTCTTGAGAAGTGAACCCCCGCGGACCAAACAGTACAGTCAAAA
>NC_029778.3:44968159-44968905 GCF_000817695.3 Arachis duranensis
TATTTTTATTTTTGAATTTTTTTTAAAATAAAAAAATTATCTTTTATTTTGTTTTAATTTTATTTTATATTAAATATATTTTTGACAACTAAATTTTTAAAAAATTTAAGATTAATATAGTAATAATGTTTGATAACAAAAGATCAGTCATACTAAAAATTAAAACCTAACTCTCCCTATTATTCTTTCTTGCATTTTCTCCTTCAATACTTTAAAAATAGGTGAATTTTATGATGTAGAAAGAAAGATTCTTTTACATGTGTATGTTTGTGTTGTCAAAAGGATAGTATGATAAGTGTTTAGAAAGAGAGTAATTGAAGAGACTAAATTTGACATGTTGCAAGTAATATATAATGTATTTTGTCTTATGTAACATGTAAATAATATATTAATTAAATAGGTTAATTATATATATGTCAATTAATTATTAAAGATAATATTGGACCTTGTATGATTTTTTATTTTTGGACTTTTTAAATGTACGCTCTCTTTCCAAAAATATTAACTTTACACACAAAAATTTATTAATATTTATTTATTTTAATATATTCCTTTTTTTTTGTTTGATGACTTAGATATATTCAGTTTCATAAATATAAAAATATATTTACATATTTTAACCAACAAAAAAATATATAACTTTACGTATTTACATACATTTAAATTAACGGTAATATTTATATATATTTAATTTAAATATTATATTAATATATCTGTCAATATTATTCTGGGTACATTTAGATATT
>NC_029778.3:44969776-45008273 GCF_000817695.3 Arachis duranensis
TATAAGTATGTTAAAGAAAGATGATAATTTTTCTAATATATATTATACATTCATTATTTAATTTAAAATAAATATTAATAAATTTTTGTGTGTAAAAATTAATTTTTCAAATGATATTTATTATATAAATAAAAATAATTAATTGAATTCTTTTTTTCAAGTAACATGAGTTGGAAAAAAAATTATTAACTTAGATAAAAAATTAATAAAAAAGAAAATTTTAATTAATTATTTTTGTGAAACTGAATATATCTAAGTCATCAAAAAGGAAAAAAGGTATATATTAAAATAAATAAATATTAATAAATTTTTGTGTGTAAAGTTAATATTTTTGAAGAGAGAGAGCGTATATTCAAAAAATTTAAAAACAAAAAAATCATACAAAGTTCAATATTATCTTTAATAATTAATTAACATAAATATAATTAGCCTATTTAATTAATACATCATTTAGTCACAAAATAAAACTTAATACATCATTTTCATGTTACATAAGATAAAATACACATGGTATTTGCAGCTTGGGAGGAGAGATAGAGATCACATACTTCATTGAGTGTGACATGTGATCTAAGGATATATAGGCACAAAATGATACATAAACACTAGTTTGACAATTTATTATTAGAAAAGTCTAGGGCCAGTAATTTTTGTGTTTTTTTAGTATTTAACAATAAAAAATGAGTGATTTCTTATCATTAAATGTAATCTCACACCATTAAAAACATTATTAATAACCAGTTAATAATTATAAAATATCAAAATTGCTGGCCTCTAACATTCCTCTTTACTGTTATCTTAGTAAAATTGAACTTTTCACAACAATAATGAGTACGCATAAAGTGATGCGTTATGTACCAGTACAGTTTTGAACAACTTTTTTGTTTTTCATGTAATTTCCTCAAAAACTCATGCTTCTTTTTCCCAACTTTTAGACTTTCAATGTCCATAAAATCTAAAAATCATTAAAAAATGATACATCACAAAATCGAATAGAATAAAATTAATAAAATAAAATATTAAAAAGCATGATGTTAACCAATAAATGTGAAAGAGAAAGTTATAAAAAAAATTCTATGTCAAATGTGTGTAAATAAAAAATTTGATAAATTACATATTTTTTAGCATAAATTGAAATGGAAAAATAGAATTTATCAGACTAGTATTTCTCATTTCCTTTGTATCATTGCTTTTGTTTTTCTTCTTTTCCTGCACATGCGTTGTTTGTACCTTTTGGGTATTTAGTTTAATTAGTCTAGGTTCCTTCACTTGTGTAATTTTTCTCCATTTTCGTTTGCTTTTTGTTCGTAGTTTGACAATGGTGCTGTAGGTATGGTGAAGAGACAAATTGTGCATAGGTACCTTTTTGTTCGTATGCTTTTGGTTCGTAGTTTGATCCTTTGAAGTTGAAGGCCTTGAAGGCTACCAAGTTGATTGAGGAGTCCTCCCATCTTTCAAGTTACTATTGATTTTATATAAGAGCAATACTAGGGGCCAACAACTTTTGTGATTGGTAGTCATTTAATAGTTATCAATAATGATTTAATAGTGTGAGATTGATGTGAAATTTCATCCAATAACTTATTTTTCTTTACTAATTACATACTGACCAAAATTCAATAAAATTGCTGGCCCTTAGACTTTTCCTTTATATAAACTCTGGAATTTACCACTTTACGTAAGGCAGTGGTCATCAAAATATTTTAAGAGTACAAATGTATTGATAAACACTAACGAATCAATTTCGTTTAAAGTGAAAAAATTAGTAAAATTTAAAAGTCATACAAAATTATTTTTTAATTGATTGAGTCACATACATTGTAAGTTATAAATTAATGATAATTAATTTTTTTATTTTATCAATTTTTTTACTTTAAAAAATCCTTATATAATTTGACACACATGGAAATATCTATTAGTCCTTATTCAAACAAAAAATACATCTATTAATCCACTTTTTGTTTACGTTTTGGTTTAAAAAATGAGAAATTAAAATGACTGTAAAATTACAGAGTATGAGTAAGAGGCCAAAAGACACGTACCAAATCACATATTATATTTTGGACTAAATATTTTGTAATTTAATATTTTGGGGAGCAATAATTTATGCGGTTCTCCCGCACACACATATATATAGGATAAATCATACCTATACAATTCGCCATATATGGGGTGTTTCTTGGATGCTGTTACTGTCCACTATTATTAAAGGCTACCTTGCATGTGGCAGCATGAAGGTTCCTAGTTGGAAGTATATATAACTTTAGCTAGACCACGCCAAGTGGGTGGTTCAATCAATATCTCAACTAAAATAGTACCATATTCAACTTCATGCACAATCTTAAGTTTTAAGTATTGTTCATGCATACTCAGTATTGAGGAGGACTTCTATGAGGGGAACTTTATTTCATTATTGAACAAAAAGCAAAAGGAATTTTAGGCCCCACAGAAATTAAAAGAAAACAACTCTACACTACAAGAAAAAGTCGCCACGTTTCTTTTTGTCACACTTCAAAAACATGGCCTAAAAGAATCAACGGTCACATTTTTATGAGAGTAGCGATTGGTAAAAATTTGACCACATTTTATATGTCACGGTTACCAAAATATGGCCATAAATAGAAACACGCATGCTTTCAAAGCATGGCCAGTTCTTTTTGTTACAAGAACGTTTTTAAAGTGTGCTCATTTTCTTAAACTATTCGAGAACCCAAAAAAGCGTGGCAACAACGATATTTTTTGTTACATGCTTTATTTTATTGTTTTATTAAAAATTATGTCGTTTCTTCAAGATTGGACAAAATTGAAAAGTGAAAACCTTAGCCTAGCCTTCAATGTTCTCCTCCTTTCTCTCATTACTCTCTCACTGAACTACTGAAGGTCTGAAGCTTTGAGCTCTCTCATCTCATTGTGGCTCTCACACTCAAGCTCTTTTGTCTTTGGTCTCTCTCACCGTCTCGGTCTCGCACCTGGTTGTCATTGTCACTCTCTATGTCGTCACCGTCTCGCACCTAGTCGTGCACCTTCCCCATAATTGTCGTTGCGCTGGCCGAAGCAGTAGGTCTTCAAGCTAGTCGTCGTTGTCGCTTCCTGTCTTGTCATTCTCGCCACTCAACATGCGCCTTCCCTGCGCTCATCTTCACTGACAGCAGAAGCAACAAGTCTCAATGTTGATTGTTGTTGTTATCTTCTTGCATTGAGCCTCGCCGTTAGCTTCATTCACGCAACTAGAAGTTGTTATACGATTTGGTGAGTTTCAACAAATTTTTCTGTTCTTTCTGTTTCAATTTTGTTGCTGAAATTCATTATTACATTTTCATTTTGTTGTTGAAAGTTGAATTTATTGTTGGAATTTGTTGCTGAAAGTTGAATGTGTTGATAAAATTTGTTACTGATTATCATCACTAAATCTTGAATTTGTTGTTGTTAATCTGAAATAATCACTTAGTTAAATTTTTTTGTAGTCGAAAATCAACATAGTTGAATTTGTTGTTGAAGATTACTGTCTTTATATGAAGTTTTATGTGACTATCATATTAGTGGTTAGTAATAAAAATATTTATTCATATGATCAATTTTTTTACAGAGTTAATTTTATTGCAGCCTATTATTGCCAAAGACTGAGTTTATGTAAGGCTTTTGATAGTTTTTTATCCGCTGTTGCCGCCGCTACCACTACTAGAAAAATCATTTTTAACACACATTTATTTTTCTTTTAGCGGCAATAAAAATAACTGCTAATACATTTACTGGCAATTAGACATTATCCGTCTTATGCCTTGCCGCTAAAAGGTTTTAGCAGCAATTATACAATTGCTGGTAAAGACCTTTTTAATGGCCGCTAAAAGTTATAACTTTTTGCAACAATTATACAATTGTCGGTAAAGACCTTTTTAATGGCCGCTAAAAAGTATAACTTTTTGTGGCTATTTTCTCTGCAATTTATATGACCATTAAAAGTAATTCTAAGATTATAATGTTATTCACTTTTATTTGCCATTGTTATTGCCACTAAAATCTTAAATTATTTTTTAATTATATTATAATCATTTTATTAAAACTAACAACCTATCCTTTTTTTTTAAATCTCAAATTATTTTTTAGGACAATTATTATTATTATTTGTAAATATTATAAATATACTAAAATTAATTACAGTAAATGTCCTTTCCAATCCCTAACATTTTGCTCAATGGACTTTGTACCCATAACAATTATAAAAATCCAAATTGGTCCCTATCTACCTTCATATCTCTACAATCCAATTCCTGCAACCGATTATTAGTAGGTCACTTAATGATGTGTCAGTAACATGTCCACGTGGGTTTCTCTCCTTCCTAATAGGGACAAATTGCCCATTGAACTTTTGGCAAAATGATGTCGTTCCATAAATAGGCTTATTCCATAAAACCCATTCTTCTTCCTCGTCAATTATGTTTGGACCTAATACTGAAAACCTTTCTCCTTCCCTCCAAAAAGGGTTACATTGAGGAGGTGTGATGAATGAATTTTTAACGATTTAGAATTTCACAAATGAAATCTCGTCAAAGTATAGTTTCTAAACCAACAATAATCCTTTCATACAAAAAGTTGTTTGTCACTAGTACAAACCCCTAAAATTTATAAACCGAAGTATTGAACCTTGGGTCGTTCTCCCTAGGAATTACAATAAAGTGTCTTATTATTGGTTATGAGTTATTTTTGGGGTTTTGATAAGAGACATGAAAGATAAATGGCAAAAAGTAAACTAATGGCTAAAAAGATCTTGGCAAGGGTTGTTGGTCAAGGATTTATATCCTAATCACTAACCACAATATGAAAATTGGCAACGATTAATCTACTAAATTATCCTCTAACTAATAGTAAAGGAAAGTCAAATGAGCTATATCAATCCAAGTCCATAAGTCCTAATTCTCTACTAATCCAATTAGTGAGAACTAGAGTCAATGGTTCCCAATCATCAATCACTTGGACATTAGTAACTCAAGAGTTCCTAAGTTACCTCTCCAAGCCAAGAGCATAAAATTCTATTCTAAAATCCAACCAAGCATTTCATCAAACACTTGGACAGCATATAAGAAAAGCATAGTAAATTGACAACAACAATGAAATCTAACAACAATTATTGCAAGGAATTAACAACAATAATCAAAAGAAACACAATTATTATGAATTATCTTGAATTAAATTGAAAGAAAATAGAAGGAACAAGAGTAGATCTACAACAAAATATAGAAGCAACATAAATGAGATTACAACAAAAGAATAGAAGGAGATGAATGTAACAATCAAGGAATTGAAAAGAAGAAGTAGAAGAGAGCAAAGATTAAAACCTAGATCTAAGAACTAAACCTAATCCTAATCCTAATCCTAGAGAGAAGTAAGAGCTTTTCTCTCTAAAACTAACTCTAAACTAATTCTAATGTGTGTGAATAATCAAAAGTCCCTTTGCTCTTCAATCATTGGCTTTAAATAGCATCTTTGGCGCCAAAGTTGGTTGGGATTGGGCCCCACAACTCCTGAGAATTCGCTGGGCACGAATTCACTTAAAAATCAAGTATCAGCATCGACGCGTACGCGCACAGTACGGTACGCGTCCATGGGCCATTTCGCAAGGTGCGCGCGTGCATCCATGGGCGAGTTCAACTCTTTGGTTTTTCATGATTTCTCTACTTTGTATGATTTTCTCTTCACTCCTTTGATCCATTCCTAGCCTTTTCAACCTGAAATCACTAACAAACACATCAAGGCATCTAGTGGAATCAAAGGGAGATTAAAATCATCAAGTTATAGGCCTAAAAAGCATGTTTTCACATCTAAGCACAAATAAGGAGACAATCACAAAATCATGCTAATTCATTGAATAAATGTGGGTAAAAGGTATTAAAATATCCTAAAATCAATACAAGATAAACCCTACAAATGGGGTTTATCAAGGTGCGAGCATGTTGCATCACTGTATGAGAAGACATTGACTGCATTTTAAAGGTTTCTTTGAAATGGTAGGGAATGCTTCATTCCCTTCACCTTATTTTATCTATTACTGTAGTCTAGTTGAATAGTGTGTGAGATTGTGGCTACGAAATCATCTTTTATGTCTGTATGAGCGTTATGCATGGTGATTATGCATGGAAGTGGTGAAGTGTGGATTGTTGGTAATTTAAGCACTGTCTGTGTTTGATAAGTTAGGATTTTTGCAAAGCTAAAGTGGTGGTTTTAACTTTAAAAGTTTCTATCTCTATCTTTATTGATGATTTTTTAAGAATTTTTAACTGATAAACATGTAGTTTTCATATTGATAAGTATATGTGGCATTAGACTTATTTCCTTTTGGTTAGTTTTGAATTTTAGTTTAGTTTTTGAATTGTGGTTAGGAATTTTACAGATGTCTATGTTTGTTAACCCTATTTTTCATCATAATAGGAGACTCAAGAAAGATTCAAATGGAGTGTTATTGTATGTAGATGGAAAGGTTGAGAAGTTTTCATCCATGGATGTTGATTTTGTCAACAAGAAGGACTTGGAAGAACTCTCCAAGAGATTAGGATATCTAGAATACAAAGAAATTTATTGGCTTGATCTAGGAGCAAGAAACATGGAGTTTGGGCTTCATGTTCTTAAGCGTGACTAGGCTATCAATGACATGTGTAAAGCCACCTTGAGTTGTCCAGACAAAAATGAGTTTTACGTTTATTTTGGGCACCCTGTAAGTCGACCAATGGAGGCTAAATCAAAGCCACAAGAAGAGCCAAAAATATAGGAAGAGCCTGTGGTAGTCACAGATGATTCTTCTTCAGATGATGGATATGAGAGTGTCGAGGATGAGGCCTAAAAGCCTCTTCTTCCCGGTTATGAGACTAATAGTAGTAAGATAGAGTCTCCAAGAAGATGTAAACCCCAAGTAATTAATAAATAATTAATTAATAAATTAATTATGAGTCAAGAAAATTAGAAAATTAAATTTTATTATTTGGAGAAATAAAAACAATTAAAATACGAATTTTAACACTAATTTTAAAGATTTTAGCCTAAAATTGAGTTGACGGGCTAATCGATTAAACCTAGCCCATATTGGGCCCAAGGCCCAACATATATAACACCGCACTCAGTCACTCCCTCTCCCATTTCAACCAAATTCACACTGGGAAGATGAAGGGTGAGGAGAACCCTTGCCTCAATTTCAAGTCAATATTCAAATTCTTGTAACTTTTAATCTGAAGCTCCAAGTGATGAGCCATTTGTTGCCACGCGTTCGTCTCAAAGTTATCTTTGATTCTAATTGAACAAAGTGGTAAGAATCTTTAGTTTTTCTGTTTAGTTCTCCCCTCTTTAGAATTTCAAGTTTTGGGTATCTGTATTGAGAGATTTTATTGATTTTGGTGGTTTAGGTGCAATCTAACCTTGAATAATTATTGGATTTTGTCCTAATCATTGTTAGGTAAGGTAAGAAAACTCTAACCCTTGTGGTTTATGGATAATTGAAAACCCTAGTATTGATTTTGATATATTATGTAGAATTAGATTGAATTTTGTGTTGATTGGAGTCATATTGATGAATTAGAATAAAGTTGTGGCAAACTGAAACTTGTTGAGTTGGTCTGGGGATGTTGAGACTTGCAGAAAAGAGATTTTTGTGGTGTATTATGGCTTGGGGAGAAATCGGCCAAGGTATGATTTTGGTTTATCATAGTTAATGTATAATGTTGTGCTAAAACTTAGGCTAGTGGCCATAAGATAGGCTTGAATGCTTTAAATTATTGAGTTCGGTGGGTTAAATGTGTATATGTATATAATGTATGATGAGTATGATGATGTAAATTGAAGAGGATATGTGTTGGAATGAGGGTGAAGTTGTTGAATATATATATGTTGTATGATTGAGTATGATGATGATTGTTGATTATATGAAATGTGATGTATGATGATTGTGATGATGATTATAGGTGAGATTTGGGCCCAAGATTGTGACCGGTAAATCCGGGTAAGTATAATGAATTAAGATTGGTGTGGTTGATGTGCGCGTACGCGTGGTATGAAACTTGTGCTAGAAGCACAAGTCTCACGCCACACTCGCATGACTCTCGGAAAAGAGTATGGGACCTACATTGATGCATCGATGCATATGCGTATGGTACGCGTACGCGTGCCTGTCCCCCCTTTTTTCAGAAACACCAAAAACAGCTTAAAATACCCCTAACACTATTTATAACTCAAAACCAGCCAAGATGCAAAATTAACAAAAATCTTTTTGGTTTTTGAAAATTTTCAAACATAAAACAAGTGAAAATTGCACTCCAAGCAAAGTGCAATCCAACACAAATGTGCAATTTAAACAAACTAATAACCACAACATTAAAGCAAGAATATGCAAGGAAGAAAATTACCTATAATGGCAACTCAAATCACTCATTGATTATATCTACAAGAGAATGGAAAGAGTTTACCATGGTGGGGTGTCTCCCACCTAGCACTTTTATTTATTGTCCTTAAGTTGGACTTATAGGGAGCTCCTCATCAAGGTGGCTTGTGCTTGAATCCATCCTTGAACACCCACTAATGCTTGAGTTTCCAATAGCGTCCATCATTCAAAATCAATAACTCCAAGCTTATGGAGTCCTTCACAAACTATGAGCTCCCAAAGTTGATTCTCCTTGTACGATCTGGGATCCCACACTTTGTTCTGACACCCGTCTTCAAGTTGATCTCGATAATTTCCTCCGGGTGATAAGTTCTTAGAATTCTCAATTGAGTGCCTAAACAACTTCTTAGACATACTCAATGTATCTTGACTCCAACCTTTACAATTTAACCTTGATAGATGGTCCAACCATAATGAGCTTGACATCAAACTTCTAACCACTACACAAATCCCTCTTACTCTTTAATCCACAAGTTTTTCTAAGTTGACCATCTGTCTCAAGCAAACTATATTCAAGGGGAATGATAAAGCTCAAGGCTAAGGGGTTCACCCACTTGAATGAAGGAATGGATGGTGATGGCTTGAGGAGAGGTGTTTTCAAGAATCTTGCAACTTCCACTCCCTTGTGCACTTCTTGGCTTATCTCCACTTCTTGACAACTTTCTTCAACTTCCCATTGCTTGTTAACTTTCTCCAACTCCTCATCATCAATCAAATCAAATTTCGGAGGTTGTGTGAAGTCTACTTCAACATTGACTTCACACCCATTGGAAGAATCTTCAACAAGGTCACCAATGTAGCTTGGTGTGGAGTTGTATTCAATGACTTCAATTTCATACCCAATGAGAGAGGATTCCATCATAGATAAGAATTCAATAATGATTGAATCCATCTCTCGATCAACCTCTTCAGGATCTTCAACCTTGATATGCCTTGGAGGTTGTTGAGACTCCCATGGTGGTTCTACATCTCCTAAATCTTCAACCACTTCTTCCTCTTCTTCAACAATCATGGCTTCCTCCAATTGCTCCAATACAAACTCTAACTCCTCATTCTCCATTGGATTTTCCAATCTCTCCTTCATGCTATGCTCTTCTTTGGATTCTTCACATGTGGCCATGGAAGTACTTTGAGTGCATAAGAATTGGGATGCCAAATTATGTGCTACCTTGGTCAAGATAGTCACAAGTTCTAGTGCATTTCTTTGCATATCCGCTTGTCCTTGAAGTAGCAAGGTGAGAGAATCATCCGTTGGGGCTTGGGGTGGATAGAAGAGTTTATTAGTTAAGAGGAAGGGTTCATAATAGGAAGATGGTTCTTCTTGGTGGAAATATGGAGATGGTGTATATTGAGGTGGTTCTTGGGAGTAATTATGTTGGAATATATATGGTTCTATGTGTGGCTCATATGGTTCATATGGTTGTTGGTATGGAGGATAAAGATTAGGATCATATGGAGGTGTTTGGTAAAAAGAGGCTTGTGAGTATGGTTGAGGGTCATGTTGAGGAGGAGGCTCATAGGTATAGTATGGTAGGTGTTGATTGTCACGAAGAGGTCCACCATAACTATTGCCTTGGTATGCATCTTGGAATAGGTCTCACTCATGGTACATTAGAGGTAGTTGTTGCCAAGAAGGTTGATCAATCCCTTGAGGCTCCTCCCATCTTTGATTATTCCATCCTTGATGCATGTTATCATTGAAATCCACATTTCCTACAACATAATTTGAACCAAACTCATAGGCAAAGGGGTGAGAATTCATAGTAGCAAATAGAAACAAAAACTAATAAAACTAAGTAACAAAGTCCTAATCCTAGCAAAAACTAACAAACAAGAAAAAGACAAACATATTCACAATATTAACATACGTATAATAACCAATAACAAGGCACACATTTGCAATTCCCCGGCAACGGCACCATTTTGATGAGCGAAAATCGTCGTGTTGGTAAAGAATTTCACAAATGAAATCTCGTTGCAAGTATAGTTCTAAACCAACAAATAATTCCTCAATCAAAAATTTGGTTGTTACAAGTAACAAACCCCAATAAAAATAATAATCGAAGTATTTAAACCTTGGGTCGTCTCTCAAGGAATTTCATGGAAGTGTGCTTGATTATTGGTTATGGGTTGTACGGTTTGGGGTTTTTGAATAAGGGACAAGAATGGTAAATGACAGGAAAGTAAATGAAATTTAAATGATAAAATGGTCTTGGCAAGGGTTGATGGTCAAGGATCTCTATCCTTATTACTAACTATGATATGATAATTGTAAGGATCAATCCCATTAAATCATCCTCCATCAAGTGAAGGAAAGTCAAATGAGCTTTATCAATCCTAGTCCATAAGTCCTAACCATTTCACTAATTGACTTAGCGAGAGCTAGTGTCAATGGATCCCAATTATCAATCACTTGGACATTAGTAACTCAAGGGTTCCTAAGTTATCATCCCAAGCCAAGAACACAAAAATCTACTCTAACATCTTTCTAAGAATTTTGTCAAACACTTGGAAGGCATTAAAGGAAAGCATAGTAAATTGTAATAATTAATAAAATCTACTGCTACCCAATACAAGTAATCAACACTAACAATTAAGGAAGGCAAAATTAATATGAAATACCTCAAATTGCATTAAAGAAAAATGAAATTGACAAGAGTATTCATAACATAGGAAGAGAAGAAAGGAAAATCAAGACACTATAACAAGAAATTGTAAAGAGAACAAGATGAAAACAAGAAATTAAACCTAGATTTAAGAGAGATTAACCTAACCCTAACTTAATTCTAGAGAGAAGAGGGAGCTTCTATCTCTAGAAAACTAACTAAAGGCTCATCATAACTACACTAAGTGCTCCCCCTTGTCCAATCTTTAATTCTGCCTGAAATAGTCTCTGGAATCAGTTGGATTTGGGTCTGGGAAGCTCAGAAATCACCCACAGCATTTTCACTTTAATTAAGTCATGTGCGAGCATCGACGCGTACGCGTGGGTCACGCGTACGTGTTGCTTGACAATTTTCCATCCACGCGTATGCGTATGCACGCGTACGCGTCGCCATGCGACTTCATCATCCATGCGTGCACGTATGTTGCGCGTGCGCGTCGGTGTCAGCACTCTAAATCCTTGATTTCCAATGTGTTCTCCACTTTGCATGCTTTTCTCCTCAATTCTTTGATCCATTCCTAGCCCTTTTCAACCTGAATTGACTAACAAAGACATCAAGGCATCTAGTGGAATCAAAGGGGATTAAATTTAGCTATTTTAAGACCTAAAAAGCATGTTTTCACACTTAACCACAAATAAAGGAGAATTTACAAAACCATGCTATTTGATTGAATAAATGTGAGAAAAAGGTGACAAAAACCCTCTAAATTCAATGCAAGATAAACCCTTAAAATGGGGTTTATCATTGGTTTGTATTTGGATTGGACGAATTTGTATGTTGGATGTTGAGGCATGAATGTGATGTATGTGAATATGGTTGATGTTGATTTGGTTGAGGAATTATGGAAGATATGTGTGAAAATTGTTGAATAGATTGAGGGTTTTGGATGTTAGTATGTTGTGAAATGAATGGAAGGTATTGAATTGAGTTTTGGGGCTATTTTGGTTATGAAACTTTGGTTTAAAATTGAAAACTTTGGAAAATTAGAGGTTTGGTATTTTTTGGTAAAAGTTGAATTTTGACCAACTTTGGCAGGCCATAACTTGGCTTCCGGATCTCTAAATTTTGTAAAATTATCTTGAATAAAAAATGGGTTCGTGAAGTTTGAAGAATGGACTAAAAATAATTTTTAACGAAAAAATTATGTGCGTTCGAAGTTGGGTATAAAAAAACTAATTTTTATTAATTTAGCAACTTTTTGCCAATTCAGCAGCCCATGCATATGCTGATATGCGGATCCTGGGCTCTGTTCAAACATCCCACATACACAAACAAGGGTCACGTATACGAGAATGGAAGATTTCACACATCCGCGTAATCAGAAGGCAAGCGTATGCGAAACTAGTTGTCAGTCTTGGTAGCAACAATCATACTTTTAAACTTTGCCAGGTTTATTTTTAGAAAAGCGGCTAAGGCTATAGGCTTATCATTGTGTAGCATATCTGGATCGTTGTTACCATTGTTGTCACCATTTCTCTCTCCTAAATGGTTAACTGTCCAGGTAGCCACAGCCACTGTTTCACACACAGCCTCAGCCATGGTATTTATCGTGCGATAAAGGCTTCCTTAGTCTGCTTATCCCTTCTCGGGGTGTTACGAGGAGTTCATCCTTGAGCACTCCATCCCCATGAACTCATCGTGGTCCTGTTCACTCCAAACAATCAACATTAAGGTGATCAGTCTTAACACTTCAAGTTGAGTGTGAACATTTCCAGAACGAATACATAAAGAAATCTTGCAACACATATTGCAGAGATATTCTATCCGCATAAGACACACAATAGAGTATGCAATGAAGGATGATTCAGTCCACTTCTTATGCTCTACTAAGGACGAACTACTCTCATACCAACTTGTAACGATCTAACTTCTAGTATGTCATGATCCCACTCAAAGCTAAGTGTTACCAACTTACCTTCCTATTTATTACCTAATATTTATTATATGAGCTTGATTCATTGTTAAAACGTTCCTGTTTTTATGGAAAATTTTTTTGAAAACATTTACTGATTTATTATTGCAAGAATACAGAAGTAATCAATATTATGAACATAAAATATTAACAAAACATTCATATATAATCATACACTAGAACCACGTTTACAGACCCTATTAGTATATATCACATAAGATAATATATACATATAAGAATATATGACATCCCTAGGCCCTAGTCCATACAAAAAGTAACTAAATTGGTGCCTAGGCTAGTCTAGCACTTCTAGACTCTCTTGTTCTCTATGTACACTATCAAAAGGGAGAGACTAAATTGAAAAGCACTACACTAAGATGCCACAAACCAACCGATGTCCTGCTAACTGAACTCAGATATCACCATTTGGTAGATCCCCATGTGGTCCGTCTGGAGATGAACTATTTCTAGAATATGGTAACTCCTCCTCCTCTGGAGCTTCCTTTGGATCCTCCTCTTATGACTTCTCTCGTAAAGATACTCCACGAGATGAGCTACTACTCCTGCCCAATATAGAACTATTAGCATATACTAGAGCTAACGTTTCACGCAGTGAGCCAAATTGCACTTACTACTGCTCGACTGGTGAAGGAGGCGCCTGAGGTACCAGAGGTATGATGACGTCTAAAGGTGGATCTGGGATATAACCCTCGCCTACGTTAGGCACAGGAGCTGCCTGATGTATAGGTGATAAACCACAATTTTATAGTTTATTTTGTATTGAATTTAGTGGATTTTATCAACTTTTCTCACATTTATTCACTACAATAGAATAGTTTTTTAATTCTCCCTAAATTGTGCTTAATGATTAGAAACATGATTTTTAGGCCCTAAAATTGATAATTTAATTCACTTTAATTCCATTCGATACCTTAATATGTGTGTTGAGTGATTTCAGGCTTAGAAGGCAAACATTGGATTGAAGGAATGAAGAAAAAGTATGTAAAAATGGAGAATTCATGAAGAAATGAAGTTTTGGAAATCTGCCATGCGAAGCATATGCGTGACCTGGAAATCACAATATGACATGTACGCATGACCCACGCGTACATGATGAGCGGATAATTTATACGCTTTTTGGCATTGTTTTTAGGAAGTTCTTAGTAGGATCTAGCTACTTTTTCATATATTTTTATTAGTTTTTAAGCAAAATTCACATTTCTGGACTTTACTATGAGTTTGTGTGTTTTTCTATGATTTTAGGTATTTTCTGGCTGAAATTGAGGGACCTGAGCAAAAATCTGATTCAGAGGCTGAAAGAGGACTGCTGATGCTGTTGGATTCTGACCTCTCTGTACTTGAAATGTAATTTTTGAAGCTACAGAAACCCAAATGGCGCGCTCTCAATTGCGTTGGAATGTAGACATCTAGGGCTTTCCAGCAATATATAATAGTTCATACTTTGCTCGAGTTTTGACGACGCAAACTGGTGTTCAAACGCCAACCCCCTGCCCTATTCTGCCGTTAAACGCCAGAAACAGGTTACAAGCTAGAGTTAAACGCCAAAAACAGGCTGCAAACTGGCGTTTAACTCCAAGAAAAGTCTCTACACATGAAAGTTTCAATGCTCAGCCCAAGCACACACCAAGTGGGCCCGAAAGTGGATTTCTGCATCATTTACTTATTTCTGTAACCCTAGTAAGTAGTTTAGTATAAATAGAACTTTTTACTATTGTACTCGGATCTTTTGGAATATCTGGGGACCATTTTTCATGTTTTGGGAGGCTGGCCATTCGGCCATGCCTTCCCTATTTTCACTTATGTATTTTCAACGGTGGAGTTTCTACACATCATAGATTAAGGTGTGGAGCTCTGCTGTTCCTCATGACATAATGCAAAGTACTATTGTTTTTCTATCCAATTCAAGCTTATTCTTATTCTAAGATGTTCACTCGCACTTCAACCTGATGAATGTGATGATCTGTGACACTCATCACCATTCTCACTTATGAACGCGTGCCTGACAAACACTTCTGTTCTACCAGCAAAAGCTAGAGTGTGTATCTCTTGGATTCCTGTTCCATGCATTTGATTGCCTCTCCTGACAACAGAGCCTTCAATTCCTTGAGATCAGAGTCTTCGTGGTATAAGCTAGAATCAATTGGCAGCATTCTTGAGATCCGAAAAGTCTAAACCTTGTCTGTGGTATTCCGAGTAGGATCTGGGATGGGATGACAATGACGAGCTTCAAACTCATGACTGTTGGGCGTAGTGATAGACACAAAAGGATCATTGGATCTTATTCCGACACAAGTGAGAACCGACAGATGATTAGTCCTACGTAACCCATAGCTGGACCATTTTCACTGAGAGGATGGACGGTAGCCATTGACAACGGTGATCCCCCTACATACAGCTTGCCATGGAAATGAGTATGAATGATTGAATGAAGATAGTAGGAAAGCAGAGATTCAGAAGTAATAACACATCTCCATACGCTTATCTGAAATTTCCACCAATGAATTACATAAGTATCTCTATCTTTATTTTATGTTCATTTATCTTTTAATTATCAAAACTCCATAACCATTTGAATCTGCCTGACTGAGATTTACAAGATGACCATAGCTTGCTTCAAGCTAACAATCTCCGTGGGATCGACCCTTACTCACATAAGGTTTATTACTTGGACGACCCAGTGCACTTGCTGGTTAGTTGTGTGAAGTTGTGAAAAAGAGTTGAGATTACAATTGTGCGTACCAAGTTGTTGGCACCATTGAGATCACAATTTCATGCACCAAGTTTTTGGCGCCGTTGCCGGGGATTGTTCGAGTTTGGACAAATGAAGGTTTATCTTGTTGCTCAGATTAGGTAATTTTCTTCTTGTTTCAACCTTTATTTTATTTTCTAAAAAAAAAAATTTCTAAAATCTTTCAAAATTTTTCTTCTTTTTTTTTGTTTTTCCAAATTAATTTTTGAAAAATCCAAAAAAAATTTAATAAAATCATAAAAACCAAAAAATTTTGTGTTTCTTGTTTGAGTCTAGAGTCAAGTTTTGAGTTTGGTGTCAATTGCATGTTTTTAACTTTTCCTAAAAAATTTTTTTCGAAAATTCATGCATTGCATTCTTCATGATCTTCAAGTTGTTCTTAATGAATCTCCTTGTTTGATCTTCATATTTTCTTGTTTTGTGTCTTTTATTGTTTTTCATATGCATTTTTGAATTCATAGTGTCTAAACATGAAAAGTTTCTAAGTTTGGTGTCTTGCATGTGTTTCTTTCCTTAAAAAAATTTTTCAAAAATAAGTTCTTGATGTTCATCATGATCTTCAAAGTGTTCTTGTTGTTCATCTTGACATTCATAGTGTTCTTGCATGCATCATTTGTTTTAATCCAAAATTTTTATGTGTTGAGTCTCTTTGTGGTTTTTCTCTTTCTCATTAAAAATTCAAAAATAAAAAATATTTTTTCCTTATTTCACTCATAAATTTCGAAATCTTTGGGTTGACTTAGTCAAAAATTTTAAAAATAAGTTGTTTCTTGTTAGTCAAGTCAAGATTTCAATTTAAAAAAAAAGTATCTTTTCAAATTCTTTTTCAAAATAAATTCTTTTTCATTTTTCTTTCATGATTTTTGAAAATTTTAAAAATTGTTTTTCAAAATCTTTTTCTTAATTTCATTTCAAATTTTCAAAAACTTTACTAACAATTAATGTGATTGATTCAAAAATTTCAAGTTTGTTACTTTCTTGTTAAGAAAGGTTCAACCTTCAAATTCTAGAATAATATCTTTTAGTTTCTTGTTAGTCAAGTCATTAACTTTAATTTTCAAAATCAAAATCTTTCTAAATTTCTTTTTCAAATCTTTTTCAAAATAAATTTCAATCATATCTTTTTAATAATATCTTTTCAATCATATCTTTTCAAACATATCTTTTTCAAATCATATCTTTTTCAAAATCAGTTTCAAAATCTTTTCTAACTTCTTATCTTTTTAAAATTGATTTGCAAATCTTTTTCAATTACCTACTTAACTCTTTTGTTTGATTTTAAAATTCTTATCTTTTTGAAAACCACCTAACTACTTTTCTCTCTCTAATTTTTGAAAATCACCTTCCTCTTTTTCAAAATTCTTTTTATTTAACTAATTATTTTAACTTTTAATTTCATTCCTTTTCTTAATTTTCGAATTCTAACTAAATTTTAAAATAAAAACAAAAATATTTTTCTTTTCTTTTTAATTATTTTTGAAAACTCTCTCTCTCATCTCTTTCTATTTATTTATTTAATCACTAACACTCTTCTCTTCTTATAATTCGAACCCTCTCTCCCTCTCTGTGTTCGAATTCTTTTTCTTCCTTCTTCATTCTTATTCTTCTTCTCTTCTACTCACATAAAGGAATCTCTATACTGTGACATAGATGATTCCTCTTCTTTTCTGTCCTCTTCTTTTTCATATGAGCAGGAGCAATGACAAGGACATTCTTGTTCAAGTAGATCCTAAACCTGAAAGGACTCTGAAGAAGAAGCTAAGAGAAGATAAAGCACAATAATCCAGAGAAAACCTTATAGAGAATCTCGAAAAAGAAGTAATGGCCGAACCCAACATCAATGCAAGGAAGATGCTTGGTGACTTTACTGCACCAAATTCCAACTTCCATGGAAGAAGCATCTCAATCCCTGCCATTGGAGCAAACAACTTTGAGCTAACGCCTTATTAGTTTCTCTGATGCAACAGAATTGTAAGTTTTATGGACTTCAATCAGAAGATCCTTTTCAGTTCTTAACTGAATTCTTGCAGATCTGTTATACTGTTAAGACCAATGGAGTTGATCCCGAGGTCTATAAGCTTATGCTTTTCCCTTTTGATGTAAGAGACAGAGCTAGAATATGGTTGGACTCTCAACCTAAAGATAGCCTAAACTCTTGGGATAAGCTGGTCACAGCTTTCTTAGCCAAATTCTTTTCTCCTCAAAAGCTGAGCAAGCTTAGAGTGGATGTTCAAACCTTCAGGCAGAAAGAAAGTGAATCCCTCTATGAAGCTTGGGAAAGATACAAGCAACTGACCAAAAAGTGTCCATTTGACATGCTCTCAGAATGGACCATCCTGGATATATTCTATGATGGACTGTTTGAATTGTCTAAGATGTCATTGGACCATTCTGTAGTGGATCTATTCACCTGAAGAAAACGCCTGCAGAAGCTTAGGAACTCATTGAAATGGTTGTAAATAACCAGTTCATGTACACCTCTGAAAGGAATCTTGTGAATAATAGGACACCTCAGAAGAAGGGAGTTCTTGAAATTGATACTCTGAAAGCCATATTGGCTCAGAACAAAATATTGACTCAGCAAGTCAACATGATTTCTCAGAGTCTAAATGGATTGCAAAATGCATCCAACAGTACTAAAGAAGCATCTTCTGAAGAAGAAGCTTATGATCCTAAGAACCCTGCAATGGCAGAGGTGAATTACATCGGTGAAGCCTATGGAAACACCTATAATCCCTCATGAAGAAATCATCCAAATTTCTCATGGAAAGATCAACAAAAGCCCCAACAAAGCTTAAATAATGGTGGAAGAAATAGGTTTAGTAATAGCAAACTTTTTCCATCATCTTCTCAGCAACAGACAGAGAATTCTGAGCAGAGCCCCTCTAGCTTAGCAAACATAGTCTCTGATCTATCTAAGGCCACTCTAAGTTTCATGAATGAAATAAGGTCCTTCATTAGAAATTTGGAGGCACAAGTGGGCCAGCTGAGTAAAAGAGTCACTGAAACTCCTCCTAGTACTCTCCCAAACAATACAGAAGAGAATCCAAAAAGAGAGTGCAAGGCCATAACCTTACTTGGTGTGGCCGAACCTAGAGAGAAGGAGGAGGACGTGAATCCCAGTGAGGAAGACCTCATGGGACGTCCTCTGGACAAAAAGGAGTTCCCAATTGAGGAACCTAAGGAATCTGAGGCTCATCTAGAGACCATAGAGATTCTATTGAACCTACTTCTGCCATTCATGAGCTCTGATGACTATTCCTCCTCTGAAGAGGATGAAGATATTACTGAAGGGCAAGTTGCCCAGTATTTAGGAGCAATCATGAAGCTGAATGCCAAGCTATTTGGTAATGAGATTTGGGAGGATGAACCTCCATTGCTCATTAATAAACTGAATACCTAGGTTTAGCACACTTTACTTCAAAATAAATAGGATCCTGGTAAATTCTTAATACCCTGTACCATAGGCACCATGACCTTTGAGAAGGCTCTGTGTGACCTAGGGTCAGGTATTAACTTTATGCCACTCTCTGTAATGGAGAAACTAGGAATTTTGAGGTACAAGCTGCAAGAATCTCACTAGAGATGGCAGACAAATTAATGAAACAGGCTTATAGACTAGTAGAGGACGTGCTTGTGAAGGTTGAAGGCCTTTATATCCCTGCTAATTTTATAATCCTAGACATTGGGAAAGATGAGGATGAATCCATCATCCTTGGCAGACCTTTCCTAGCCACAACAAGAGCTGTGATTGATGTTGACAGAGGAGAGTTGGTCCTTCAATTGAATGAGGACTACCTTGTATTCAAGACTCAAGGTTCTCCTTCTGTACACATAGAGAAGAAGCATGAAAAGCTTCTCTCAATACAGAGTCAAACAAAGACCCCACATTCAAACTCTAAGTTTGGTGTTGGGAGGCCACAGCCAAATTCTAAGTTTGGTGTTAAGAGGCTACAACCAAACTCTAAGTTTGGTGTTGAGAGGCCCCAACCATGCTCTGAATATCTGTGAGGCTCCATGAGAGCCCACTGTCAAGCTATTGACATTAAAGAAGCGCTTATTGGGAGGCAACCCAATTTTTTATTTATCTATGTTATTTTATATTTTCTTTAGGTTGATGATCATGTGGAGTCACAAAAACAACTGCAATAATCAAAGCAAATTCAAAAACAGCATTAAAAATAACACACCCTAGAGGATAAGCTTACTGGCGTTTAAACACCAGTAAAAGTAGCAGAATGGGCGTTAAACATCCAGTCTGGCACCATTCTGGGCATTTAACGCCAAAAATGGGCACCAGACTGGCGTTTAACGCCAGAACAGAGCATCAAACTGGCATTAAATGCCAGAAACAAGCAACATCTTGGCATTAAACGCCAGGAAAGGTATAAAAGCTAGCGTTTAACGCCAGAAATAGGTAGCAGTCTGGCGTTAAACGCCAGAATTGCACTCTAAGGGCATTTTTGCACGCCTAAATGGAGCAGGGATGAGAAGTCCTTGACCCCTCAGGATCTATGGGCCTTACAGGATCCCTACCTACCCCACCTCTCTCTCTCCCCCTCACACATCTCTATAACACTCTACCCAAAACACCACTCACCTATCAAATCCTCTCCTCTTCCCTATATGCTTTTCACCAATCACCTCCATCCCTCTTCACCAATCACCTCCACCCCTCTTTCCCAAAAACTCCCCTTCATCCCTCCTTCAATTTTACACGTCATAAACACCTTATACCCCCTTAGCCGAATTCACTCTCTCCCTCCATCTCCTCTATTTTCTTCTTCTTTCCCTTCTTTCTTTCTTCTTTTATTCGAGGATGAGCAAACCTTTTAAGCTTGATGTGGTAAAAGCATTGCTTTTGTTTTTTTATAACCATTTATGGCACCTAAGGCTGGAGAAACCTCTAGAAAGAGGAAAGAGAAGGCAAAAGCTTCCACCTCCGAGTTATGAAAGATGGAGAGATTCATCTCAAAGGTCCATCAAGACCACTTCTATGAAGTTGTGGCCAAGAAGAAGGTGATCCCTGAGGTCCCTTTCATGCTAAAAAAGAATGAGTATCCGGAGATCCAACATGAGATCCGAAGAAGAGGTTAGAAAGTTCTCACTAACCCCATTCAACAAGTCAGAATCTTAATTGTTCAAGAGTTCTATGCCAATGCATGGATCACTAGGAACTATGATCAAAGTATGAACCCAAATCCAAAGAATTGGCTTATAATGGTTCGGGGAAAATACTTAGATTTCATTCCGAAAAATATAAGATTGGCGTTCAACTTGCCAATGATGCAAGAAAATGCACGCCCATACACTAGAAGGGTCAACTTTGATCAAAGGTTGGACCAAGTCCTCATGGATATATATGTGGAAGGAGCTCAATGGAAAAGAGACTCAAGAGGCAAGCCGGTTCAATTAAGAAGACCGGACCTTAAGCCTGTGGCTAGAGGATGGTTGGAGTTCATCCAACGCTCCATCATTCCTACTAGGAACCGATCTGAAGTAACTGTGGATTCGGCCATCATGATCCATAGTATCATGATTGGGAAGGAAGTGGAAGTTCATGAGATCATACCTCTGGAACTCTACAAGGTGGCTGACAAGTCCTCCACTTTGGAAAGGTTAGCCTTTCCTCACCTCATTTGTTACCTATGCAATTCGGCTGGGATTGACATAGAAGGAGACATCCTCATTGAAGAGTACAATCCCATCACTAAGAAAAGGATGGAGCAAACAAGAGAGCCCACTCATGGACCTCAACAAGAGTATGAGGAAATTCCTCATCAAGAAATCCCTGAGATGCCTCAAGGGATGTATTTTCCTCCACATAATTATTGGGAGCAACTCAACACCTCTTTGGAAGGCTTGAGTTACAACATGGACCAGCTAAGGGTGGAGCACCAAGAGTACTCCATCATTCTCCATGATATTAGAGAAGATCAAAGAGCTATAAGGGAGGAGCAACAAAGGCAAGGAAGAGACATAGAGGAACTCAGGCGTTCCATTGGACCTTCAAGAGGAGGAACTAGCCGCCATCACTAAGGTGGACCCGTTCCTTGATTTCCTTATTCCTATTTTTCTGTTTTTCAAATTTGATGCTTTATGTGTTATCCATGTTTGTGTCTTTATTACATGATCATTAGTGTCTGGTGTCTATGCCTTAAAGCTATGAATAATTCCATGAATCCTTCACCTCTCTTAAATGAAAAATGTGCCTAATTACAAAAGAATAAGAAGTACTTGGATTTCAAATTTTATCTTGAAATTAGTTTAATTATTTTGATGTGGTGGCAACACTTTTTGTTTTCTGAATGAATGCTTGAACAGTGCATATTTTTTATAGTGAAGTTTATGAATGTTAAATTTGCTGGCTCTTGAAAGAATGATGAACAAAGAGAAATGTTATTGATAATCTGAAAAATCATGAAATTGATTCTTGAAGCAAGAAAAAGTAGTGAATAACAAAGCTTGCGAAAAAAAAGAGAATGGCAAAAAAAAAGAGAAAAGAGAGAAAGAAAGAAAAAGAAAAAGCAAGCAGAAAAAGTCAATAGCCCTTTAAACCAAAAGGCAAGGGTAAAAAAGATCCAAGGCTTTGAGCATTAGTGGATAGGAGGGCCCAAAGGAATAAAATCCTGGCCTAAGCGGCTAAATCAAGATGTCCCTAACCATGTGCTTGTGTCATGAAGGTCCAAGTGAAAAGCTTGAGACTAAGTGGTTAAAGTCATCCAAAGCAAAAGAGTGTGCTTAAAAACTCTGGACACCTCTAATCGGGGACTTTAGCAAAGCTGAGTCACAATCTGAAAAGGTTAACCCAGTTATGTGTCTGTGGCATTTATGTATCCGGTGGTAATACTGGAGAACAAAGTGCTTAGGGCCACGGCCAAGACTCAAAAAGTAGCTGTGTTCAAGAATTAACATACTTAACTAGGAGAATCAATAATACTATCTAAAATTCTGAGTTCCTATAGATGCCAATCATTCTGAATTTCAAAGGATAAAGTGAGATGCCAAAACTGTTCAGAAGCAAAAAGCTACTAGCCTCGCTCATCTAATTGGGACTAAGTTTCATTGATATTGTGAGATTCATTGTGTATTCTCTTCTTTTTATCCTATTTTGTTTTCAGTTGCTTGGGGACAAGCAATAATTTAAGTTTGATGTTGTGATGAGCGGATAATTTATACGCTTTTTGGCATTATTTATAGTAAGTTTTTAGTATGATCTAGCTTCTTTTTAGTATATTTTTATTAGTTTTTAAGCAAAATTCACATTTCTGGACTTTACTATGAGTTTGTGTGTTTTTCTATGATTTCAGGTATTTTCTGGCTGAAATTGAGGGACCTGAGCAAAAATCTGATTTAGAGGCTGAAAGAGGACTGCTGATGCTGTTGGATTCTGACCTCCCTGCACTTGAAATGGAAATTTTTGAGCTATTGAAACCCAAATAGTGCGCTCTTAATTGCGTTGGAAATTAGACATCCAGGGCTTTCCAGCAAT
This sequence comes from Arachis duranensis, assembly GCF_000817695.3. NCBI lineage: Eukaryota > Viridiplantae > Streptophyta > Magnoliopsida > Fabales > Fabaceae > Arachis > Arachis duranensis. The sequence continues at coordinate 44,993,036 of NC_029778.3, forward strand.
ATATAATAGTTTATACTTTGTTCGAGTTTTGACAATGCAAACTGGCATTCAAATGCCAACCTCCTGCCCTATTCTGGCGTTAAACGCCAGAAACAGGTTACAAGCTAGAGTTAAACGCCAAAAACAGGCTGCAAATTGGCGTTTAACTCCAAGAAAAGTCTCTACACATGAAAGCTTCAATACTCAGCCCAAGCACACACCAAGTGGGCCAGGAAGTGGATTTCTGCATCATTTACTTATTTCTGTAACCCTAGTAACTAGTTTAGTATAAATAGAACTTTTTACTATTGTACTCGGATCTTTTGGAATATCTGGGGACCATTGTTCATGTTTTGGGAGGCTGGCCATTCGGCCATGCCTATCCTATTTTAACTTATGTATTTTCAACGGTGGAGTTTCTACATATTATAGATTAAGGTGTGGAGCTCTGCTGTTCCTCATGAATTAATGCAAAGTACTATTGTTTTTCTATCCAATTCAAGCTTATTCTTATTCTAAGATGTTCACTCGCATTTTACCTGATGAATGTGATGATCTGTGACACTCATCACCATTCTCACTTATAAACGCGTGCCTGACAAACATTTCCGTTCTACCTGTGAAAGCTAGAGTGTGTATCTCATGGATTCCTGATCCATGCATTTGATCGCCTCTCCTGACAACAGAGCCTTCAATTCCTTGAGATCAGAGTCTTCTTGATATAAGCTAGAATCAATTGGCAGCATTCTTGAGATTTGAAAAGTCTAAACCTTGTCTGTGGTATTCCGAGTAGGATCTGGGATGGGATGACTGTGACGAGCTTCAAAGTCATGACTGTTGGGCGTAGTGACAAACACAAAAGGATCATTGGATCTTATTCCGACACAAGTGAGAACCGATAGATGATTAGCCCTACGTAACCTGTAGCTGGACCATTTTCACTGAGAGGATGAACGGTAGCCATTGACAACGGTGATCCCCTTACATACAGCTTGCCATGGAAAGGAGTAGGAATGATTGAATAAAGACAGTAGAAAAGTAGAGATTCAGAAGAAATAACGCATCTCCATACGCTTATCTGAAATTTCCACCAATGAATTACACAAGCATCTCTATCTTTATTTTATGTTCATTTGTCTTTTAATTATCAAAACTCCATAACCATTTGAATTTGTCTGTCTCAGCTTTACAAGATGACCATAGCTTGCTTCAAGCCGACAATCTCCGTGGGATTGACCCTTACCCACGTAAGGTTTATTACTTGGACGACCCAGTGCACCTGCTGGTTAGTTGTGCGAAGTTGTGAAAAAGAGTTAAGATAACAATTGTGCGTACCAAGTTGTTGGCACCATTGAAATTACAATTTCGTGCACCAGTACACGTGAGTGATAGGGCTGGAAGTGAGTCGAGCTGAGCCGAGTCAGACCAAGCTCAAGCTCAGCTCACAAAAGTTGAGCTTGGCTCACGACTTCGCTTATTAACAATCAAGCCTATTTCTTAAGCTCAAGCTCAGCTCACGGAAAGCTTACAAGCTGGCTCGAGCTCACGAGCTAGCTCAAATAACAGGAACATAATCTATAGTTCTATATAAAAAAATATTATAGTTTTTGTAAAACAAAATGAAAAATAATGCATCCAGATATTTAACAAACTAAAAACATTAAATCTTATACCTATCAACTATCAAGTTTTGAATATTTATTTGACAACTTAAATTGGTAATGCAATCTCCACAGAGCTATCTTCAACCTTAGGCTTGTTTCTTAGGCCATAAAAAACTCTAAGCCAATCTCCTCCACGAATTAAAGCTTCAACTGTAGTCGGACTTAGTGAGGATCGAAATGTATCAATTACCCTTCCACCAGCACTAAAAGTTGACTCTGAAGCCACAGTTGAGATTGGAATAGCAAGAACGTTAGCTGCCATTCTAGATAATATCCTATATTTTCCGCGATTTACCTTCCATCATTCTAAAGCACTGAAGCTAGTTGCATCATGTTTTCTTTGAAAATATTTTGGTTCATCCAAGTAAGTCTCTAATTCAGATTTTAAAGCTAGAACTGCTTCTTCATCCTTTACAAAATTTATCATTATTGACCACCCAGTTTGTAAGGTATGATGATGTCTGGAGGTGGATCTGGGATGTAACCCTCGCCTACGTTAGGCACAGGAGCCACCTGATGTATAGGTGATAAACCACAATTTTATGGTTTATTTTGTATTGAATTTGGTGGATTTCATCAACTTTTCTCACATTTATTCACTAAAATAGCATGGTTTTGTAATTCTCGCTAAATTGTGCTTAATGATTAAAAACATGCTTTTTAGGCCCTAAAATTGATAATTTAATTCACTTTAATTCCATTTGATGCCTTGATATGTGTGTTGAGTTATTTCAGGCTTAGAAGGCAAAGATTGGATTGAAGGAATGAAGAAAAAGCATGTAAAAATGGAGAATTTATGAAGAAATGAAGTTTTGGAAATCTGCCATGCGAGGCATACGTGTGACCCATGCGTACCGTGACCTAGAAATCGCAATATGACGCGTATGCGTGACCCACGCATATGCGTGACAAGCAGTACGTGACCTCATTAATTAAACACGTTGGGGGCGATTTCTGGGCTGCAGAAGCCAAATCCAACTCATTTCTGAAGCTATTTGATGCAGAATTCAAGAGGAAACATGGGGAGAGCAATTAGGGTAGATTAGAAACATGCTTTAGGTTATATTCTAGAGAGAGAAGCTCTCTTTTCTCTCTAGAATTAGGGTAAAATTCCCTTAGATTTAGGTTTAATTGTAGCTTTAATTTAGTTTTCTTTCAATTTATTGTTCTTGCACCTTTGCTCTTTTAGTTTTATTTGCCATTTCCTTTATTTTGTTGCCTTTATGTTTATGAACTCTTGTTAGTTTTGATTTTTATTAATGTAATTTATATTTTCATGTTATTATTACTTTCTCTAGTTGTTATTATTGTTTCCTTGTAATTGGTATTTGTTAGATTTTATATTTCTTGTTATTTTACCATACTTTTCTTTTATGCCTTCCAAGTGTTTGATAAAATGCTTGGTTGGATTTTATAGTAGATTTTTGTGTTCTTTGCTTGAGTTAGTAACTTAGGTGACCTTGAGTTACTAATGTCCAAGTGATTGACAATTTGTTTCTATTAACTCTAGTCTTTCACTAAATTAATTAGTGAGGTGGCTAGGACTTATGGACTAGAATCCATTAAGCTCACTTGACTTTTCTCTAATTTTGAGGATGACAAAGTGGGAGTGATCCTTGTAATTATCATGTTGTGGTTAGTAACAAGGATAGTGATCCTTGACCATCAATCCTTGCCAAGACCTTTTTAGTTGTTAGCTTATTTTCTTTGTCTTTTACATTTCTTGTTATCAAACCCAAAATCCCAAAAATATACAATCCCATAACCAATAATATACACACTTTCCTGTAATTTCTTGAGAGACGACTCAAGATTTAAATATTTCGGTTATTTTTATTGGGTTTGTACTTGTGACAAACAAATTAAACTTTAATTGAGGATTGTTTGAAACTATACCTGCAACAGAATTATTTTGTGAAATTCCTAAGAGACATTTATTCCCCATCAATATGTTGGACATCGATTAGTGGACTAGGAAAAGGATGATCGTGACCGTCGGGGTGTAACCAAGAAAAAGGAAAATCATAAGGCATGTCCGGGTCAAAGTCCGAACTATCTAATGAGTGTAAAAAGTGCCTGTCGCACAACACATACATACATACACGAGGGTCGCTGCCAAACACATAATAACTTCCAAACGTTGAGTCCTCGAAGATGAACGGAAGGTCCAACTCATAGAAAAGCACTCCCATTTCCATCTAAAGGGAAGAATAGGGGGTAAGAACTTGTATGTTCTTAGTAAGGTCGAAATTATTAGTTAAGTTTATAGTTTTCATTGTTTATCAAATGAGCAGCATGTAAACAGAGAATATGAAAAACAGTAAGCAAATAGAAAATATAGAAAGCACCACATAAAAAAAAACTCCAAAAGAAGAGATACGTTTGTAAAGAATACATAACAAAAAATATACGCAAACAAGTATGATGCATGTCTAGTCCTAGTGCAGGTTATGAGCTCATGTGTCAGTTTCGACTCGCTCCCAACAATACCCATCACACCTGGCCAGATATGTCATTTCCAGGGCTAAGCAAAGCTAAGCACGTTATATCATAACCTCTGTAATCACTCTCTTGAGTTATAGGTGCGGCTCTCTGTGGCCAATGTATGCACGTCATAACCTTTATAAGCACTCTTTCAACTTACAGGTACAACACTTCTGGGGCTGATGTATGTCTGGAAAGCAAATTCAATCTATGGGTGTCCCCGTCATTCATATCCGACTCTAAAGCCCAAATCAACAACCATTATCCAGCCTAATGGCCCAATCAATATTCATCAATTTTCACAAGTAACCTTTAACTTATGTATTCTACTTTTCTCTATCTTTTAGGGCCAAGCCCACTTTAATTAATCTCTTGTCTCTGTTCTCTTGTATTAATATTTTTTCTTGATGTTCTCAATCTCCTTTTACTAGTATAGATAATTATGATTCTCTTCTCAAGTCTCTCGATAGGTGTTTTATGAAGAAATCCCTAAATTCTCGACTTTTAGATTATCTTTCTACGTCTTTTATTATAATTACCATTATATTCCTTAAATTTTACACTATTTGCCTTTTATGTCTTTATCTTTTATTTTAATTTTTCTTACATCCTTTAGTTTTAAATATTAATCTTTAACCCTAACACTTTAGTTACTTACGTAGTAGCTTCTAAGCTTTAGCTAATTGCATTAAAACCCTTCAGCCTTTGGACTAATTGCACTTTTACTTTTCAAATTTTTTACCAAATTATATTTTCCTTTAATTCTTTACAAAATTTTGTTATATTGTGCTTTGGTACTTAGTAACGGTTAAGGGGAAAGATTTGGGGAAGGGTGGTTAATTTGATTGGGGAAGGGGGTGTAGCAGAGGGGACTAGTGGTAGGACCCACAATCTTTCCCAATTTCAAAATTTGAATCCCCTTCGAAGGGGTCTTCGAGGCACTACCGGTGCTAAACACTAGGGATATGGCATTTAGTGCCACCCCCGCATTGCATTTCTTTTGTGAATCCCTTGGCGCTAAACGCTCAAGGCTCGCATCTGGCACGACAAAACAGTAGCCAAATCCATTTTTAAAACTCTCCTGGAGCTAAACATCATATAGTCGCATTTAGTGCCACCAACACAGTAGCAAATCTCCATTATGTAGCACCCTTGGTGCTAAATGCTAAGTACCCATATTTAGCACCACCAAGATAGTGGTGAGACCTCAAAATACGTGGCTCCTAGTGCCAAATGCCAGGTTGTGGCGTTTAGCACCAAGACACCCGAATTGAAACTCCTCTAGAGTGTTCTGAACTTCCTTTTAATTGCACCAGTTACTGTCATAAACTCTTTGCATGACCAAAATACACATAAAAAGAAGAAAATCTATAAACAACTAGAATAAAGTAAGTAAAGCCAAAATGAATATAAAATTAAAGGATACTGAGGATTGGGTTGTATCCTAGCAAGCACTTATTTAACGTCACTAGCTTGACGGTTAGCTCTGCTAAGTCAGCAGATGAACAGACCACTGGTGATCAACTTCGTCTCCAAGATAGTGCTTCAGCCTCTGGCCATTGACAATGAACCTCCTATCAGAATTTTCTTCTTGAATTTCCACATGACCATAAAGAGACACCCTAGTTACCACAAACGGCCCTGACCACCGGGAGTTCAGCTTTCCTAAAAAAATCTTGAGCCTTGAATTAAATAGCAAGACTTTCTGGCCTAGATCAAATGTTCTGGTGGCTATCTTTTTATCATGTCACACCTTTGTCTTCTCTTTATAGAGCTTGGCATTTTCATATGCTGAGTTTCTAAATTCATTAGGCTCATTAAGTTGGAGGAGCTACTTCTCTCCTGTAGCTTTGACATTAAAGTTTAGGAACTTTGTAGCCCAGTAAGCTTTGTGCTCCAATTCCACTGGCAAGTGACAGGCTTTGCCATAGACCAAATAATATGGGAACATGCCAATAGGAGCCTTGAAAGTCGTCTGGTATGTCCACAGAGCATCATCAAGCTTCCTAGCCTAGTCCTTCCTTGAAGCACTAACGATCTTCTCCAGAATTCTCTTGAGTTCTCTATTAGAGACCTCATCCTGTCTACTTGTCTAAGGATAATAGGGGGTAGCTACCTTATGACAGACTCTATATTTTTGAAAAAGATAGTCCAGTTGTTTGTTGTAGAAGTGGCTGTCCCCCATAATTGATTAGTGTCCTTAGGACACCAAACCAACTGAAGATATATCTCTGAAGAAAGTTCATCACTACCTTGGCATTATTAGCGAGAAAAGCCACTATTTCCTTCCACTTGGACACATAATCCACTGCCATTAAAATGTATTTGTTTGAGTATGAGGAAGGGAAGGGTCCCATGAAGTCAATATCCTACACATCAAACAACCCAATCTCTAATATTCCCTGCTATGGCATCTTATTATGGTTGGGAAGATTTCCAGCTCTCTGAAACTTGTCATAATTCCTCACAAAATCTCGAGCATATCTAAAGAGAGTCTGCCAATAAAAATCGCTCTAGAGGATCTTTGTTGTTGTCCTCTCACCACAAAAGTGGCCACCGTACTCAAACCCATGACAATGAAAAAGAATCTATTGTGCCTCCTCATCCAGAATACATCGTTGGATGATAGCATCTGAGCATCTCTTGAAAAGATAGGGATCCTCCTATAAGAAATACTTGGCAACACTGAGTAGCTTCTTCACCTACTATTTAGTATATACTCTTTTGGGATAAACCTCATAGCCTTGTAATTTACAATATCTGTAAACCACAGGGCTCTCTATATAGCAAAGAGTTACTTATAAGGAAAAGGTGGGTTGTTGCACGACATCTTCAGGCTCAATCCTGGAAAGGTGGTCAGCCACTTGATTATCTGACCCTTTCTATCTCTAATATCAATATCAAACTCCTGAAGAAAGAGTACCCACCTGATCAAGCTTGGTTTATCATCCTGTTTGGTCAAAAGGTACTTAAGAGCAGCATGATCAGTATAAACAATAACCTTAGATCCAATCAAATAGGACCTAAACTTATCAGAAGCAAAAATTACAGATAATAGTTCTTTTTCTGTAGTTGTGTAATTCTTTTGTGCGTTATTTAGCACACGATTAGCATAATAAATGAGGTTTACAAGCTTGTCTTGTCTCTACTCTCAAGACAGCCCCTATAGCATGGTCACTGGCATCACACATCAATTCAAATGGTAACTCCTAATTAGGAGGAGCTATGATGGATGCAGAGACAAGTTGAGCTTTCAGAGTCTCAAAATCATGCAAACAATCATCATTAAAGCAAAAAGGAATGTCTGCCACCAAGAGGTTGCTCAAAGGTTTAGTAATTTTAGAAAAATATTTTATAAACATTCTATAAAAACCTGCATGTCCTAAGAAACTCCATATTGCCTTTACATTAGTAAATGGTGGTAATTTTTCAATTACCTCCACTTTAGCTTTATCAACCTCTATTCCTTTAGTTGAAATTCAGTGCCCAAGAACAGTACCATCAGTTATCATAAAATGGCATTTTTCCAATTCAAAATAATGTTTGTTTCTTAGCACCGCTTCAAGACTAAGGAAAGATGTCTCAGGCAAGAATCAAATAAATTACCAAATATAGAAAAATCATCCATAAATACCTCAATAAACTTTTCAACCATGTTAGAAACTATGGAAAGCATACACCTTTGAAAAGTTGTTAGGGCATTGCACAATCTAAACGGCATCCTCCGGTAAGCAAATACATCGAAAGAACAAGTGAATGTCATCTTCTCCTGATCTTGAGTGTCCACTGGAATCTGATTATATCCAAAATAATTATCTAGAAAACATTAAAATGCATGTCCAGCTAACCTCTCAAGCATCTGATCAATAAAAGGTAAGGGGAACTGATCCTTCCTAGTTGCAGTGTGGAGCCTCCTGTAGTCAACGCACATACATCACCCGATGACGGTTCGTGTAGGAATCAGCTCATTCTTCTCATTCATGACCACAGTTACGCCTCCCTTCTTGGGAAAAACTTGCACGAGACTCATGATAATGAAAGAATTATGCCAATTCGGAAAATAGAATTTCTTCTGTTGCAAGTATAGTCCAAACCGACAATGGATCCTCTCAATCAAATTTTTAAGTTCAAAAGATGTCACAATCAATGCAAAATAATAACCGAGAGTATTTAGACTCCCGGGTCGTCTTCCCAAGGAGTTGCAAATGAGATGCACAATTATTGGCTATGGAAAAATGGGGGTTTGATGGCATGAGACAAGGAATGGAAATAGCAAGGAATGAAACAAGCATGCAAGTAATTAAATGAAAGCAACTAAAATAATAAAAATGGAATTCAAATACTAAAAAGGGCTCTTGGCAAGAATTGGGGAATTAAGGATTCCTATCCTAGTTGTGGACCACAAACATGGTAATTGTGTGGAATTAATCCCAATTAGTCAATCCTAACATCGAGGATTAGTCAAAGGGCATAATTGATCTTAATCTACAAGGCCTAGCCAACTCTATTAATGGGAGGCTTAGAGTTAGTGGAAACTAAATCAATTAACAATCCTCACACAATGTGGAATGGACATCTGCAACTCAGGTTCACCCAATCACCCAATTTCCCAACCAAGAGTGTGAAAAATTAGGCAAAAATCCAATCAAGCATTTTATCAAACACTTGGTGAGCATAAAAGGAAAACATGATAAAATAACAAGAAATAATAAATTCTACAACTATACCAAGCAAGGAAAGTAAGAATAACAACTCAGTTCAACAATAAAAGAGCATGAAACATAAATTACATTAAATGGAAATCAAAATAACAAGAGTACTCATAAACATAAAAAGTAACAAAAATGAGAAATTAACAAGATAACATAAGAAAATTAAGGCAATAGACCAAAGAAAGGTAGAATAAACTAGATGAAAACAAGAATTAAAAATAGAAATTATAAGAAAATTAAGCTAAAAACCCTAGGTTCTAAATACTGCCTTAACCTCTCCTTTCGTAGAAGTCTCAACAGTTGAGTACAGATGCTAATTTGTAGCAACTGTCTCAATAAGCTCATGAGATTCTTCAATGGTCTTTCTCATGTGTATGGAACTACCAGCAGAGTGGTCCATAGATATTTTAGTCATGTCTAAAAGTTCATAGTAGAAGACGTCTAACTGTACTCCATTTTAGTGGGACATTTTCTTAGCATCCTTCTATTCCTCTCCCAGGCATCATGAAGAGATTCATTATCTCCCTGTTTGAAGCCTTGGATGTCCAGTCTCAGCTGGGTCATCTTTCTTGGAAGAAAGTATTGATTTAAAAACTTGTCAACTAACTGTTTCCAAGTTTTCAAGCTAGCTTTGGGCTGGTTATCCAACCACCTCTTTGCTTGGTCCTTTACATCAAAAGAAAAGAGTAATAATCTGTAGACATATTGGTCTACTCCCTCATTGTGTACTATGTTATCAATCTTTAATAAATCTGCCAGGAACTCAGTAGGTTCTTCCTGTGGAAGTCCAGAATACTGCTAATTTTGCTGCACTATGGTAATGAGTAGAGGGTCTAGTTCAAAGCTACTTGCTCTAATGTGAGGTATGCTAATACTTCTTCCATAGAAGTCAGTAGTGGAATTAGTATAGGACCCCAGAGTTCTTCTGAACTCTTCATTCTCATTCGGGTTCATGATGAAGAAAGGTAGAAGAAGAAGAAGAATGAAGGATAAAGATGTAAATTGTAATTAAAATATTTTTATTTTTATTTTATTTATTGATTTAATTCGAAAATAAAGGTTAATTATTTAAAAAGAATTGAAAATTAATTAATAAATTTCGAAAAAGAAGAGAGAGAATTAGAAGAAGAAATTTTGAAAATTAGAAGAAAGAGGAATTAGTTAGGAAGTTTTGAAAAAGAAGAGTGAGAAAACAAGTAACTAATTAAGAAAGATTTGAAAACAAGATAAGATATAAGATTAGAAAAGATTTGATTTTAAAATTATCTGAAAAAGTCAACAAAATAAGATAAGAATTGAAAAGATTTGAAAAAGATTTAATTTTAAAAATTTAAAAGAAGATAAGATAGAAAAGATAAGATAAGTTAGGTAAGAAAGATAAGATAAGGAAGTTAAGAGAAGATAAATTTTAAATTAAAAAGATTTGTAATTAAAATTTGAATTTTGAAATTTAAATTTTGAATTTTGAATTTTGAATTTTGAATTTGAAATTTTAAAATTTGAAATTTTAAATTTTGAATTTTGAATTTGAAACAAGATACAATACAAGTTTGAAAAAGATTTGAATTTTGAAATTCGAATTTAAAATTTGAATTTGAAATAAAATAAGATAAAATTTTTGAATTTTAAAGAAAGATAAAAAGATAAGATAAAAATTTGAAAAAGATTTTATTTTTGAAAAGATTTGATTTTGAAAAGATTTGAATTTTGAAATTTAAAACCTGAAATTTTAATTAAAATTTTTGAAAAATTAATTAAAAATAAGAAAAGATATTTTATTCTTTTTATTTTTGAATTTAATGAAGAGAGAGAAAAATAACAAAAAGACACCAAACTTCAAATTTTTAGATTTAAGAACACCTAGTGTGCGAAAATTGCAAAGAAAAATACAAAAGACACCAAATTTAAAAATTTTAAGATCAAAACAAGAAGAAAAACAAGAACACTTTGAAGATCAAGAAGAACACCAAGAACAAAACTCAAAGAATTCAAAGAATACAAGAACACGCAAAAGACACCAAACTTAAAATTTTTGAAAACCAAACACACAATTTTCGAAAAATTAAAAGAAAAGACACAAGAAGACATCAAACTTAAAGATTGACACAAGAATCAAAGAAAAGAAACTATATTTGAAAATTTTTTCGAAAAAGGACTCAAAGAAATCGAAAATTCAACAAGAACAAGAACAACAGACTCAAACAAAAGATAAAGATTAATAAAGAAAAGAAAATATTTTTGAAGAAATTTTGAAAAAGAAAATAAGAAATACGTAAGACTCAAAGTAAGAAAAATCAAAAGAAAATACATAGCCAAAAAGAGAAAAGGTTTTGAAAAAAATTTTTGAAAGAAAAAAAATTTTGAACTTTAAGCAAGAACAAGAACAAAATCAAAAGACTCAGATAAAATAAAATTAAACCTCTAAAGAAAAAGAAATTTACCTAATCTAAGCAACAAGATCATCCGTTAGTTGTCCAAACTCAAACAGTCCCCATCAACGCCGCCAAAAACTTGGTGCACGAATCCCCACATTTCGTACAACTGTACCATCAAGTGCACTAGGTCATCCAAGTAATACTTGAGCGAGTCAGGGTCGATCCCACGAGGATTGCGGTTTAAAGCAAGCTATAGTTATCTTGCAGATCTTAGTCAGGCAGATAGAAAAGTTGTTGGTTTGAAATTAGTTAAAAGCATAAAAGGAATAATGAGATCTAAACTAAGTTGACTTGGTTATAATGATAAGAAGATGGTTAAGACTTGGAGATGCTTTGTCCTTCTGGATTAACTCTGGTATTACTGTCTTCTTCAATTGTGAATGATTTCTTTTATGGCAGGTTGTATGTGATCAACGCCGTATGGTCGCGGTCATTAATCTCCTCTACTTCAAATCAAACGTCGGGTCAGCGGTCATCCAATCTGAATGGGGTGAAGCTCTAGCAGTCTATTCCCTTGGTGATTCTACTCAAAACGTCACAGACAAGGTCGAATCTTTCGGATCAGAGAATGCTGCGCCTTTGGGTTCTAGCCTCTACCACAGAGACCCTAATCTCCCCATAACTCGGCTGAACTGGTGTCTCGAGAAGTCCCTAACGAAGTCATGGATTAGTCGTCTGAGAGATGTATAATCAAGCTGGCGGTTCGATGCTTTCCCGTCACGTATTCACACGAATCCAAGAAGAACACGGGTGGTTGTCAGGCACGCGGTCTTAGTATGAAGAATGGAGCTGATTGTCACGGATCATGCCATTCATCAAGTTGAAGAACAAATATACATCTTAGAATTGAATCAAACACGGATTGAAGAGAAATAGTAATACTTTTATTAATTCATAGAACTCAGCAAGGCTCCTCCTCTCAACCAAGGAGGTTTAGAAACTCATACTGATAGGAAACACAATGATAAACGAAAATATGGCATAGAGGTCTATATAATTATGTAAAATATCCCTTAAATACTAACTAATGACTAAGGATTAAATAAGAAAGGGTAAAATAGTTTTTTAGTGCTTAAATCCACTTTTGAGGCCCACTTGATGAGTGTTTGGACTGAGCTTTGATGAGATCCATGTGCTATGAGGCCTCTAGGGTGTTAAACGCTGGCTAGGGGGTCCTATTTGGGCGTTTGGACGCTGGTCTCTTCTCCTTGGGCGCTGGACGTCTGGAATGGGGTAGGAGGCTGGTGTTGGATGCCAATTGTGGGCCTTCTATTCTGAAGCAAAGTATGCACTATTATACATTGCGCTTCCGAGTGCAAGAAGGTCAGATCCGGACAGCATCTGCAGTGCTTTCTCTGTCTCTGAATCAGACTTTTGCTCCAGCTCCTCAATTTCAGCCAGAAAATTTTTGAAATTGCATGAAAACACACAAACTCATAGTAGAATCCAAAAATGTGAATTTTACACAAAAACCTATGAAAACTTAAATAAAAATTAAACAAAACATGCTAAAAACTATATATATGAAATGATGCCAAAAAGCGTATAAAATATCCGCTCATTAGTAGGTTGTGCATGTATTAGGTGAGAACTTAGGTTAAGCAAAGATTTAAATTTTAGCTCACTTGGCCATACATATATCCTTATCTTTACTCTTAGCCCCATTACAACCTTGAAAAGCCCTCATGATATTTGCATATGTACATTAAATATTTGTTGACTGGTTAGATGAAGAACAAACTTTAGAAAGCATGATTAGATTAGAATTGAGTGGATTAACCCTAAACATTTGAGCGACTATAGTGCATATACACATCCGGTGAGGGTTCAATTGCTCAATCCCATATTTCCATCTTTGATAATTGCTTATCTTGCAAGTTTGTAAACTCTTTTGAATAACTCAATTCAATTGTGAATTTGGTTTTGGTATGATTATTTGAGCCCTTGATTGGGCATACATGCCTTCTTGAAAATTTGATTTACTTTGACAACATATATACTTATATGTATATAGATAATAATTAGAATAGTTATATGCATATAGATAATTTGGATTTAGATAACCTACATTGAATAAAATTGATAATCCCTTTTTTGTCTTTCTTGAGTTTAGCATGAGGACATGCTAATGTTTAAGTGTGGGGAGATTGACAAATCACAATTTTATGGATTATTTTGTATTGAATTTAGTGGATTTTATCAACTTTTCCCACATTTATTCACTAAAACAGCATAGTTATGTAATTCTCCCTAAATTATGATTAATGATTAAAAACATGCTTTTTAGGCCTTAAATTTGCCAAAGTTAATCCACTTTCATTCCACTCGATGCTTTGATATGTTTGTTAGTGATTTCAGGTTTAAGAGGTAAGGATTGGATCAAAGAAGTGAAGAAAAAGCATGCAAGATGGAAAATTCATGAAAAACAAGGATTTGTGGAATTAAATGCCACACGTACGCATGAGAAGGGAATTTGTCAAGGTGACGCGTACGCGTGACCCACGCGTATGCGTGACAAGCAGCACGTGACTTCATTAAAGAAAATGTGACTGGCAATTTCTGAGCTACATCAGGCCTAAATCCAACTTTTTTCTGAAGCTATTAGAGACTGAATTCAAGATGGGACAAAGGGAGAGCAAATGGGAATAGAATAGAAACATGCTTTAGGTCATTTTAGAGAAAGAAGCTCTCTATTCTCTCTAGAATTAGGGTAGAGTTAGGATAGATTTCTCTTAGGTTTAGAATTTATTTCTTGCAATTTATTGTTCTTGCATCTTTGCTTTCTTAGTTTTACTTGTTCTTTCCTTTATTTCGTCACTTTTATGTTCATGCACTATTGTTGGATTTGAATTATCTTTAATGCAATTTTTATGTTTTATGTTTTATGTTTCTTATTGTCTAATTGAGTTGTTATTATTGTTTTCTTGCACTTGGTAGTTTTAGATTTTATATTTCTTGCTATTTTACCATGCTTTCCTTGTATGCCTTCCAAGTGTTTGATAAAATACTTGGTTGGATTTTAGATTAGATTTTTGTGTTCTTGACTTGGGTTGGTAACTTGGGTAACCTTGAGTTACTAATGTTTAAGTGATTGATAATTTGTCTCCATTGACTCTAGTTTTCACTAAATTAATTAGTGAGTGGCTAGGGCTTATGGACTAGGATCCATTAAAATCACTTGACTTTCCTCTAATTTTGGGAATGGCAAAGTGGGAGTGATCCTTGTAATTATCATATTGCGTGGTTGGTAACAAGGATAGTGATCCTTAACCATCAACCCCTTGCCAAGACCCTTTTTACCATTTGAGTTTCCTTTCCCTTTTTAGTTAATTACCAATTACTTTCTTGTTATTACATTTCTTGTCTCTTATTACAAAAATCTCAAAATATTTCATAGCCAATAATTGAGCACTTGATTGCAATTTCTAGGGAGAACGACCCAAGGTTTAAATACTCTCAGTTTTTATTGGGTTTGTACTTGTGAGAAATGGTGCGCGAAATTGTGAACAATACTTTTCACAACTCTCATAATCCCCGGTCATGAACCCCAAAAACTTGGTGTTCAATACCATGGCATTACACAACTTCGCACAACTAACCAGCAAGTGCACTGGGTCGTCCAAGTAATAAACCTTACGCGAGTAAGGGTTGATCCCACGGAGATTGTTAGTATGAAGCAAGCTATGGTCATCTTGTAAATCTTAGTCAGGCAAACTCAAATGGATATGATGATGAACGAAATAAACATAAAGATAAAGATAGAGGTACTTATGTAATTCATTGGTAGGAACTTCAGATAAGCGCATGAAGATGCCTTCCCTTCCGTCTCTCTGCTTTCCTACTGTCTTCATCCAATCCTTCTTACTCCTTTCCATGGCAAGCTTATGTAGGGTTTCACCATCGTCAATGGCTACCTCCCATCCTCTCAGTGAAAACGATTGCATATGCTCTGTCACAGCACGCG
>NC_029778.3:45008606-45027862 GCF_000817695.3 Arachis duranensis
TGAAGCATTTTCGTGTAGAGACCTTTTCTGGGGTTAAACGCCATCTCTTAATCCAGTTTGGGCGTTTAACTCCAAGTCTTGTGCCAGTTCCGGCGTTTAACGCTGGGATTTCTGTGGGTGACTTTGAACGCCGGTTTGGGCCATCAAATCTTGGGCAAAGTATGGACTATCATATATTGCTGGAAAGCCCAGGATGTCTACTTTCCAACTCCGTTGAGAGCGCGCCAATTGGGCTTCTGTAGCTCCAGAAAATCCACTTCGAGTGCAGGGAGGTCAGAATCCAACAGCATCTGCAGTCCTTTTTAGTCTCTGAATCAGATTTTTGCTCAGGTCCCTCAATTTCAGCCAGAAAATACCTGAAATCACAGAAAAACACACAAACTCATAGTAAAGTCCAGAAAAGTGAATTTTAGCTAAAAACTAATAAAAATATACTAAAAACTAACTAGATCATACTAAAAACATACTAAAAACAATGCCAAAAAGCGTACAAATTATCCGCTCATCAAGAAACAAATTAAACTTTGATTGAGGATTAATTGTTGGTTCGGACTATGCTTACAAAGAAATTCCTTTGAGAAATCTAGACCGACATTTATTCTATCATCAACACACCTTCCAACTTCACAACCTTTCTCCCAACCATTGAACCTTCTCTTTCACCTAAATGTAAAGTTTTTCAACCCTTGCCCCAAGAACAATAAGATCTTCAAGATTTTCTCCAAGAGTAAGGAGAATTCCAAAGGAAGCAAGGGGAGTTCATGACTACCATAGCCGAAGCGGTGAACCGCTTGGCCTTACTACGCTCAAGCAATCAAGACATTTCCCTTGAGAAATATGGAGGATCAAATAAGGAGTGTAGCGAGGAGGAGAACATGGAGCCTAAAATAGAAGAAGTGGAGTCAAGGCTTGCGTCGCAAGAGGAGAAAGGTAAAACAATTGAACCAGAAGAGGTGAATGGAGAATTGAGGGAATTTCATTAAGAAGTGGAATCCATCATCAATGATTTTCCATCCACCATGGTCAATCCCCTCAATAATCTTGAGAAACCTTTCTCCTTTGAGTTTGAGAGGGATATGGAAGTAGACTTCACACAACCTCCTAAGTATCGATTGAATGATATTAGAGAGAACTTGGAGGAGGTTGGTGAGGAAGAGCTAGAAAAGGGTGGTGAGGAAGAGGTGGTCACTCAAGAAGTGAAGGTATTCATGCAAAGGCCCAAAAAATCAATTCCATTCCAAGGAAAATTTGAGCGGGTAACAATTTCTTCAATGAGCTTCATAGGCTCACATCAATTTGCTATCTTGGAAATAGATCACTAACTTAAGATCCTTCTTGAGGTGTTCAACAATGAAGACATGGGTGTTGGTTGCCAATGGAATTCAAGGCTCACCAAAGAAGCCAAGATAAGAAGTAAAATTCAAAAGTGGTGCAAGGCTCAATGGGGAGGATTCCAAGATTTATTTGAGTGGTCAAAGGTGATTTGGGAGGTTGTCCATCCAAGTGCAAGAGCAAGAATCAACAAGAGGATGACCGAAAAACTAAAGTTTGGGATCTCGGAGGATTTTGAAAGAGCAAACATGGGTGGAAACTCAAGGATGAGTTGAAGTATAAGCAACCTTGACACAAGCTTCACTCAAAAAGTCTAACTTAAGGACTTTAAACCAAAGTGCTAGGTGGGAGACACCCCACCATGGTAATATTTTTCTACCCCTTTCTCTCTTTTAGCTTTTGTTTCTTGAATAATTGCTTATCTTGCTTAGTTTAGTTTATTTTCATTTTAGTTTGATCATGT
Organism: Arachis duranensis; assembly: GCF_000817695.3. Lineage (NCBI taxonomy): Eukaryota > Viridiplantae > Streptophyta > Magnoliopsida > Fabales > Fabaceae > Arachis > Arachis duranensis. The sequence goes on from NC_029778.3 coordinate 45,010,402, forward strand.
GTTTTTGATGAATGATATGTTTTGGGGTTGAAGAACTTTGATTGATATCATGGTTGGTGCCTTAGAGGCATTAAAATCCTTGCAGAAATAGAGCATTGTGCATACGCACACAGCTGTGCGTATGCACACTTCCCCTAATTTTCGACATTTGTGCGTACGCACCCACCTGTGTGTACGCACACTTGTTTTCACACCCTCTGTTCAAAGCGCTCGCATCTGCTCGTGTGCGCGCAACCCCAACCTCTTTCATTCTGTGCGTAAGCACACATGATCTTTTACCGCTGTTTCAAAAAAAAAGTTTGCCCACTGTGCACGCGTACAGCCTCGTGCGTCCACACACTAGCTCGTACCCCTTCTGTTGGGAGTGCTCGCACACCTTTGTGCGTCTGCATCCCCTTTGTTTTTTCCTTTTTGTGCATATGTACGCACCTTTTTGCGTACGTGCAGACGTCGATCTAGGCGTTAATCAGGGAGAAACACCCTGTTGCGCCAGCCAACTTCCATTCTTTTTCTTTGCTGCTGCGCCCTTCAGTTCTCCCGGTTCCCTTCCGGCGACGCTGCTGCCGGCACAGTAGCCGTCGTTCAGCCGCCGCCACCCTTCTCTTTTCTTCTTCTTTCTTCTTCTTCTTCTTCTTCTTCTCTATTTACTCTTCTTTGTTTTGTTTATTTGCTTGTTTAGTTTTTGTTTTCTTTATTTAACTTTGGTAATCTAGTTTAAGTTTTGCTTAATTAGTTGTTGTTGAATTGCAAGTGTTTAATTTTTGATTTATGTGTTGTTAATGCTTGAATTTTGGCTTGAAATTGTTGAATTTGTGCACTGCATACCATGTGTTCGATAAAATGCCTGAATAAACTTTAAGTCTAATTCACATGTTGTAGCTACCATATGTGTTAGGCTATATCCTTGTTTGGCATTCTAATAAAGAATTGTGCACTTTTGAATGAATGTGATGATAAATTTTGGATTGAATTGAGCTGATTTCATCATATAAACCCACATTTATTCATTTAAATATCATATTTTTGTGTTTTCTCTCTAAATTATGTCTAATTGTGAAAACATACTAGTTTGTGCTTAATTTAATTAATTTTATTCTACTTTCATTCCATTCGATGTCTTGATACTTTTGATGAGTGATTTCATGTGTAACAGGTAGGAATGGCTTGATAATAGTGGAAGAGAAGCATGCAATTGGGAGAGAAATGAAGAAAACAAAGGAGAAGCACATAGCCATGTGTGCATACGCACAACTATCTGTACGTACGCACAAGATGGAAATTAGCAAGTGTGCGTATGCATAGGATGAAAATCAGCAAGTGTGCTTATGCACATAGCTGTGCATACGCACAGGTACCAGTGCATGACTTGATTAAAAAGTCACGTGGCTCGTATTTTGGGAGGTTTTTTGGCCCATTTCTGAAGGCATTGGAGCATATAAGAAGGGCTAGCAACATAGGATAGATACCCTACATTACACAACACACTTAGATAGTTTTTAGGGTAGTTTTAGGTAGTTTTAGCTTAGGTTTTCTCTCAATTTCTTTAAGGTTTAGTTAGGTTTATATTTCAAGTTTTCATTTTCCAATTTTGATTTTGGATTCTAGCTATTTCTATTGTAAGTATTTCCTAATTTCCTCTTTTATTACATTACTTGTTCTACACTTTCTTATATTTTAATGAACTTTATCAATATATACATAGTTTTGCAATTTTGAGTTTGAGTTAATGAATTCGATGATTGTTGGTTATTATATGTTTGTTTGAGTTACTCTTGTCAATTTTTATCATTTGTTGCTCATAGTTTCAAGCATTTTCTCAATTTTGTCATATTTTGTGAATATGCCTATCATGTGTTTGATGAAATGTCAATTTTGATTATGAGGTAGATTTATACTTCTTGGCTTGGAAAAATGAGTATATGAAATACTAGAGTCACAATGTCCGACATTTAGTGATAATTCTTGGGTTGTTAGTTGTTACTGTTTCCACTAACGCTAGCTTTTTACTAAGGTAATTAGTAAGTTAGCTAGGATTTGTGGTTTAATAACAATTATGCTTACTTGACTTACATTTCGATGTTAAGGACTGACTAGGTGAGATTAATCTATGATCATTATCATAGTTGTGGTTATGGTGAGGAAAGGATTCTATAAATCATCCCAAGTCAAGGTTTTCATTTATGTTTTGAACCACATTTTCATCATTTTAAAGCATTACTTATCTATATTACATAGATAGTTCCTTAATTCCTTTATTAGTTTATTAATTGCAATTTTGATTGTTCTTTAATTCCTTTAATTATTTGCTTCATTATTGAAAACTCCCTTGCTTTTCACAACCAAAATTGTGCGCTTGTGGTTACTAGTTCCTAGGAAAGATGACCCAAGGTTTAATTAATCTTGGTTATTTTTATTTGGATTAAACTTTGATCGGGAGGGTTACTTGTCGGTTTGGACTATGCTACCGACGAAAAAATTATTTTGCTAAATTTTCAAACCGTCGTTTCCCTCTTGAATAAAGTTTTTGGTGCCGTTGCCGGGGAATTGATAAGTCCATATTTGATGATAATTTTTGGCTTGAATTGGACGGATTTCATCACATAAACTCACACTTAATCACTAAAATAGCATACTTTTGTGTTTCATTCCTAAATTGAACCTAAATGTGAATAGATGTATTTTTATGCTTAAATTAAGCAATCTAATTCCACTTTCAATCCATTCGATGCCGTGATATATTTTGTGAGTAATTTCAAGTCAATTAGGCAAGAATATGCTTTGAAAGCGTGGCCCTATCTCTCTATGCCACGCTTTAAAAGCGTGGCCATATCTCCCACATATGGCCACGTTTTTAAGTGTGGCCATTTGTAAAAAGCGTGGCAAAAAAGTGTGGCGATAGGTCACCAAAAGCGTGACGATAGAGCAACCGCCACTCTTTCAGAGGTCACCCTTTCAAAAGCGTGGCGGTAGCTCAAAAAGCATGGCGAAAAGCTATTGCCACGCTTTTAAAGATTGGTAATAGAACTGTTTTCTTGTAGTGGACAAAAGTGGAAGGAAGCATGCAAGAAGGGAGAATACATAAAGAAGCACTCAGTCAAGTGTGCGTACGCACAAATGCATAAATCAGCAAGTGTGCATACGCACAACCTCCTATGCGTATGCACAAGTGGAAAAATCAGCAAGTGTGCATACGCACAAGTCTCTGCGCGTGACCTCATTAATGAAGCATGTGGCTCGCAATTTTTGGGGCTCTTTGGCCCAATTTTGGAGTGCTGAAGCCATTTTGGAGTGCTATAAAAAAGAAACTTCATCACATATCAAGGAAAGCTTAGAGAGCTCACTTAGACATAAGAAAACACATAATTAGGAGTAGGAGTAGTGATAGATTAGAAAATCCTCTCTTAGGGTTTTTAATTAGGTTTCATTGTAGACTTTTATACTTCAAGTTTTGATTTTAGATTTTGCTTATTGATGAGAGAACTTTTGTTGATATAGAATTTTCCTCAATTGAATGAATTCTCGTTACTAGTTCTACACCAACAAACAATCCTCTCAATCAAAAATTTGGTTTTTGTCACAAGTACAAACCCTAATAAGAATTAACCGGAGTATTTGGACTCCGGGTCGTCTTACGAGGAATTGCAATAAAGTGTATGATTATTGGCTATGAGGGGAGAAGGGGGTTTTGATTTGATGTTGGGGGCAAGAAATTAAATGGGCAAGAAAAGTAAATCAAGTAAGCAATTAAAGGAAGCAAGTAATAAAGAGAGACATTCATGGCAAGGGTTGAGATCATAGGCTTTCTATCCTAGTCATGCATTGATTAATTCATCTTATTTAGTCAACTCCAACAAACGGAAGAAGGTATCATGTCATCTTCACATAGGGAGAATGTCAAACAAGACTAATTAATCATGTCACAAATATAAACAAGAATTTATCTCATTACGTCATATCCAACATTGGAAGAAGGTATCATATTATCTTCCATGAGAGAAAGTCTAATAAGACTAGCTAATCTAAATCCAAAAGTCCTAATCAACTTACTAATTAAATTAGCAAAAGATTAGCATCAATGGAAACAATATTAGCTAACAACTCTAGATCACCAACATGAGTTGGATTTTTTATGACTCATGATTGCCTAATTACTCTTTCCAAGCCAAGAATGCTCAAAATCTACTCTAAAGCCCAACCAAGCATCAAATACACTTGCTTTGACTTCAATTCTAACCTTCATGATTGCCTAATTACTCTCTAGAAACTAACCTACATGATGGTAAGCTACAAACAATTGCTCCCCCTTGCTTGGACTTCAATTCTGCATCAAATACACTCAGAAACAAGCTGGATTTGGGCCTGAGAGACTCAAAAATCGCCCCCAGCAATTTGCCTTTAAGTGAGTCACGTGCGAGTATCGGCGCATGTGCGCGCTTTGCGCTAGCGCGTCGATTTACAAATTCTTCATCTACGCGGACGCAGCATCTGCGCATGCGCGTCTATAGGTGAGACCACTTTTACGCGTCCGCGCCTTGTGCGCGCCCGTGCCCTTTGATGCATTCCGATTTCTTTGTTTCTTCATGCACTCTCCTCTTTGTATGCTTTTCTACTCAGTTCACCCATCCAATACTTGCCTTGTGAACCTGAAATCACTCAACAAACACATCAAGGCATCGAATGGAATTAAGGTGAATTAAAATCACCAATTTAAGGCCTAAAAAGTATGTTTTCACATTTAAGCAAAATCCAAGGGAGAATTATAAAACCATGCTATTTCATTGAATAAATGTGGAAAAAGGTGATAAAATCCCCCAAAATAAGCACAAGATAAACCACAAAATCGGGGTTTATCAAATCTCCCCACACTTAAACTAAGCATGTCCTCAAGCTAAAATCAAGAAAGAAGCAAAGGGTACTAACATTTATTCAATGCAAACTAGCTAAATGTAATCTATCTATATGAATGCATCCACTTGGTCAAAACAAGTCAATTTCCAAGAATACAATTACAAGCACAAGGGCTAAAGCAATAGCAATCAAAGTAAACCAACAATTGAATTGAATCATTGAAAGATTTTTACAAACTCGCAAGAAAAGATGATCATGGGTGAAAACATGTAATTGAGCAATCGAACCCTCACCGGATGTGTATCCGCTCTAGGCACTCAAGTGTATGGGGTTGATTCACTTAATTCTCCCCTAATCATGCTTTCCAAGATTTGTTTTTCATCTAACAATCAACAATTACTTTATGCATGCATACAAATATCATGAGGGCTTCCCATAGGTTGTAATGGGGCTAGGGTCAAGGTAGGATGCATATGGTCAAGTGAGCTTGAAATTTGAATCTTTGATTAACTTAAACTTTCCACCTAACCTATGACGACCTATACAATTCTAAACAAACCTAACTACCCATTCTTCACTTTTCACACACTCATGCATTCTCTTTTGATCACCACACATATGCATTGATTATTATTGAACTTTGAACCTTGGGGCATTTTGTCCCCTTTTTATTGCAATTCTTTTTCTTTCTTTTTCTATTATTATTATATATATATATATATTGTTTTTCTCATTTTTTTTCTTTTCAAACTAAAATATATACAAGAACATCAATGCGTATGGTATAAACATGATTGATACATGAGTATGTACCTAATTCCCATGATTTTTCAACAAAAACATAAGAAACACACTTTTATCTCTACCCAATGTTCCCAACTCTCCCAAATCAAATGATAAACACTCTCACTAGCCTAAGCTAATCAAAGATCCAAACAAAAGACATTTATTGTTTTTCACTTAGGCTTGTAATGTGCTACAATTAAGAACAAATGGGTTAAGCATAGGCTCAAAATTGGCTAACAATGGAAGATAAAAGGTAGGCTATTTGGGTAAGTGAGCTATTTGAAATGATGGCCTCAATCATACAAATGCATGTATACACAAAGTAATGGACATAAAGAATCAAACAAACCAAAGATTACAATCATAAGAAGAGAATAATGTACACAAGAATGAAAATAAGTGGTTATGTGATGTAACCACACAATTAAGGCTCAAGTCTCACATGCTTGTGTTCTTAGCTCAAAAACATGATCCACAATTGTATAATTCAAGCAAGTTCTAAAAAAAAAATTTTTCAATCAATTGGGGTCTCTATAGATAAAATCCTTGGACAATATCATGATTTTGACTAAGCTTAATATATACATATGCAAAATAAGAAAATGCAACTAAAAATCCTAAAATAAAATGCAAAAGTATTGGGATTAGAAACTTGTTACCCAAAAATGCCGAGTAGTCAGATGACCTCCCCACACTTAAAAGTTTGCACCGTTCTCGGTGCACTCAAAGATGAGCAAGGGGGTACGGCGACTTTTCGAGTTGCTACCTTCAGCTGGTAAATCAACCGGTTGCTGCGTGTTCTACTCCCGCTTCCATTTTTACTTGTGATGATTCATCCTGAATAATAGAAAACATGATAGTAAGAAAAGTGAATGTGCAAGAAAGGAAACGTAAATTGTTGGAATGAGGTAAATCACTAAAATTGAGTGAGTAAATTAGTGTGACATTAATTAAAAATAGGTGTGTGAATCCTAACTTGCATGCAGTTTTAGAACTCACACCCTAGTAATTAAAAACCGTGTCACAATTATACAAAAGAGGTATGCACTTCACTCATTCTAGTGTGCTTGAAGTACTTCAAAAGACTTGTAGGGTAAGTCAACCAAACAAGTAGTGAAGAGGCATGAAAGCATTCAAGCAATTAATCAAGCAATGAAATTGGATAGTGCATGGACATTGATTGATGTGTAAGTGAATTTAGTGAACAAAATGGTATATATGAAACTTACAAAACAAATAATGACACATATTGAAGTTGTTACAACACCTTAGTGACATAGAGGTGAAACACATGGATGCTATGGAGCTTAGGAAAAAGGAATATGGAAGTGGAAATCAATCACATAGCAAGCATGGTCTACAAAGCTTTACAAAGCTCAAAAATATGTCACTAGGTAAGCTTTCGGTCCAATTTCACAATTCCACAATCTCAATGCATGAAATAGGTGATGATCAATTAGAACAAGCATCCTAAAAAAATGCATTGATAATGTATAATTTCCTAACAATAGATGATGAATGCATGGTGGCCAAAACATGTAATTCAAGGAGGTAAGATGCATGAAGGCAATGTAACAAGTACTTGGTATTCACAAATGTTAAGCATGGAAAGTTCTAGACCAAGTAACCAAATACAACCTCAACAAAGGAATCCAACAATGACAATTAACAACAATGATGTTAAACTAACATCCTATCAATAAGCAGCAGCAGTAAACAGTAAACAAGATTAGTAATCCAACACTTATAATGAGAAACGAAAATTAAACTAACTAACTAGCTAAAAGAAATGGTGTTACATGGTATTTGGTAGTGTTGGATGATGTTTGAAGGGTGGAAAGAAAAGAAGAGAAGAGAGAAGAAGGAAAGAAATGGGAAGAAGAGAAGAAAAGAAGATGGGTGATGTCGATTGGTGGAATGGCATCGACGCGTACGCGTGCGGCACGCGTGCGCATGGGTGGGTTATTTGGACAACGACGCATGCACGTGCTTGACGCGTACGCATGGGTCCTAGCACAAGGTTAGCACGAGGTGGGCACAACTCTCAGGAAAATGTATGGAAGTGTGAAACTTTCAATCCACGCGTACGCGCACATGACGCGTGCGCGTGGATGGTCGAAATGGCTTGGGCACGCGTACGCGTACGTGGCGCGTGCGTGTGGGTTGGTGCTCTATTTTTCAAAATTTTTCATGTTTTTGCACCAAACCAAGCATTCCAAACCTCCAAACAACTACCAAAACATCATAAAACCTTATTTAACCTACTAGACTCCCAAATAAACTAAACTAACTAAACAAAACATGAATTCAAACTAATTTACCATATATACAAAAGAGAAAAAGGGAAAGATGTTACCATGGTGGGGTGTCTCCCACCTAGCACTTTTGTTTATTGTCCTTAAGTTGGACTTATGGGGAGCTTCCATCAAGGTGGCTTGTGCTTGAATCCATCCTTGAACATCCACCAATACTTAGATCTCCATTGTGCTTCATCATCTAAAGTTAATAACTCCAAGCCTTGATGGAGTTCTTCACAAACCATGGGCTTCCAAAGTTGATTCTCCTTGTGTGATCTGGGATCCCACACCTTGTTTTGACACCCGTCTTTAAGTTGATCATCATTGTTCCATCCGGGTGGTAGAGACTTAGAATTCTCAAAGAAGTGACCAAACATCATCCTAGACCCAAGCAATCTAGTTCTATACCAAACCTTGCAATTGAACTTTGAACATGTAACCATGGTGAACCTAGAATGGCATTTCCAACCACTATCCATCTCTTTTTTACTCTTAAAGCCACAAATATGTCTAAGTTGACCATCCGTTTCAATCAAACCATATTCAAGGGGAATAATAAAGCTTAAGTATAAGGAATTTGCCCACTTGAATGAAAGAATGGATGGTGATGGCTTGGGGAGAGGTATTTCTAATGTCCTTGTAAGCTCTACTCTCTTGTGTTCTTCCTAGGTTGCCTCTACCTTTTCACAAACTTCTTCACTTTCAATCCTTTGTTCATCATTTTCATCTAGCTCTTCTCCATCACTCAAATCATAGATGGAAAGAAGAGAGAAATCTACCTCCACATTGCTTTCTAATTCATTGGGAGAAGGTTCTTCAAATTCAAAGGGTTCTTCACCAAGAAGATTGGATGCATGGCCTTTATCACCAAGGGAACTCAATTCTTGCTTCATTCCCTCCAAGTCTTCATTCGAAATTTGTTTTGGAGGTTGTGCACGGTCCTCCGCAACATCAAACTAAATTTTTTGAGGAATTTTCTTCAACTTGAGGTTCCCATGGAGGTTCCGCATCTCCTAAGTCTTCAACCACTTCTTCCTTGTCTTCGATGATCATAGGCTTCTCTAATTGTTCTAACACAAAATTACATTCCTCCTTATCCACCGGAGTTTCCAATCTCTCCTTCATGCTATGTTCTTCATTAGATTCTCCACATGTAGCCATGGAAGTTCCTTGAGTGCTCAAATATTGGGAGACTAATGATTTGTTACCGCATTTAGGGCGGCCATGAAATTTTGTGCATCCCTTTTCATCCCTTCTTGTCCTTGAGCAAGAACATTGATGCCAGGGCATCTAGGCCAGTTTCACTGGCCTTTTCTTTACTGTTTTAGGGTAGTTTCATGCATTTTCTTAGCAAATAAGGCAAATTTTGGATGAAATTTCATTTACACCTTGATTCAAGCAACTATTGTGAATTTTACATGATTTCATAAGGATTATGCAAGGATTGAATTGCAAATTGATGATGCATAATCTCATGACTTGGGCTGGAGCTTTGATGCACTTTATTTGCTTAATTTCAGGACAAAGGAAGCTAGGAAGACCACGTTAGTAGCCACGTTAATCTAATTAACGTGACCACTAACGTGGAATGGGAATGAGCTTGCAATGATAATGAGAAATGTGGTCGCCAATAACGCCTGTGAAGCCATCATAAGCCCACGTTAATTGCCACGTTAACTACATTAACGTGGTAGTTAACGTAGAGGAAAAAGGAGCTCCAGCGTTAGTGGTAAAAGTGAACACCACAAACGCTCCAAAATTGGCAATAGGCCACGTTAAGAGTCACGTTAACTTAGTTAACGTGAACTCTAACGTGGAAGGGATGACAATGCCAACATTAGTGACACTCACCTTTGTCACTAACGTTGGATTAAGCCAACAATGCCCACGTTTGTGGTCACGTTAAGACCACTAACGTGAAAGTTAACGTGGAGCTAAGAATCATGAGCTAACGTTAGTGACACTCACTTTTGTCACTAACATTGAAGATGGCATTTATTACCACGTTAGTAGCCACGTTAACCTAGTTAACGTGAACTCTAACATGGGAAAGAGGGGCGTTTGGAGCATTAGTGACAAAGGTAAGTGTCACTAACGCTCTCGAAGTTTAGGCATGCCCACATTAAGAGCCACGTTAACCTAGTTAACGTGAACTCTAAGTGAGGACAAGGGGCACAATGCAACATTATTGGAAAAGGTGATTCCCAATAACGCTTGTGAAGGATCGTGAGGCAACATTAGTGGTCACGTTAGTGCCACTAACGTTGAAGTTAACGTGGACTATTTTGGGGTTGGACGATAGTAAAAAAGGTGATTGCCACTAACGTTCTCAAACCCACATTTTCACTTAACGTTAACATCACTAACGCCCATGCCTAACTCACACTTTTCTGCAAGCTGAGCCCACTAAAGATTGTAACTGCTTCCACTCAAGATCTAAGGCCCACATCCAAAACTTGAAGAACTCACTAGAAGATCAAGAATAGTAGTATATATAGGAGTAGTTTTGAACTATAGAGAAGCGTGGCACTTTGGAGAACTACCCTCTATATATTTACTTTTCTGCATTTTCTAGCTAAGCATGTATTCTTTTCTGCCATTTTCCATTTCCAGAGCTATGAACAACTAAACTCCTTTCATTGGGTTAGGGAGCTCTGTTGTAATTTGATGGATCAATTATAGTTTTCATTCTTCTTCTTTCTTCTCTTCTCTTGATTTACTAGAAAGCTTTCGATCTTAATTCAATTGGTTAGTTGTCTTGGAAAAGAAACTCTCCATAATTGGATCACCTCTGAGCCTTGGAAAAGGGATGAGGAGATCATGCTAGAAATGCTTTCTCATGTTGGACTAAATTGGGGTCTGGGCGGATATAGTGACATGTAATCCTCCCAACACTTTGATTTGGAAATACATGTGGTATAATCAGTGACCATACTTCATCTCTTTCCATGAGCAATTAAATCAAGGAATTGGGCAATTGTTCAAGCTTAGAGAGATTGGGTTGCCAAGGAATTGGAATCCAATCACTTAAGATTGCCAAGGAGATCAATAGATGCTTTGATTGAGGAAGAGATGAAAATGAATTTAATCTGGAGAATACAACATCTCCTAAGCCCAATGAATTCCCCATCTCTGATCTTACCCATTCTCTTTACTTTCTGCCATTTATTTCCATATTCATCTCCCCCAATCTCCATTTAAGATTCTGCACTTTATTTTCTGGCATTTACTTTCTCGCCATTTAATTTTCCTGCAATATCAACCACCTTCTATTTAGCTCAACTAGCATAATCTTCCAACTAAAATTGTTTGACCAATCAATCCCTATGGGATTCGACCTCACTCTATTGTGAGTTTTTACTTGACGACAATTCGGTATACTTGCCGAAGGAAAATTTATTGAGAGACAAATTTTCGTGCATCAAGTTTATGGCGCCGTTGTCGGGGATTGATTTTGTATCAACAATGATTAAGTTGGAAGCTCACTAGATTGAGCATTTTTCTTTTGTTTGTTTATTTTATCTAGTCATTTACCTTCAGTTTATTTAGTTTCTTCCTCATCCTCTATTCCCTCGTTATTTTTTTTCTTTAAATTTACTTACAATTCTGCTCACTAACCCACTAACTGTTTGATAAATTACACCACTTATATTAACAATCACTCTAACAAGAATAATCACTTCATTTTATCTCTTGCCGTGTGCTCTGTTAGTTGTATGACAGGGAGAAGAGGCAGAGCTTCAACTTTCTTTGATTCAGAACCTGAGAGGACCCTCCATAGATCAAGGAGGGAAGTAAGAGGGAAAAGAGTTATTGGTGCTGAGGAAGAGGAAGAGTACTTTGAAACAAACATGGAGGAGAACTTGGAAAACAGCCATGAAGGAGAAGCTCACAACCATGCCAGATAAGGCCCTGTAAATCATGTTGGGCAAGAGAGGAGAGTTCTAGGTTCTTACATCAATCCAAACCCAGGAAATTGTGGAAGTAGTATCCAAAAGCCCACCATACATGCCAACAACTTTGAATTAAAACCCCAGTTCATCACCTTTGTTCAGAACAACTGCTCATTTAGAGGAAGTTCCCAAGAAGACCCCAATCAACATCTAACACCTTCTTGAGAATATGTGATACAGTAAAGTCTAATGGAGTCCATCCAGATGTCTATAGGCTGCTTTTGTTCCCTTTTTGACTCGGGGACAAAGCATCCAAGTGGCTGGAGTCCTTTTCAAAGGAGAGCTTATCAAATTGGGAAGATGTGGTAAACAAATTTTTGGCAAGATTCTACCCTTCTCAGAGAATTAACAGGCTGAGAGCTGAGGTGCAAAATTTCAGGCAACAAGATGGTGAGACTCTCTATGAGGCATGGGAGAGGTTTAAGGACTTAACAAGAAGATGCCCACTGGACATGTTCAATGAATGGGTTCAACTTCACATTTTCTATGAAGGTCTTTCTTATGAGTCAAAGAAGGCTGTAGACCATTCATCAGGGGGCTCTCTAAACAAGAAGAAAAACCATTGAAAAAGTCATAGATGTCATTGAAATGGTAGCTTAGAATGACTACTTCTATGCTTCTGAAAAAAGTAACACTCGAGGAGTAATGGAGCTGAATCACATGAATGCATTACTGGCTCAAAATAAGATAATCACCAAGCAGTTAGCAGATCTCACCAAGAAGGTAGAAGAAAACCAAGTTGCAGTAGTCATCACTTCATCACCAGCTCAAGAAAGAGTGAATATAGGAGAAGAAAGTAACTGGGAACAAGCCAATTATGTTGGGAACTAACCTAGACAAATCCATGATCCATACTCCAAAACTTACAATGCTGGATGAAGAAATCACCCTAACTTTGGGTGCGAAAATCAACAAGACCAAGGCCAAGACCAGAGACGCCACAACCACAATCCCAACAACAATGCAACTCACCAACATACCTCATAGAGATCCTATCAACACCCACCTAACCACCCTTCTCAACCACCTAACCTCAATCCACCATCGCTAACAGAGGATAGACTTTCTGATGAGCGGATAATTTATACGCTTTTGGCATTGTTTTTAGGTAGTTTTTAGTATAATCTAGTTACTTTTAGGGATATTTTCATTAGTTTTTATGTTAATATCACATTTCTGGACTTTACTATGAGTTTGTGTATTTTTATGTGATTTCAGGAATTTTCTGGCTGAAATTGAGGGACCTGAACAAAACTCTGATAGGAGGCTGACGAAGGACTGCTGATGCTGTTGGAATCTGACCTCCCTACAATCAAAATGAATTTTCTGGAGATACAAAACCTCAAATGGCGCGATCTCAACGGCGTTGGAAAGTAGACATCCAGAGCTTTCCAGAAATATATAATAGTCCATACTTTATTCGTGATTAGATGATGTAAACTGGCGCTCAACGCTAGTTCTATGCTGCATTCTGGAGTCAAACGCCAGAAACACGTCACGAACCAGAGTTGAACGCCCAAAACACGTTACAACTTGGTGTTCAACTCCAAGAGAAGCCTCAGCTCGTGGATAGATCAAGCTCAGCCCAAACATACACCAAGTGAGCTCCGAAAGTGAATTTATGCATCAATTACTTATCTTTATAAACCCTAGTAGCTAGTTTAGTATAAATAGAACTTTTGACTAGTTTATTAGGAGTCTTTTGATCATTCGGTCTTGTGACCACATGGGGGCTGGCCATTCGGCCATGCATGAACCTTTCACTTATGTATTTTCAACGGTGGAGTTTCTACACACCATAGATTAAGGGTGTGGTGCTCTGCTGTACCTCAAGTTTCAATGCAATTACTATTATTTTCTATCCAATTCGATTTATTCCTGTTCTAAGATATTCGTTGCACTTCAACTTGATGAATATGATGATCCGTGACACTCATCATTATTCTCACCTATGAACGCGTGTGACTGACAACCACTTCCGTTCTACCTTAGGCCGGGCGCATATCTCTTGGATTCCTTAATCAGAATCTTCGTGGTATAAGCTAGAATTGATGGCGGCATTCATGGGAATCCGGAAAGTCTAATCTTGTCTGTGGTATTCCGAGTAGGATTCCGGGATTGAATGACTGTGACGAGCTTCAAACTCCTGAAGGCTGGGCGTTAGTGACAGACACAAAAGAATCACTGGATTATACTCCAACCTGATTGAGAACCGACAGATGATTAGCCGTGTTGTGACAGAGCATTTGGACCATTTTCACTGAGAGGATGGGATGTAGCCATTGACAACGGTGATGCCCTACATACAGCTTGCCATAGAAGGGAGTGATAAAATTGGATAAAAGCAGTAGGAAAGCAGAGATTCAACAGGGACAAGTCACCTCCATACACATATCTGAAATTCCCACCATTCAATTACATGAGTAACTCTATCTTTAATGAATCTGCATAAGTATTCTATCCCTTTTATTATTGCTTTTTATTTATTATTTATTCCAATAATCACAATTCCCCTTTTTTCTGCCTAACTGAGATTTGCAAGGTGACCATAGCTTGCTTCATACCAACAATCTCCGTGGGATCGACCCTTACTCACGTAAGGTATTACTTGGACGACCCAGTGCACTTGCTGGTTAGTTGTGCGGAGTTGTGATAAAGTGTGATTCACGTTTGAGGGCACCAAGTCTTTGGAGCCATTATTGATGATCACAAATTCCTGCACCAAGTTTTTGGCGCCGTTGCCGGGGATTGTTCGAGTATGGACAACTGACGGTTCATCTTGTTGCTCAGATTAGGTAATTTTCTTTTCAAAAAGTTTTCAAAAATCTTTCAAAAATATTTTTTTATTATTTTCGTTTTTCTAAAGAACATTTTCGAAAAAAATTAAAGACAATACAAAAAAATCATAAAATCATAAAAATAAAAAAATATTTTGTGTTTCTTATTTGAGTCTTGAGTCAATTTTTAAGTTTGGTGTCAATTGCATGCTTAAAAATTTTTTCTTGCATTTTTCAAAAAATCATGCATTTATAGTGTTCTTCATGATGTTCAAGTTGTTCTTGGTAAGTCTTCTTGTTTGATCTTGATGTTTTCTTGTTTTGCATCTTTTGTTGTTTTTCATATGCATTTTTCGTTTGTTAGAGTCCAAGCATTAAAGATTTCTAAGTTTGGTGTCTTGCACATTTTCTTTGCATCAAAAATTTTTCAAAAATATGTTCTTGATGTTCATCATGATCTTCAAAGTGTTCTTGGTGTTCATCTTGACATTCATATTGTTCTTGCATGCATTAAGTGTTTTGATCCAAAATTTTCATGTTTTGGATCATTTTTATGTTTTTCTCTTTCATCATTAAAAATTCAAAAAATAAAAAATATCTTTTCCTTAATTTTCTCCAAATTTTCGAAAATTTGAGTTGACTTGGTCAAAAATTTTTAAAATTAGTTGTTTCTTACAAATCAAATCAAATTTTCAATTTTAAAAATCTTATCTTTTTTAAAACTTTTTCAAAAATTAAATCTTTTCATTTTTCTTATTAATTTTTGAAAATTCTTTAAAATATTTTCAAAATCTTTTTCTTATCTTTATATCAAATTTTCAAAAAACTCACTAACAATTAATGTGATTGATTCAAAAATTTGAAGTTTGTTACTTTCTTGTTAAGAAAGGTTCAATCTTTAAACTCTAGAATCTTATCTTTTAATTTCTTGTTAGTCAAGTAATCAATTTTAATTTTAAAAAATTAAATCTTTTTCAAAATATCTTTTTCTCAAAAATCTTATATTTTTATCATATCTATCTTATCTTATCTTTTATATCATATCTTTTTCAAAATTTTATCTTTTTCAAAAAAATTTTCAAAATATCTTATCTAACTTCTTATCTTCTTATCTTTTCAAATTTGATTTTAATATCTTTTTCAACTAACTATTTGAATTTTTGTTTGTTTCTTATCTTTTTCAAAACCACCTAACTACTTTTCCCTCTCTAATTTCGAAAATATCTCATCCCTTTTTCAAAAATTCTTTTTAATTAATTAATTGTTTTAATTTTAATCCTATCTTATCTTTTATTTTCGAAAATCATTTAACTTCTTTTCAAATTTATTTTTGAAATTTCTTCCCTCTCCCCTTCTTCTATTTATTTATTTATTTACTAACACTTCTCTTCACCTCTCTTCACCTCAAATCACTACCCCTACCTATTCATTCTTCTTCACTCCTATTCCCTTTCTTTCTCTACTAACATAAAGGAATCTCTATACTGTGACATAGAGGGTTCCTCTCTCTTTTCTTGTTCTCTTCTTCCCTATATGATCAGGAACAAGGAAAAAGACATTCTTGTTGAAGCTAATCCTGAACCTGAAAGGACTCTGAAGAGGAAATTAAGAGAAGCTAAATTACAACAATCCAGAGACAACCTTTCTGAAAATTTCGAACAAGAAAAGGAGATGGCAGCCGAACCCAACAACAATAATGCAAGGAGGATGCTTGGTGATTTTACTAAACTAACTTCCAAATTTGATGGAAGAAGCATCTCCATTCCGGCCATTGGAGCAAACAATTTTGAGATGAAACCTCAATTAGTTGCTCTAATGCAACAGAACTGCAAGTTTCATGGACTTCCATCTGAAGATCCTTACCAGTTTTTAACTGAGGTCTTGCAGATTTGTGAGACTGTAAAGACGAATGGAGTAAATCCTGAAGTCTACAAGCTCATGCTTTTCCCTTTTGCTGTAAGAGACAGAGCTAGAACATGGTTGGACTCACAACCTAAAGATAGTTTAGACTCCTGGGATAAGCTGGTCACGGCCTTCTTGGATAAATTCTTTCCTCCTCAAAATTTGAGCAAGCTTAGAGTGGATGTTCAGACCTTCAAGCAAAAAGATGGTGAATCCCTCTATGAAGCTTGGGAAAGATACAAGCAGATGACCAAAAAGTGTCCTTATGACATGTTTTCAGAATGGACCATATCAGATATATTCTATTATGGTCTACATGAGTTTTCCAAAATGTCATTGGACCATTCTGCAGGTGGATCTATCCACCTAAAGAAAACGCCTGCAGAAGCTCAAGAACTTATTGACATGGTTGCAAATAACCAATTCATGTACACTTCTGAGAGGAATTCCGTGAATAGTGGGATGCCTCAGAGGAAGGGAGTTCTTGAAATTAATGCTCTAAATGCCATATTGGCTCAAAACAAAGTGTTGACTCAGCAAGTCAACATGATCTCTCAAAGTCTGAATGGATGGCAAAATGCATCCAACAGTACTAAAGAGGCAGCTTCTGAAGAAGCTTATGATCCTGAGAACCCTGCAATAGCAGAGGTAAATTACATGGGTGAACCTTATGGGAACATCTATAATTCATCATGGAGAAATCATCCAAATTTCTCATGGAAGGATCAACAAAAGCCTCAACAAGGCTTTAATAATGGTGGAAGAAACAGGCTAAGCAATAACAAGCCTTTTCCATCATCTTCTCAGCAACAGACAGAGAATTCTGAGCAGAGTCCCTCTAATTTAGCAAATTTAGTCTCTGATCTGTCTAAGGCCACCTTAAGTTTCATGAGTGAAA
>NC_029778.3:45028005-45029288 GCF_000817695.3 Arachis duranensis
ATGAAGCTGAATGCCAAGTTGTTTGGTAATGAGACTTGGGAAGGTGAACCTCCCTTGCTCATTAGTAAACTAGATACATGGTTCGGAAAACTTTACCTCAAAAGAGACAAGATCCTGGTAAATTCTTAATACCCTGTACCATAGGCACCATGACCTTTGAAAAAGCTCTGTGTGACCTGGGGTCAGGCATAAATCTTATGCCACTCTCTGTAATGGAGAAACTAGGAATCATTGAGGTATAGCCTGCCTTATTCTCATTACAATTGGCAGACAAGTCAGTAAGACAAGCTTATGGATTAGTTGAGGACATGTTAGTAAAGGTTGAAGGCCTTTACATCCCTGCTGATTTCAGAATCCTAGACACTAGGAAGGAAGAGGATGAATGCATCATCCTTGGAAGACCTTTCCTAGCCACAGCAGGTGCTGTAATAGATGTTAATAGAGGAGAATTAGTCCTTCAATTGAATGGGGACTACCTTGTGTTTAAGGCACACGGCCATCCCTTTATAACAAAAGAGAGTAAGCATGCAGAGCTTCTCTCAGTACAGAGTCCAAAAGAGCTCCAACAATCAAACTCTAAGTTTGGTGTTGGGAGGCCACAACCAAACTCTAAGTTTGGTGTTGAGAAGACCCCACATTCAAACTCTAAGTTTGGTGTTGGGAAACCTTCATCATGCTCTGAACTTCTCTGAGGCTCCATGAGAGCCCACTGTCAAGCTAATGACATTAAAAGAGCGCTTGTTGGGAGGCAACCCAATTTTTATTTATCTAATTTTCTTTTTGTTTTATTGTTATTTTGTGTTTTAGTAGGTTCATGATCATGAGGAGTCACGAAAAAATTATTAAAATTAAAAACAGAATAAAAAACAGCAGAGGAAAAATCACACCCTGGAGGAAGGACTTACTGGCGTTTAAACGCCAGTAAGGTGCATCTGGCTGGCGTTCAACGCCAGAACAGAGCATGGATCTGGCGTTGAACGCCAGAAATAAGCAACATCCTGGCGTTTGAACGCCAGGAATGTGCCCTGAGGAAAGCTGGCGCTGAACGCCAGTAACAAGCATGGAACTGGCATTCAACGCCAGAAACATGCTGCACATGGGCGTTGAACGCCCAGAACGTGCATCACTTCGGCGTTTAAACGCCAGAATGGTATGCTAAGGCATTTTACATGCCTAATTGGTGCAGGGATGTAAGTCCTTGACACCTCAGGATCTGTGGAACCCACAGGATCATCTCAGGATCTGTGGGCCCCACAGGATCCCCACCTAACATATTCTCCCCT
>NC_029778.3:45029927-45031332 GCF_000817695.3 Arachis duranensis
GTTGGACCAAGTCCTTATGGACATATGTGTTGAAGGAGCTCAATGGAAAAGAGACTCCAAAGGCAAGCCGGTTCAACTAAGAAGACTAGACCTCAAGCCTGTGGCTAGAGGATGGTTGGAGTTCATTCAATGCTCCATCATCCCCACTAGCAAACGATCTAAAGTTACTGTGGATCGGGCCATCATGATTCATAGCATCATGATTGGAGAGGAAGTAGAAGCTCATGAAGACATCTCCCATGAATTCTACAAAATAGCTGATAAGTCCTCTACTTTGGCAAGGCTAGCTTTTCCTCATCTTATTTGCCATCTATGTTACTCAGCTGGAGTTATCATAGAAGGAGACATCCTCATTGAGGAGGACAAGCCCATCACTAAGAAAAGGATGGAGCAAACAAGAGAACCCACTCATGGAGCCCAAGGGACGCATGGGGAAGCTCATCACCAAGAAATCCCAGAGATGCCTCAAGGGATGCACTTTCCTCCCAATAACTATTGGGAACAACTCAAAACTTCCTTAGAAGATTTGAGTTACAATGTGGAACAATTAAGGGTGGAACATCAAGAGCACTCCATCATTCTCCACGAAATAAGAGAATATCAAAGAGCAATGAGGGAGGAGCAACAAAGGCAAGGAAGGGACATAGAAGAGCTTAAAGACATTGTTGGTCCTTCAAGAAGAAGACGCCACCCTCACTAAGGTGGACTCATTCTTAACTTCCTTGTTCTTATCTCTCTGTTTTTCGGTTTTTTTATGTTATATGTTTGTCTATGTTTTGTGTCTCTACTTCATGATCATTAGTAGTTAGTAACTATGTCTTAAAGCTATGAATAATTCCATTAATCCTTCACCTCTCTTAAATGAAAATCTTTTATTCAAAAGAACAATAAGTACATAAATTTCGAAAATTGTCCTTGAATTTAGTTTAATTATATTGATGTGGTGACAAAACTTTTTGTTTTCTGAATGAATACTTGAACAGTGCATAATATTGATCTTGTTGTTTATGAATGTTAAAATTGTTGGCTCTTGAAAGAATGATGAACAAAGAGAATGTTATTGACAATCTGAAAAATCATGAAAATTGATTCTTGAAGCAAGAAAAAGCAGTGAAAAAGCAAAAGCTTGCAGAAAAAAATTTTGCGAAAAAAAATAGAAAGAAAAAGAAAAAGCAAGCAGAAAAAGCCAATAGCCCTTAAAACCAAAAGGCAAGGGTAAAAAGGATCCAAGGCTTTGAGCATCAATGGATAGGAGGGCCCAAGGAAATAAAATCCAGGCCTAAGCGGCTAAATCAAGCTGTCCCTAACCATGTGCTTGTGGCATGCAGGTCCAAGTGAAAAGCTTGAGACTGAGTAGTTAAAGTCGTGATCCAAAGCAAAAAGAATGTGCTTAAGAGCTCTGGAC
>NC_029778.3:45031474-45037606 GCF_000817695.3 Arachis duranensis
AGAAGCAAAAAGCTACAAGTCCCGCTCATCTAATTAGAATTAATATTCATTGATATTTTGGGATTTATAGTGTATTCTCTTCTTTTTATCCTAATTGATTTTCAGTTGCTTGGGGACAAGCAACAATTTAAGTTTGGTGTTGTGATGAGCGGATAATTTATACGCTTTTTGGCATTGTTTTTAGGTAGTTTTTAGTATGATCTAGTTACTTTTAGGGATATTTTCATTAGTTTTTATGTTAAATTCACATTTCTGGACTTTACTATGAGTTTGTGTGTTTTTATGTGATTTCAAGTATTTTCTGGCTGAAATTGAGGGACCTGAGCAAAACTCTGATAGGAGGCTGACAAAGAACTGCTGATGCTGTTGGAATCTGACCTCCCTACACTCGAAATGAATTTTCTGGAGCTACAGAACTCCAAATGGCGCGATCTCAATGGCGTTGGAACGTAGACATCTAGAGCTTTCCAGTAATATATAATAGTTCATACTTTATTCGTGATTAGATGATGTAAAATGGTGCTCAACGCCAGTTCCATGCTGCATTCTGTAGTCAAACGCCAGAAACACGTCATGAACCAGAGTTGAACGCCCAAAACACGTTACAACTTGGCGTTCAACTCCAAGAGAAGCCTCAGCTTGTGGATAGATCAAGCTCAGCCCAAACATACACCAAGTGGGCCCCGAAGTGAATTTATGCATCAATTACTTATCTTTGTAAACCTTAGTAGCTAGTTTAATATAAATAGAACTTTTGACTAGTTTATTAGGAGTCTTTTGATCATTCGGTCTTGTGACCACATGGGGGCTGGCCATTCGGCCATGCCTGAACCTTTCACTTATGTATTTTCAACGGTGGAGTTTCTACACACCATAGATTAAATGTGTGGAGCTCTGCTGTACCTCAAGTTTCAATGCAATTACTATTATTTTCTATCCAATTCGATTTATTCCTGTTCTAAGATATTCGTTGCACTTCAACTTGATGAATATGATGATCGGTGACACTCATCATCATTCTCACCTATGAACGCGTGTGACTGACAACCACTTCCATTCTACCTTAGGCCGGGCGCATATCTCTTGGATTCCTTAATCAGAATCTTCGTGGTATAAGCTAGAATTGATGGCGGCAGTGATGCCCTACATACAGCTTGCCATAGAAGGGAGTGATAAAATTGGATAAAAGCAGTAGGAAAGCAGAGATTCAACAGGGACAAGCATCTCCATACGCTTATCTAAAATTTTCACCATTAATTTACATAAGTATTTCTATCCTTTATTATTTAAGCAAGTATCTCTTTATATTTCCCATAATCAATTATTATCCGCCTGACTGAGATTTACAAGATGACCATAGATTGCTTCATACCAACAATCTCTGTGGGATCGACCCTTACTCACGTAAGGTATTACTTGGACGACCCAGTGTACTTGCTGGTTAGTTGTGCGGAGTTGTGACTAAGTGTAATTCACGTGTGAGAGCTACCAAGTCATTGGAGCCATTGTTGATGATCACAAATCCGTGCACCACTTTCCGAATTTGAGACTCTACTTGAAGACATATGTGGAGAAGTCCAAGACAACAAGGTGTTTAAGGATGAAGTGTGAGCCAATATCAAAAACCAAGGGGAACCATCAAGAGGCTGGAGTCCCAAGTAGGGTATCTATCTCAACAATTTCCCAAACCCACTGATGGTTTTCCAAGTGACACAGAGAAGAACCCAAAAAGAGAAACAAAGAAAGTAAGGTGGGAAGAATGCAAGATGATCACCATAAGTGATGAGATGAGTGTGGAGGAGGTGGACACACAAACAGAATACCTCCAAGACAGTTCAAAGGAAAATCATGTAAACAGAAACCATGCACCCCAACCCACACAAAGGGAGGAGCTAAAGAAAGAGGAGATCCTGAACCCATATGCACCCTTTCCCTAAAGGCTCAAAGGTGGTGTAGCAAGGAGAATGTATTCAAGATTCCTCGATATGTTTGTATCTCTTGAGGTAAATATACCATTCATTAAGGCCATCCAACAAATGCCCTCTTACATCAAATATATAAAGGAGCTGCTGGCCAGAAAAAGTTCATTAAAGGGTGGACAAACAATAAAGATGAACAGGGAGTGCAATGCTCTCATTCAAACAGAGCCACCCACAAAGAAGAAGGATCCAGGGAGTTTCCACATTCCCTGTGCTATAGGAGAGACAATGTTTGATAAAGGGCTCTATGACCTGGGAGCAAGTATCAACTTAATGCCTCTGCCCCTCATAAAAAAGCTTCAAATCAATGAGTTAACACCCATAGACGTAATCATCAAACAGGCTTACAAAACTCAAAAATAAGCAATAGGAGTGGTTGAGAATGTGTTAGTGAAGGTTGGGAACTACTTTCTCCCCACAGGATTTGTTATCTTGGAAATGGAAGAGAATCCCATTCACCCCATCATTCTGGGAAGGTCATTCTTAGCCACAGCCAGGGCGCTTATAGATGTGGAGCAAGGAGAGCTAGTATTGAGAATACACGATGAACAACTCACCTTCAATGTTTTCAAACCCTCACAAGAAGCAGATCATGATAACAAAGAGATTATGGAAGAGCCAAACAAGGGAGCACAGGCACCACACCTAAGAACTCCTATGGTTAACAACCAATGTGATCAGAAGGAGCAACAGCCAAGTGTAATCCAAAAAGAACCAGACCCACCAGAGCCATATGAGACAAGCAACAAAACCTTCCTCAAGGAGAAAATCACAAGTAGGAAAGTGACATCAAGGGACATAAGGAAAAAGGCCCCAAGGGGATGGAAAAACAAGAAGATCCCTACAGAAGATTTTTCTCCAGGAGATGAAGTGGTCGCTGCCTACTTCCCATCTATACCACCTCATCTCCCCACCATTCCATCTCAGCTGCCTCCAGTGTACACCATTAATATAATCTTGTCCTTAGAACATGTGGAGCTTCTTAACAAAGCAAACGGAAACAGATTCACTGCAAGGAGGGAAGACTTGAAGCACTACTAACCACTCTGACAAAGGCCAAACGTCAAGCTAATGATGCTAAAGAAGCACTTCATGGGAGGCAACCCATGTTCTATACCCTCTCTCTTTAATCTCTAATAGTAGTAATAAAGCAAAGTTCATGGATTCTAAATCAACTTCGACAAACAATATAAGAATCCTACATGCAGCATATAGTACATGATAAGTTGGTGTTCAAGGCACACCAAGAGGGCTTGAACACACTTCATAATATGAGATTCTTTTTGAATCTTGCTGCACCATATGATCACAAACAAGTTTGGTGTTACTAATATTGCAGACATGGGAAATTAATTGGTTGGTTGATTTGCATTCATGAAAAGTATTTAGTAATTTAAAAAAAAACAAAAGAAAAGGATTCAACAGCAGCTATTTCATACTTTAATTTTTTCCACCAAAAATTCAATTGACTTTTGCATTCCCTTTTGCCTTGTATAGGAAATCAAAAAGGGTAATGGTGGTACTTGATAGGACAATCTAGCAAGGGAAATTCGGCCACTATACCAAGGAGACTACACACTTGTCTTCAAGGGGAGTATCTTGGGAAGTGTTGCCATGCAACATTGGGAGCTGGATAGCCTTAGAGACCGAACCAAGACCCTCATAAAAGATGTGATCCTTGTGCTCATCCAATGCCAAGCCCCAACCGTCCATCACTAAACAACACCATCAATCCACACCCTTCAAACACCCATCATCTTTCTATATAAATGATCCCCATTCTACAACCTCTCTGTACACACTTGTTATTCTCATTCATCTCCCTTCCTTCTCTCGAACACACACACACACTCAATATCTCCACACCCCACGTCTCCTACATGGCATCATCAAGCTCCAAGAAGCGAAAAGGGAAAGTACCCATAGAGCAGCCTCCTTTTGATGAAAAGAAATTTAGAACCTTTTACCATGCACTACAATTTGGGTGGATGGCTGATAAAGAAGTCATATATGAGTTAGACTTTCAAGTCACAAAAACTGAGTACCCCAAAATCACAGAGAAAGTGGCAAAAACAATTGATGGAGCAGCAATCAGAACAAGAGAGATAGTGGAGTGAATCATTCCGTAACTTGAACCAAATGCAAGATCAACAACAAGAAGCCATCCAAAAGCTAATCAATATCCAAGTACATCAGGGTGCACACATTCATGAGATGCATCGGAAACAAAGAGAATAGGCAGATCTTTTTGATGAATACAGAGCATTTTTGGATGGGGTTTATATGAGTGAGACAGGATACCATGTGAACACCCAAGCCAGGCTCGGGTACTTAGTCGGACAACTACCTGTATTACACCCTGGGATCACAAGATATGAGGACGTAAAGGATGAATTAGCACGAGTGGAACGAGAAAGGGCCGAAAAGAGTCATGAATCAGTAGGAAGGCATTGGAAGATTGGAAAATAGCCAGAATGAATCGGATGAAAGGAAGCACAAGTGGACACAAAGAAGACAAGGAAGCAGAAGAACATAGACATCCCATGAGTAAAAGGTGGTGGAGTTCCTTCTTAGTCTATCTTTTTCAAACATTAAATAAGGAAAATCAAGTATGAAATAGAACATGCTTCCATAGTAGTTTAGGAATTTTCAATTATGTCTTTAAAATTTTAGTGCTTAGGTCCATGCTCACTAGTCTAATGTCCTTAGTTTTCACCTTCACCTTACTTGTATGCTTATCCTTTAAGTCAATCAAAAAGAAGATGTTATGAAAAGAACATGAGTGGAGTTATCTTGTGAAGTAAATTCTGAATGTTTGTGGTAGGGTGATTAATTAGTTAAGTTGGTTCACCAATAAGGTAGGAAGGCAACTATCTATCCTAAATCCTATGCTTGAAACACATCCTATGAGACTAACCAAATAATGAAATCCCAATAAGAAAAGAGAAAGAGCAATAAAAGTGAAAAGGAAAGAAAAACAATAAGAAATAATGCTAGGCACCAAGGGTTTGAATATTGAGGCATGTGTCTGTAGTGTTCATGTGCAAAGGATATGCTTGGATAATAAGCTCTTAGGGGTGCCTTATCACTTGGTAACTTGGGTTAACTAATCCGCGATTATTAGCTGAAAGTCCACTATCAAGAGTAACCTTTGCTACAGAACACATAGCAACCCAAAGAGGTGCTGGACACCAAGGTCTCAAGAAAGAAAAATAACAAACCATGTGCCTATGGTGTGTATGTATGGGGGAAAGAGACTTGAGGGAGTAAGTCCTTATGAGTGTCTCAACACCTAGCACCTTGAACCAACTGGTTCAGGAGTGTTGGCTGAAAGCTTATCATAAAGAGTCGCCCTCTTACAGAGCACTTAGCCTAAAAAGGAATGCAATAAATCCTGGAAGGGAAAGGAGGATCAATAATTAAGAAGTCTCAAAGATGCAATCAAGCAAGTATTCAAGGACATGATAAAGGCCTGGAAGCCAGTAAAGGAATGAACCTAAGTTGCTATGCATGAAACTCCACAAACCAGGGATCTGACATCTATTATAATTGTTTGTTCATCTTGTTCTCTCATTCATTCTTCCTATGTTTCAGTACTTGCTTAAGGACAAGTAAGATTTAAGTTTGGTGTTATGATGCCAAGGCATTGACAAACCCCAATTTGACGGTTTGTTTTGTATTAAGTTTAGAGTGTTTTGATAACCTTTTGTCACATTTAGCCTATGAATTAGCATGGTTTTGTTATCTCTCCCATATTTGTGCTTAAGTGTAAAAACATGCTTTCTAAGCCTTATTTTGATGAATTCTAGTTCCTCTTTGATTCCATAAGATGCCTTGATGTGTCTGCTAGTAATTCCAGGATTGAAATAGGCTAGGCATGGATCAAAGGAAGCAAGGAAGGAAGCATGCAAGTGGAGAGAAGCACAAAAAGCCAAAGAGTTGATCTCGGCCAAGCACGCATACGCGCACAAGGCGCTCGTGCGCACATCGCAGAATTAGCCAGGGACGCGCACGCGTACCGTGCGCACACGCGTCGTAGTCCGCACGTGATTCTTTTATTGCAACACGTGCCTGGTGATTTTGGAAGGTTTCAGCAACCAACTTTGCCGCCAAAATGCATATAAGAGCCAAGGATTGAAGGAGATTGACACAC
>NC_029778.3:45037631-45065679 GCF_000817695.3 Arachis duranensis
AGTTAGTTACATTTGTAGAGAGAGAAACTCCAATTTCTCTCTAGGATTCATCTTCATTTTCTCAATTCTCAACCATTCCTTGGTGAGATCTATTACAACACTTAATTTACTTTGTTCATGTTGTAGATCCTCTTCTCTAATCTCATTAGTGTTTGTAATTGTTCAATTCTCATAGATCTTAGGTTTAACTTTGTTGTTTTGGATTGTATTAATTCATTGAAGATCTCATTTTCATTGTTGTTCATTGTTGATTCTTATTGATTTCTTGTGTTGCATTACTTTGACTCTAAATTTCCTCTCAATTTTACTATGTCTTTCATTCTCGCTCTCCAAGTGTTTGAGAAAATGCCAACTTTAGATATGGAGTAGTATCCCCTCACTTGGCCTAGTAGTTGAGTCATTGGAGACACTTGAATAATGGATGTCAATTGTTGATTAAGAATTGAGAATTGCTAATTGACTTGGAGTGCACTAAAGCTAGACTTCCCTAGGGTAAGACTAGGACTTGTGACTCAAGTTAGTTACTTTTACTTGACTTTCCTCTATAATTAGGGGTTGACTAAGTGAAGCAACACTCCCTTGTTATCACAATTGAAGGAAACTATAGTGATGGAACTTCCAATGTTCAACCTTGGCCAAGGCTTTTAATATTGATTGATTGTTGTTTTCTTTTATTAGCACTTTTATGCCACACTCTTCAAGCCACAAAAGACCACTTAACCAATAACATGCATCCTTGTAGCATTCCTAGGGAAGAACGACTCGGGACTAATACTCTCGGTTATAGATTGTAGAATTACTTTGATGATGGATTTTGCGTCGGTTTAGACTATACTACGATTGATTACTTGATAATTTCTATACCGGCAAAAATCCAATCGTCAGGCATCTAGGCCAGTTTCACTGACCTTTTCTTTACTGTTTTAGGGTAGTTTCATGCATTTTCTTAGCAAATAAGGCAAGTTTTGGATGAAATTTCATTTACACCTTGATTCAAGCAACTATTGTGAATTTTACATGATTTTATGAGGATTATGCAAGGATTGTATTGCAAATTGATGATGCATAATCTCATGACTTGGGCTAGAGCTTTGATGCACTTTATTTGCTTGATTTCAGGACAAATGAAGCTAGGAAGAACCACGTTAGTAGCCACGTTAATCTAATTAACGTGACCACTAACGTGGAATGGGAATGAGCTTGCAACGTTAATGAGAAAGGTGGTCGCCAATAACGCCTGTGAAGCCATCATAAGCCCACGTTAATTGCCACGTTAACTACATTAACGTGGTAGTTAACGTAGAGGAAAAAGAAGCTCCAGCGTCATTGGTAAAAGTGAACACCACTAACGCTCCAAAATTGGCAATAGGCCACGTTAAGAGTCACGTTAACTTAGTTAACATGAACTCTAACGTGGAAGGGATGACAATGCCAACGTTAGTGACACTCACCTTTGTCACTAACGTTGGATTAAGCCAACATTGCCTACGTTAGTGGTCACGTTAAGACCACTAACGTGAAAGTTAATGTGGAGCTAAGCATCATGAGCCAACGTTAGTGACACTCACCTTTGTCACTAACGTTGGAGATGGCATTCACTACCACGTTAGTAGCCACGTTAACCTAGTTAACGTGAACTCTAACGTGGGAAAGAGGGGGCGTTTGGAGCGTTAGTGACAAAGGTAAGTGTCACTAATGCTCTCGAAGCTTAGGCATGCCCACGTTAAGAGCCACGTTAACCTAGTTAACGTGAACTCTAACGTGAGGACAAGGGGCACAATGCAACGTTATTGAAAAAGGTGATTCTAAAAAATGCTTGCGAAGGATCATGAGGCAACGTTAGTCGTCACGTTAGTGCCACTAACATTGAAGTTAACATGGACTATTTTGGGGTTGGACGTTAGTGAAAAAGGTGATTTCCACTAACGTTCTCGAACCCACATTTTCACTTAACGTTAACATCACTAACGTCCATGCCTAACTCACACTTTTCTGCAAGCTGAGCCCACTAAAGATTGTAACTACTTCCACTCAAGATCTAAGGCCTACATCCAAGACTTAAAGAACTCACTAGAAGATCAAGAAGAGTAGTATATATAGGAGTAGTTTTGAACTATAGAGAAGCTTGGCACTTTGGAGAACTACCCTCTATATATTTACTTTTCTGCATTTTCTAGCTAAGCATGTATTCTTTTCTGCCATTTTCCATTTCCAGAGCTATGAACAACTAAACCCCTTTCATTGGGTTAGGGAGCTCTGTTGTAATTTGATGGATCAATTATATTTTTCATTCTTCTTCTTCCTTCTCTTTTGATTTACTAGAAAGCTTTTGATCTTAATTCAATTGGTTAGTTGTCTTGGAAAAGAAACTCTCCATAATTGGATCTCCTCTAAGCCTTGGAAAAGGGATGAGGAGATCATGATAAAAATGCTTTCTCATGTTGGACCAAATTGNAATCCTCCCAACACTTTGATTTGGAAATACATGTGGTATAATCAGTGACCATACTTTATCTCTTCCCATGAGCAATTAAATAAAAGAATTGGGCAATTGTTCAAGCTTAGAGAGATTGGGTTGCCAAGGAATTGGAATCCAATCACTTAAGATTGCCAAGGAGATCAATAGATGCTTTGATTGAGGAAGAGATGAAAATGAATTTGATCCAGAGAATACAACATCTCCTAAGCCCAATGAATTCCCCATCTCTGATCTTACCCATTCTCTTTACTTTCTGCCATTTATTTCCATATTCATCTCCCCCAATCTCCATTTAAGATTCTGCACTTTATTTTCTACCATTTACTTTCTCACCATTTAATTTTCCTGCAATATCAATCACCTTCTGTTTAGCTCAACTAGCATAATCTTCCAACTAAAATTGCTTGACCAATCAATCCCTGTGGGATTCGACTTCACTCTATTGTGAGTTTTTACTTGACGACAATTTGGTATACTTGTCAAAGGGAAATTTGTTGAGAGATAAGTTTACGTGCATCAAACATCAAGGATGGCATCCATTGGAGATTGGGGTGGATAGAAGGGCTCACTGTCTTGGAGAAAGGGTTCATAATAGGAAGGTGGTTCTTCTTGGTAAGGGTATGGTGGTGTATATTGAGGTGGTTCTTGGGAGTAATAATCTTGGAATTGTGGTTCCATGTATGGCTCATATGGTTCAAAAAGAGGTTGGTATGGTGGGTAAGGATCATGGTCATATGGAGGTGTTTGGTGAAAATAGGCTTGTGAGTATGGTTGAGGTTCGTGTTGAAGGTATGACTCATAGGCATATGGGGTGGTTCTTGAAAGTCACAAGGAGATTCACCATAGCCGTTGGATTGGTATGCATCATAGAATGGCTCTTCTTCATAGTGCATTGGTGGAGGTTGTTGCCATGAAGATTGATCATATGCATATGGCTCCTCCCACCTTTGGTTATCCCATCCTTGATACACATCCTCATTGAAGCTCTCATTTCCTACAACATAATTAGAACTAAACTCGTAGCCAAAGTGAGAATTCATGATAGCAACGAAAAATGAAAACAAAAATCAAATAAAGAATAAGAAAATTAAATCCTAAAACTAGTAAAAACTAACAAAGAAGCAAAAGGCAAACATATTCACAATATCCACATATATACAATAACCAATAATGCAACATCATTGCAACTCCCCAGCAACGGCGCCATTTTGATGAGAGAACTTTTGTTGATATAGAATTTTCCTCAATTGAATGAATTCTCGTTGCAAGTATAGTTCTACACCAACAATCCTCTCAATCAAAAATTTGGTTTTGTCACAAGTACAAACCCCAATAAGAATTAACCGGAGTATTTGGACTCCAGGTCATCTCACGAGGAATTGCAACGAAGTGTATGATTATTGGCTATGAGGGGACAAGGGGGTTTTGATTTGATGTTGAGGGAAATAAATTAAATGGGCAAGAAAAGTAAATCAAGTAAGCAATTAAAGAAAGCAAGCAATAAAGAGAGACATTCATGGCAAGGGTTGAGATCATAGGCTTTCTATCCTAGTCATGCATTGATTAATTCATCTTATTTAGTCAACTCCAACAAACGGAAGAAGGTATCATGTCATCTTCACATAGGGAGAATGTCAAACAAGACTAATTAATCATGTCACAAATATAAACAAGAATTTATCTCATTACGTCATCTCCAACATTGGAAGAAGGTATCATATTATCTTCCATGAGAGAAAGTCTAATAAGACTAGCTAATCTAAATCCAAAAGTCCAAATCAACTTACTAATTAAATTAGCAAAAGATTAGCGTCAATGGAAACAATATTAGCTAACAACTCTAGATCACCAACATGAGTTGGGTTTTTTATGACTCAAGATTGCCTAATTACTCTTTCAAAGCCAAGAATGCTCAAAATCTACTCTAAAGCCCAACCAAGCATTTTGTCAAACACTTGGTGGGTACAAATGGAAAGCTTGGTAAAAATGCAAGAATAATAAATCTAATAACTACAAATTGCAAGAAAAGTAAATTCACCACTCAAATCAACAATAAAAGAACAACAAACATTAAATTGCATTAAAAGTAAACAAGATCCAACATGATTGTTCATAAACATAAAAGAGACATAAATGTAAAATTGACAAGAGAACTAAGAAGAATAGAGTAGTAGAAGCAAGAATTCATAGAAGAATTAAGATGAAAACATGAAATTGAACCTAGATCTAAGAGAGATTAACCTACCCTAAATTAATTCTAGAGAGAAGAGAGAGCTTCTCTCTCTAGAAACTAACCTACATGATGATAAGCTACAAACAATTGCTCCCCCTTGCTTGGACTTCAATTCTGCATGAAATACACTTAGAAACAAGCTGGATTTGGGCCTGGGCGGCTCAGAAATTGCCTCCAGTGATTTGCCTTTAAGTGAGTCACGTGCGAATATCGGCGCGTGCGCGCGCTTTACGCTAGCGCGTCGATTTACAAATTCTTCATCTACGCGGACGCGGCATGTGCGCGTGCGCGTCTATAGGCAAGACCAGTTTTGCGCGTGCGCGCCCGCGCCCTTGATGCATTCCCAATTCTTTGTTTCTTCATGTACTCTCCTCTTTGTATGCTTTTTTACTCAGTTCTTCCATCCGATACTTGCCTTGTGAACCTGAAATCACTCAACAAACACATCAAGGCATCGAATGGAATTAAGGTGAATTAAAATCACTAATTTAAGGCCTAAAAAGCATGTTTTCACATTTAAGCAAAATCCAAGGGAGAATTATAAAACTATGCTATTTTATTAAATAAATGTGGGAAAAGGTGATAAAATCCCCCAAAATAAGCACAAGATAAACCACAAAATCGGGGTTTATCACTTATCTCATTGTAAGTACCTGATGAGTGGATATTTTAAACCCTTTTTGGTACTATTTTCTTAGTGTTTTTAGTAGTATTTTGTTGAGTTTTATTATGTTTTAGTAGGTTTTAGTGAAAAATTCATATTTTGGATGCTACTTTGAGTTTTTATGTTTTTCTAATAATTTTAGGTTATTTTTGGGTGAATTTGACAAGTTTTGGCAAAGTCTGATTCAGAGGAAAAGAAAGGATAGCAGATGTTGTCAAATCCTGACCTTCATGCATTCAAACGAGTATTTCTGGACCTACAGAGATCCAACTGAGCGCTCTCAATGGCATTGGAAAGCTAACTTCTAGGGCTTTCCACCAATATATATTGGTCTACACTTTTCTTTGGAGACGATTGCCCAAAATGGGCGTTGAACGCCCAACTTGCCCTCTTTCTAGCGTTCAACGCCCAAGAAGTATCAAGGCCAGCGTTGAACGCCCAAAACTGGCATTCAATGCCACCAAGGGAGCACAAGGCAGCGCATTTACCCCCTAGTGGGCATTCAACGCCCACTCACTCAAATTGGACGCCAAGCTCAACCCAAACACTCACAGGCCCCAAAGTGGATTTTAGCACTTCTTAGCTTATTTTATTTTTCTTTTGTAATTTTTAATTAAAAACAATATCTTTTAGGTTTAGTCTTAGAGTTTTTATTATAAATAAGGGACTTCCTTCCTCCTTAGGATTATGCCTCTTAGGAGGGGAAATGCACAGACACACTACTTCTGTTTTCTCTATAAAGTATGAGCAACTGAACCTCCTAGGTTAAGCATAGGAGCTCTGCTCATTCCTATGGATTAATATCATTACTTTTCTACTTTAATACATGTTTGATTCCATTCTATGATGTATTGTCGTTCTTCATCTTTATGAATTTGGGGTGGAACGAGAGTATAACCCCTTATTCTATATGAGTTCTATACGAGTCCTGACCCGGATAGTGTTGAGCTACAGCTTGAGAGTATATCACAGGTTCCAACAAGTTATTTGGGCTAATTGGGATATGTGATATGAAATCTCGTTAGTCATGGGTAATTGAGGTCCCTGTGGCATTAAGGCTAGAATACTGAACATCATTCTCTGCTCCGGAAGATCCGACCTTGTCTGTGACGTTTTGAGTAGGATCATCAGAGATTGAATTGTGTGGGCTTCACCATCGTCCAGATTGACTGACCAGTTCTGGCGTTTGGTTTGGATAAGTGGAGATTAATAACCACTACCCCTGACTTAATCACTTACAGTCTTGCCGTTGAATGAATCACTCTGTTAAAGTAGTTAATAAGAAGTATTAATCCGGAAGAACAAGCATCTCCAAGGCCTTAACTGAGTTCTTACTATTATTTCTTCGTCAATTCTTTATTGCTTTCGTTATTATTTTGTTTATGCGCCTACAACAACAACAATCAACTTTCTATTCGCTTGACTAGGATCTGTAGGATAACCACAACTTGTTCAATCCAACAATCCTCGTGGGATCGACCCTTACTCACCTGAGGAATTACTTGGACGACCCGATGCACTTGTCGGTTCAGTTGTGTGAGTTTTAATTTCGCACACCAGTAACCTTTAATTTCCTCTTTAATTTCACTACTCTTGCTATATTTTCCGCTTGTTCAAGTTACTTTGTTAATATATGCAATTTTAATTTCTTGAGGTTTTGGTTGATGAATTTTGTCTTTTATGATTTGTATTTGCTTGATTGCATGTTTATTGTTGATATTGTGAATATTTTGGTTATAGTTTTCATTTTCCTTAGCAATTTCTTATATCTTGGTTTTTATGCCCACCAAGTATTTGTGAAAAAGCCGCTTGGTAATTTTTTGAGTAGATTTTCACCCCTTGGCTTAGAAAATGAGTTCCTAGGATACTGGAGTCATAATGTCCAACATTTAGTGGTAATTTTTGGTAGTTAGTTGGACCTTGTTTCCATTGACACTAGCTTTTTACTAAGAAATTAGTAAGTAAGCTAGGACTTATGGATTAAGGTCAATTATGCTTGTTTGACTTGCTCCTCGATGTTAGGGGTTGACGAAGTGAGATTGACTCATCATAGTTGTCATAGTTGTGGTTATGACAATGATAGGATTCCTTAATTCTCATTCCCAAGTCAAGGCTCTTTTATGTATTTATAGCATTTTCACTAGTTTTGACCTTATTTCCATTTTCATTGCATTGATTTTCTTTTTTGATCAATTTCTTAGTTCTGTTATCTTTTGGTTTTTTAATATTTCGTTCCTTGTTCAAAACCCCCCCCTTTGAATTCACAACCAAGAATGTGCACACCTTAATTGCATTGTCCGAGGGAGACGACTCGGGATCTAAAACTCTCGATTATTTGATTTTAATTATGACAATTCTTTATTTTAAACGTTGATGAGAGGATCCATTACCGGTTTGGACTATACTTGCATTGAAAGAAATTTTTGAAATTCTGAATCGGTAAAATCCTCTCTTATCAGGCTCCATAGTGATGTCGTCAATCTCCTTGTCAAAATCGTCCTTGAAATTTTTAGCAGCTTTATAAGCTTTAGCCTACTGTTGGTGTCTTCTAACAGTCCTTTCAATCTCAGGATCAAAATTGAGAAGAGGTTCCTTGTCCCTATTCCTATTGATAAACAAAAAGAAAACAAGAAAAAGTGAGAATTTCTACGTCAGAGTGAAGAGGATTCCCAATGAAGTAAACAGATAAAAGAAATAAAATTAACTAATTAAATAAAATAGATGTGTGCGAAAATTAAAAGAAAAATTTAAAGAAAAAGTACCTAAAAATCGAAATCAAGAAATTTAAATGAAGAAAACATCTAATCTAGGTAATCAAACAAGGACTAGTTGTCAATCACAGTTAATCCCCGGCAATGGCGCCAAAAACTTGATACGGATCTTGAATACCATAAACTAACCGGCAAGTGCACTAGGTCGTACCAAGTAATAACTCAGGTGAGTGAGTGTCGATCCCATGAGGATTAATGGACTAAGCAACAATAGTTGAGTGATTAGGCTAGTTAGACAAGTTGAAATGAGTATTTTGAATTCCAAATAGAATAAAATAGTAAATTAGTGAGTTCAAGAAAGCAAATAATGAATGATTGGTGAAAATAATGTGAGAGAATATTTAAGGCTTTGGAGATGTTTAAATTTTTGGATTAAAAATTCTTATCAACTACTTTAATCATGCAAATATTCAATTCATGGAAAACCTTAAGTGATTAAACCCTAATTCCTTAGTAATTTAATCTCGTCTAACCCAATCAACTACCAATTCCTTAGTCACTTAATTTAAATTATAAGGTTAAGTCCAATTCTAGTTCATGAGCCACACAAACCCTAAGTACCCAAAGATGAGGTGATTATATCTCTTGTGTCGCATTAAATCCAGATAATTAGGGAGTTGTGAGGAATTGATTTCAAACTGTAATTCTAATGATATAAATTTTCCAAGATTCAACAAAAATTCAAATAGAAAAAGAGTTATCTTCCAATATACTCTAATTCCTAGGATAAAGAACAAAATCAATCCTTGACTTTAAAGCAATGCATTGATTAAGAGTAGAATGACAATAGTATTAATCCATTAAAGTAGACAGAGCTCCTAACCTTAACAATAGAGGTTTAGTTGCTCATGGCTCAGAGAAAACCTAGAGTTGTAAAAAGTGTAAAAGTGTGGAATGAGGAAGAAAAGAGAAGCCAGCCCGAAAAGCCGAATCTTTTCTCCTTTTATATCTGATTCTAATTGATAAAAAATTAAAATTCTAAAACTTAATAATATCTTTTCTTAATTCAAAAATTAATTTAAAAACCAAAGAAGCTTTATGTGGATTGTTGATGCACATGTGGTCCCATTTGAAAATGTGGACCTGGCGCTAAACACCAAGTAGTGCCGTTTAGTGCCACCAAGGCAGAATACAATTTTAAATTTTTGAGGCACCTGGCGCTAAACGTTGGGTAGTGGCATTTAGTGCCTTTGCCGGGTAGTAGCGTTTAGCACCATCTTCACATAATCATTGCACAAACTACGAGGCCCTCGGGGCTAAACACCAAGTCGTAGCATTTACCGCCATCTTCACAGAATGCTGGTACGATTTTTTAGGCTTGCGCCATTAAACGACGTGTAGTGGCGTTTAGTGCCAACTTGACAGCAACCATTTTTTCCCTTTTTCTTCTGCACGAACTCTGTTAAACTTGTCCGAATTTTACTTGTAATCAACAAAATAGCAATACATCTTAAAGTAGCACTTATGACAGTTTAAAACACAAAAATCTCAACCAATCCACATCAAATTTACTAAGAAAAGATAGAAAAGATGCTCACGCATCATTGATTGGTGCAAATCATGGATATCGAATGCCATGAGGCACAACTCATGGCGCTTAGCGTCCTTCTAGTACCCAGCACCTTTGAAACGCAAAATTTTATCACAGAACACAGGCGCCTAATGCCCAACACCTAGCACCCAGCGCCCAAGGTTTTGAACAATAGGGCGTCTAGCGCCCAGGTGAATTGCATGGGTGGACACCCATTGCCCAAAGTGTTCTAGAAAGTAAGCGCCCAGCACCCACATTATTCTGGGTGCCCATCTTATTCTTTGAGTTGGGCGGCCAACACCCATTATGCATCATAGGGAGGGCGCCTGGCGCACACAATATTTTACAACTGGGAGGGTGCCTAGCGCCTAGTGTTTTCAGCCAACAACATACGTCAAAATATCACGTAAACATTTAGTTTCAAACATCAAACAATCAACTATTAATCAATCATCAGAAACACAATCAACTAATAATTAATTTACCAAACATTACCCCTTCATTTTAGCTTATAAAAATCGATTTTCTCTTGATAATTCCTAGCTCGCTTTCTTATGCATCCGCATTATTAGTAGTTTTTTTCTGCATTATTTTCATATTTTGATGGAACTAATTACAATTTCTTCATATAAACTGATTGTTTTAAGTATCATTTACTACATAATAGGTTTTCTAAGTGTTTTTCAAGTAAATATAGGATAAAAAAGGAAACAAAGGATATTCAAATAGCAAACAATTAGAGTAGCATGCAAAGCCCTGCACGTATCGTTCAAAGCCATGCAAGCAAAGTGGCGTGTAACGCCACTTCTATGGGCATGCAATGTCCCTCCATGAAAGCAAGCTTGGCGTGTAATGCCATGCAGTGGCGTGTAACACCCCTCAAGACAACTAGCATTGGCGTGTAACGCCAATCACGATGTGCAATGCCCTTTCAAGAAGACAAGCTTGGTGTGTAACGCCATGCAGTGGCATGTAACGCCCCTCATGGAAGCTTCAAGTGGCATGCAACACAAGGATAGGCGTGTAACGCCTTAGAGGAAGATTGGGAGTGGCATGCAACGCCACCTATGACGTGTCACGCCATCAACACCTGGGAGCAATACAAGGCTTGGCATGCAACGCCACTAAGTGTGTGCCACGCCTTGAAATCCATGAAGCCCCTGGAAGCTAATAAGACATGGCATGTAATGCCATTAAATGGGTATTGTAGGACATTGAAGGTGGCGGCAACACCACCAAGGACGTGCAACGCCCCTACTGTTACAAAGGAATAGTGTGTAATGCCATTAAGGGCATGTAACGCTCAAACTCAATTCCAAGCCCACATTACACGCCACTAAGCCCAAGTGCCATGCCAACAAGTATCTCAACAAGGCCCACTATCAGACTTGTAATTCCACTTTTAGAAGATTCTATTAGAATTTTATTTGAATTTGATTTGATTCAGTTTTAGTATTAGGATTTGAATTATTGTTAGTAGTCATCTTATTCTTATAAAAATAAGATTTCGTTTTTAAATTTGAATTTCAAGTAACCCTAGGATATAAATAAGTGAAGAATATTCACAGAGGAACATCTTAGTTCCGATGCATAGTTTTTTTTCATCTGTGTTTTCAATTCTCCATGAATCACTAACTCCTTTGTCAAACGGTTAAGAGCTCTGTTAATGTTTTCTATGAATTATTAATCAAAGTTTTATTTTATTTTGAGGTATTGCATTGATCTATTTCATGATTGAGGTTTTCATTCTTGATTCTTTAAATGATTAATGGTATTGGAAGATATACTAATCCTATTTTGAATATGGAAAATTTAATATTTGAATTATAGCTTGAATACTGTTTTACATGAATTTTTTATTTGACTAGGAATAGTGCTTCAAAGAGTGTATGACCCCACATAATTTTCAATCACTCTAGTTTTGAATAAGTGGCATATAATTTAGATTAGAACAACTTTTGAAAATTATGTTTTCTTACAAGTTTCAATCGCCTAGGACTAGCTTGAATATGTGATATATAATTTAACCTAAGAACTACTTTTGAATCTTATTTGAAATCAAATCAGAATTGTGCTAAACCTCTTAAATTAATCGGTTGGCCAAGAAATTGGCGGTTGATTAATTGAAGATAAACCGAGGAACCAAGAAATTGGGATTCAGTCATTTATGATTTGTTATGAAAATATCATTGCATGCATCAAAATAGATGAACAAGGTTTAATCTTCCTGAAACTAAACATCTCTGAAACCCTTGACACTCTCCATCATTGTTTTCTCTCCTATTCAAGTTCACGTTCACTGCTCTTAGCATTCAACATTCAAGCACTTTTAAGTTTTAGCAAAGATACAACTCCTCATTAATCCAGGTTTATTTTGTCTAATTAGAAATTTAACTCGATATTTGTATGCTCAATTCTTTAATCCTCGTGGGAACAATATCCACTCACCATGGTATTATTTGAACGATCTAGTGCACTTGCCGGTATCCATAAGCTTTAATTTTTTTCTCATCAAATTTTTGGTGCCATTACCAGGGATTAACTGAGATTGACAACATATGTTGGGTTGAATCTCTAAATTAGATCATGTTTTAGTTTTGTTTTTACTCTTTCATTTTATTATTCTGTTTCATTCTTTCAGTTTTCTTTTTATCATACGTACCTTTGATTTATTTCTTTGTGTATGCAAGGGAGTGATAATCCTGAACCTTTTTAGTACGATTCTAAGATTGAACTAACTCTAATCCGATTAAGAAAGAAAGCAATAGCTAAAAAAGAAGAAGAAAAGAAGATGGACAAAGGATAAAATGGCGTTAAACGCCAGAAACAAGTTACAAACTGGCGTTTAACTCCAATGAAGACCTCTACACGTGAAAGCTTCAATGCTCAGCCCAAGCACACACCAAGTGGGCCTAGAAGTGGATTTCTGCATCATTTACTTGTTTATGTAACCCTAGTAACTAGTTTAGTATAAATAGAACTTTTTACTATTGTATTAAGGATCTTTGGACGAGCTTTTGGAACATCTTTGATCATTGTTAGTCCTTAGACATTGGGGGCTGGCCTCACGGCCATGCCTACCTTATTTTCACTTATGTATTTTTAACGGTAGAGTTTTTACACACCATAGATTAAGGTGTGGAGCTCTGCTATTCCTCGACTATTAATGCAAAGTACTATTGTTCTTCTATTCAATTCATGCTTATTCTTATTCTAAGATATTCATTCGCACACAAGAACATGATGAATGTGATGATTATGTGACACTCATCACCATTCCCACTTATGAACGCGTGATTGACAACCACTTCCGTTCTACATGAAAACAAGCTTGAATGTATATCTCTTAGGTTTCTAATCAATGATTCACATCGACTCCCCTCTGATAATGAGGCATCTGAATCTGAGATCAGAGTCTTCGTGGTATAGGCTAGAATCCATTAGCAGCATTCTTGATATCCGAAAAGTCTAAACCTTGTATGTGGTATTCCGAGTAGGATCTGGGATGGGATGACTATGATGAGTTTCAAACTCGCGACTGTAGGGCGTGGTGACAGATGCAAAAGGATAGTAAATCCTATTCCTACACAATCGAGAACCAATAGTTGATTAGCCATACGATATCTGTGCATGGTATTTTTCATCCGAGACGAGAAATCTGACAGTTGATTAGCCATACAGAAACCGTAGAGGGCCATTTTCACTAAGAGGATGGGAAGTAGCCATTGACAACGGTGACACCCAACATACAGCTTGTCATGGAAAGGAGTATGAAGGATTGGATGAAGGCAGTAGGAAAGTAGAGATTCAGAAGGAATAAGGCATCTCCATACGTTTATCTGAAATTTCCACCAATGAATTGCATAAGTATCTCTATCTTTATTTTATGCTTATTTATCTTTTAAATTATCAAAACTCCATAACCATTTGAATCCGCCTGATTGAGATTTACAAGATGACCATAGCTTGCTTCAAGCCGTCAATCTCCGTGGGATCGACCCTTACTCACGTAAGGTTTATTACTTGGACAACCCAGTGCACTTGCTGGTTAGTTGTGCGAAGTTGTGAAAAAGAGTTTAGATTACAATTGTGCGTACCAAGTTGTTGGCGCCATTGAGATCACAATTTCATGCACCAAGCATATGCAAGTCTCAGCCATGAGAACACAAGTCACAACATGTAATGTGTGTGGAAGAGCTCATAAGGATGAAGATTGTGAACTATTCAAGGATGACCAACCTTCTACTAAACAAGTGAACTATATGGGAAACTTTCCAAGGAACCCACAAAATGGCCCATTCTCAAAGACATACAACCCAGGTTGTAGGAACCATCCAAACTTTGGGTGGGAGAATCAAGGACAGAGGAATTTCAATACTCCATCCTAACAATCAGCACCTTTGACATAGCCACAAAATCCTCAAAAGCCTTCTTCGCTTGAGCTCATCTTGAACAACTTGACTAAGTCAACTGCAGAATTTGTTCAACAAACTCAAGACTTCATGCGGGAGACAAGAGCCAACTTTAAAAATCAAGAAGCTTCTATAAGAAACTTGGAGGTACAAGTGGCTCAAATTTCTAAGCAATTGACAAAGAAACCCACAAACTCCTTCTCAAGTGACACAATACCAAATCTAGAGAGGAGTACAATGCCATTAATCTGAGAAGTAGAATGGTGATTGGAAAGGAAGCCATAATAAGGAAAGAAGATGAGGAACCCTCAGAGGAGGAGAAGAGGCCAGTAGAAGATGTGCATTCACCACCACCCCAAATCCTAAAGGAAGATGCAAAGGAGAAAGCATACACTCCCAAAATTCCATTCCTACAAAGGTTGAAAAAGGAGAATAAAAAATAACAATATTCCAAGTTATGAAGTTTTCTTCAACCTTTCTCTCTTGTTCTTCTCTTTCCAAGTTACATATAAAGAAAAGAAGAAAAGCAGGAAGTGGCTCTCAAGTCATGTATGAAGAGAGAAAAAACAACCAGGAGGTAGCTGAAATCAACATGACCCAAAGTCCAAAGGTGATTGGTCAGCCGGTTTAATTAATATAATATATTAAGGAGATAATTACTAAAGCTAGAAATATTATATCACTAATAATTATACTCCTTATGAGCTATTAGTATAAATGATACTAGTAACGTGATTATCTTGAAAATAAAAGATATGATGATATATTAGCATAACTAAGTTCATCGGAGAGTGCCAGTAGTTTTTAGGTGCGGTCATTATATTATTAGTTTTATTCTCTCAAGATTCGAGTCTGGCTCATCAAAACGACTCTAACCGCAAAAATCAGAATTTTAAAATTCCTAGCCGAAGCGGCTCGAAAATGAAATTTTTGCTAGTTAGTAACTGATGACGTAGTGAGGTGCAGGTGTTAACTAGGATTTTCGAAAAATTATGTTATGCCAAAAACTAGGCCCTTACAGGGATCGTTCTGCGAGTTGGCACTCCAACTCATGCATTCAATGTCTTATCTCCTGCTTGGCATGGATGTAATCTTCCTAAGTCTCATGAAAGGTTGACCTCCAACATTCTGGCTATCTTGGTGGCCGTATCCTTGGGGCTTTGATTTTGACATCCCTTTCATTGGGATCTGGAGTTACTTCGGTCTCTTCTCCATCATGCTCATGCTGGATCTCCTTGAGAGGAGTTTCTGTGTGAACAGTAGATTGGATTCTCACGTCCTTATCAACCATGATTCCAACTTCGTAGGATCCCCACAAACGGCGTCAAATGTCTGTCCAAGTGTTGAAGTCACGAACTAGGTAGATTTGGAGATCCTGAGTGACGCTAAAATCAGGATGGGAATGCAACCTATAAAGATACTCTGATGCTTATGTAAATAGTATTTCAGATGATACAGTGAAGAGTTCGTTACCTGCTGAGTTTCCCTATTTTCTTTTATTACAT
This sequence comes from Arachis duranensis, assembly GCF_000817695.3. Lineage (NCBI taxonomy): Eukaryota > Viridiplantae > Streptophyta > Magnoliopsida > Fabales > Fabaceae > Arachis > Arachis duranensis. The sequence goes on from NC_029778.3 coordinate 45,053,227, forward strand.
CTCTCTTATGTAACCTTTTCTAGACAAGATCAGAGCATTCATAATCATGGTTAAATGAGAATACTACGTTACTAATTAACGGGTATATCATTAAGACTAATAAAGTCATAATCTCACAAAACTATCAAAATATGGCATTAAAATAGATATTAAAGACAGTAAAAGGGAATAAAGGGAAAGGGAATTCAACAGGTAAACTCTAACAAACACTAACTCCTGTGAACACTAATGATTTAAGTATTGGAATGTCTTGCAAATAGTCCTCCTGCCCTGATTCTAACGTTGCTCAAGTTAGGATTTCCGATCTTCTGATCTCATAAGATCGTAACCATAATAGAAGGTACGGACATTTAGTGCCGTCTGTGGGGATCCTTTATTGTCTAAACCATGGTTGATAAGAAAATTCATTCGATAATCAACCCAATCACTCCTTTTAAAGAGCAATTCCATGACGATGGGCAAAAAACAGATGTCACCCTCCTACCAATGAAGAACGTCAAGTTCCACCAAGGTTTAAAATTATAATTTCAGTCTTACTTTAGTTATTATTGTACTATATTTTAAGTTTAATTATACTTTTATGACGTTTTGTTTGTCTATGAAACGTTAAATTTGAGAAATTAAAAATTAAATTATCGTAAATTAAAATTTTATTTGATAATTTATTATTGATTAATAAATTATTATATATATAAACTAAAGTCAAAATTTTGACATTTATTTAAACATATAAATGAGATAGCTGTTTGACCAATCCAATCAAAGTTGATTATATGTATTTATATCATAGTATTCTTAAAAGTAAAGTAACAAATCCCGTAAAATGATCGCAAATCAATTAATAGCATTTCATACAAAAATATCTCATATCAATCTCATAAAGTTATTGCTTCTTAAATGCATCGTAAGTTCTAATTTCTAATTTTTAATTTTTCATTTCTAATTTCCAATTTCCAATTTCCAATTGGGCAAGAAGTACCTTATCGTGTAAAAGGGCAGCTGTCCCTTCACGCCACAACGTGGCCGTTGATGCTGATGACGCCATAGCAGCCGCTTCCCACTAAGGGACATTTTTGTCATTCCACAATCTTTGGAACACAATTTGGTTCCCACCAACTGATCACTGATCAGAAAAGCACACTACTTCTGCACTCAACCGCCCAAACGACTCAATAACGCAACCAGAAAGAAGAAGAGAGCCAACGACAAACTTGAATTTTCAATAGTGACAGCCATATTATATAGTTTTTACTTTTTATCTTCCAAAAACAGAGAAAAAAAAGATATTTAATGTTTTTTTAAATTCCAGTTACGTGCTGTGAGCCTGTGAGGATAGATATGCTGTGGTGGATGATGTCGGATATGTCATACAAAGATATCCCCTTGAAAATTGTGACCATGTGATTTAGAAAAAAAGTGATATATTTGTTATTATCTTTGGTTTCTTGTGTTTTGTTTTTTCTCTGAGCCTTTATATCCAACTTGGTTTTCTGACGGCGAGTTTTATCACTATGGAAGCGCGTCTTTGATGTGGTGCTTTGCTTTGCTTGACCTTCACGTTTTCTCTCTTTCGGTAAGTAGTTATTAAATCATAAACTCCATCATCTCATCATCAATTTAGTTTTCTGATTTAGGAATATCTCTCCCACCTTCTGTTTCTTCTCTGCATGTTTCGGATTTTGTGTTTCATGTGATTGATGTTTTGCAAAATTTGAATTTCCTGCAACTTGGTTTTCTTTCAGTGCTTTATGAGTTGTGACTATGTTTTGAAATTTGAAAGTATGATTTCATTTTCAGTGGCGGTTGTTGGAATTGCTTTCTAGGTAAAGCAATTTTTTTTGGGGTAATATGTGATATGATCTGTTTCTAACCCTGGTAGATATGATGCTTTTTAACTTAATCTGCAAGGTGGTGTATTTAATTGATGGAGTAAGTTTGGGGAAAGTGTGGCAACAATATAAGGAATTTGAGTTTGGAAAGAGAAAGTGAGAAACTTGGTACAAAAATGCTGTGATTTGGCTCTATTACAAGAAACTTCCTTCTGTTTCTTTTGGTGGGGCAGAGGGAGAGGGGTATGATTGGGACCCCGGATACAAATTTGTTATCTTCTTGTTAATATTTCAAATATGCTGTGTTTATTGTCATAATGTACATCTGTCTGAAGATAGATATAAGCATCTTCTATAGACTCTAGTTTTGTATGGCATTTGGCAGTTTTGTACATCTGTTTTGTTCTTGTGCTTACAAGCCCTACCTTCTTTTTGTTGGATGCTTATTATGTTGCCAGATTATAGCTTGGATTTTTTCGACTGCATTTGGAACATTATAGCTTGTTACAGTTCATTGATTTTCTTTACTAAGTCTTCAATGTGATAGAGGCTCAACTGTTACTGTGTTAGGGTTCTTTTCTTCATTCATTTGAGTAGGAAGGTTCCTTAACAAACAATATGATGTTATACATTGATTGAAATATAACTATTTATGTACCTTTAAGCTTCTGGGACAAGTGGTTCCATGACAAGGGTAGTGGAATTTTTATGATCTAAAGGTCTAGAGGTCAACCTTTGTTGATCTCAAAAGAAAAGGTTTTAGCGTAAGACAAATAAAAAAGAAGAGGAAAAAACTATTCAAAATTGGCGCAAATCCAAAAAAAAAAAGAAAGAAAAAGCAATTTTGCAAGTGTGCAAATGAAAATTTTCATTTTATACCTTTCAGGTTTGTGGTTGCAGTTACCAAAGCCCTCGTCATGGGTACTATCATTGAAGATGACTCATTTACTAAGCCCTTAGGAAGATGGCCTGTCTTCTATTATGGCATGGGACACATGCTTAATGACATTACGGCTGCTTGTTGGTTCACCTATCTATTATTGTTCTTGACGGATATTGGACTTTCACCAAGGTGCAATAACCTTTTGTTATTCTTATTTAGTTTCTTGGACATGTCAAAGAGTATAGTTATCTTTTGTGCAAAATTGTATTAATTGATATTCTATTTAAGTATGATATAAATGGTTGGCATTAGAACTTCACTAGTCCAATTGTCAGGATCTAGCCTAATAATAACATGGATCTGAACTGATTTGCAAAATCAAATTGATTTAGTGGATTGTAGAACACAAATAATTTATGCACAATTACATTTTTTGTAAACTTTAGCAGCAAATGTTCCAATACTGTAAATTCATAATAGATAATAACTTAATGCGTTTGGCCTGATTCAGGCATGAATGTTCGAGTTGAGGTGGGACATGAACCTGTGAACATACTACAGATACACATTTACAAGAAACATTTTTGCAAGAGGCACATTATGTTGGAATGTTGATGTTACGACAAATGATTTTCAAAGTTGCATAACATTTTTAATTTTCAATAACTTGAGAAAGCTTTCTATTCTAATATCTTTGACAGAATCTGTCATAGTTTCTTATTTTGTGTACTTGAAATTTCTTTTTCCCCATTTCATAGGGATGCAGCGGTTGTGATGCTTTCAGGTCAAGTGGCTGATGGTTTTGCCACCATATTTGCTGGTGAACTGGTAATGTCTTGGACACATATTTTCCTTCATTGTTGAGAAATATATCGTATGCTGCTGTTGGTTTCTACATATGCCTAAAATCATCCTTGTAAACCATCACTATTTCATAAAGTAGTTAAATTCATTATTTCTCAATTCCTTTTCATCCAAATTCCTTGTCTTAATATTCATGATAATGTGGATTTTTTGTGGAAGTAATCCGAGTATATCTGCCTGTTGCTTATTTGATATCTGCATTTTTACCAAGGTTTATATGCTTTCGAGATCTTGTATTGATAGAAATGCTTGTTTCTGTTGTCTTGCTTTATAGATAGACAGATTTGGGCATTTCAAGATTTGGCATGCTGCCGGATCCATATTGGTGGCTGTTTCTTTTTCTTCTGTTTTTGGAGGTTGTCTACCATGTAAAATCTTCGGTTCCAACTCTAAAACATTCGAAACTGCCAGTTACAGTGTATTTGCAGCAATCTTCAATGTAGGCTGGGCTGCTACTCAGGTTTCACACATGTAATAATTTCCACATATTTACCTTCTTTTCATTTACTTTTTTTATTTCTAGTTGAATATAGTCCTTCAGTTACAAACATCAAAATAAAAGCAGTCGGCTGGTGCTTTCATCTTTAAAGTGTTCTTAGCTCTGTTCTTGGCAATATAGACTAGAGATTTGGATATCCTTGCATCCTTGAATTATTTATATTTTTGGAAATTCATTGTCAAAATATTTAGATTAGCTGATTTTTCTTGTTAAATTAAATACATACTATTCACACACGAAAATTTTCATGGGGACAAAACAAATGATACTGGTTCTCTGATGTCTGTTAAGCAGCTTAATTGTTTGTGGTGGCTATTATTTCATTAAATAAGTCTAAGAATGACATGAAATGTGTATTTCCAAACACATTAATCTAAATGAACACTCCAATTTCATAAGTTTCTTGGTTGAAGCAATCACTAATGCAATTCTCAACAGGGTTAATGGTTATGTAAACGTTTCCCTAAGTGGGATACCAAGATTATCATTATTTTATAAATTCTTCAATTGCTTTCTTCAAGGTCCATGGTTACTTGCATCACATTGAACTCTACCAGCAGAGTGGCACTAGCTAGCTGTCGCAATGCTTTTACCATGGTAATATTCTCATCATCTTCCTTATGCTACATATCCCTCTTTTTTTGGTTGGGGGAGGGATTTATATTAAATCATCCAGATTGACATCCTTATAAATTATTAATTTATATAAATTGTATCTATTCAAGGTTGCCAACCTAAGCCTTTATGGAGTTGCGTTGATATTATTCAGTGTCATTAGTGGGAAAACATATGCTGGTGTTGAAAATCAGGTATGTGTATTAGTAATTGTTTGTATCCATCTATTAGTAGCTGACATCAAGCATAATTACTTTGTTATTATTCCAAATGAGCAGTACCGTTGGATTGCATATCTGTCAATTCTTATTGGCTGCTGCTTCGTCGGGATATTTCATCTTGCAACCAAAGAACCCAGGTGTGCTTGTAGGCTTAACTACAGTTTATCATCATAGCTTTCTGTTGTTTCTAGTAGTACATTAATATTATCACTGGAAATTGTGCAATAATCAAACTTCTACAGAGTTAAGATCAATTTAGGCCATTATTTGTTGAAAAACTGAGAAATTCTCGTTTGTTATTTTCCTAGATTGAAGGTTGGTGTACATGGATCAGTTCATGCTAGGATTTCATGGGTCTATTGGTTCAAGAGAGTTTTGTATTATCAGGTTGCTCTTGTTTATGTTCTCACGAGATTAGTTCTCAACGTTTCACAGGTTAGCACAACAACTAACAATTTTTCGCTTATTTACTCGTCGGAAGAGAAGAGGCTTGAAATCTATAGACTTTGCTGCAAGTTTGGGTATGAAGGGAACGCATAGTCAGGAAACATTTAAAAGGAAACTGAAATTTAATACTGGCATTTAGATTTCCTATGAAACATAACATGAATACTTATGACACCAAAATGGCTTCTATTTCAGGCATACCTTGCATTCTTTGTCATCAATGACCTACATATGGCCCAATCAGCCAAAGCTTTGGTACATGAGAAATTTAGCCCATTTTTAATTCATTTCAGTCTGTTGATCTTTATATATTTGAAGTTGTAGTAAATAACAATTGTTTGATGATAATTGAATTAGGTTCCTGCTATTATATACATATGCAGTTTCGCTGTATCTATTGCATTACAGGTTTGCATACTAAATAAGTTCTATTGATTATATTGTACCATATTACATTTCCATAGTTAAAATTATTATTATTATTTTAGGAGATTGCATGGACCGGTCGAAGGCTGAAGGCCTACTACTCTGCTGGGTGCATTCTTTGGATTTTTTGCGGTGCTGTGATCCTTCTTTTAACAAGAAATATGAGTTATGTGATGTACATAGTATCAGTATTTATTGGCATAGCAAATGCTCTGATGACGGTATGGCAAGATCTTCTACTTATTCGAATTGTCAAAAGAAAAAGAAATGTCCATTTTATTTTATTTTATTTTATTTTATGTATGCAATTTTGAAGCCTTATTTTTCTTTTTTACTTTTATGTAAGGTAAATTTACCAGTTTCTATTCTTAAAAAATGTAGGCTTTAGGGTGTAGACATAACAACTTTGGTCAATAAGAGGAAAAATCAAATGCTGAAGTTTAACAATAATAGCACCCTGTCATAAATTCCTTCTATGTTGGTTCAAACTTCAAATTAATAAGGATTTGTTTATCAGATATAAATATGTTGAATTATTGATTGGTGTTCTTTTAATAGGTGACTGCAGTAAGCATGCAAAATTTTCTCATTGGTGAGGACCTTAATGGCTGTGCATTTGTTTGTGGATCATTGAGCTTTGTGGACAAAATTTCATGCGGGCTTGCTTTATATGTTCTTCAGTCATATCAAAGTAAGTTTGTTAATTTTATTTTATCTTATGATAATTCTTTCTCTCCATTCCTATTAGACTGGACGATGGGAAGCAATAATGAAATTTAACTAGATTCTTGCTATCTGCAATAGCAGGATACAACATATCTGGCTTAAACTTTTCTATGCTCTTATTATATTCTTCTTCATAGAGTTAGCATGTCCAAGCTCAAACTTAGAGTGCACGAAATCTTCCATTTTCAGTCAAACATGATTTTTGTTAAAACATACAGGGAAATTTTTCCTCAAAGGGGTTTTGTCCTGACTATGGTAGAAGTTGAACCTATCAAGTACATATGGAAGGTGGGGAACCACACTTTAAAAGTTACCCCTCCATTTCAAAATAAGTGTAGCTTTCACTTTTTTGGGTTCATTGAAAAGTTAATGTATCTCGACAATATAGGGGCACTCTACTATACAGATTGAGATTGTATAGAGAGAGAATAAAAATTTTTTTATAGTTATTTTTTATTATTTTATTAATATTCAAAATGTGGGTTCTAATATTTTCAATCTCTCTTTCATCACATAAAAGAAAACATCTGTAAACTTACATCTTTACCACATAATTCACCCTTGACAAAAGGCTTATCTAGATATGTTAACTGTTTAATAAACCCAAAAAGTGGAAGCGATATGTATTTTGAAAATGAGAGAGTAGTTGTTAAGACAAAAGAACTATTCTTCTTAAATACAAGCATCCTATAACACTTGAGGCCAATTTATGACGCATTTTGTTTTGTTGCGAAAATTGCCAAATTTACCTTTTAAAACAAATATCAAATATTTAGAAATTATTTATTTTTATACTTTTTAAATTAAATATCGAGTTTTAACATTTTTTGGTAAATTAGCATCAAACTTTAGATACCTTAGCAATCATCAATACTTAAGAGCCACTTTGGGTAAACCACTTAATTAAGTTCTTTTGGAAAAAAAGCTTAAAATATAAGGATTTATATTAAAAATAGTTTATAAATAAGTTATTTTGTGTTTAATAAGTTATCATAAAAGTACTTGTTTTAAAGTTATATAATAAATAAGAGTGATAAAATAGCTCTTGAGAAGAAGAGAAGTCAAATTTTTTTACTTCTTCAAAAGTTCTTAAACAATTTTTCGAAAAGTTAAAAGCATATTTAAAAAATTATACCAAACACCGTTAATGTGATTTTTCATAAATCAAAAGTCTAAAAAAATAGCTTTTGAAGCTTTCGAAATGGGAGCTTAACGTAGGACTTTGGACACCTTGTGGTACCCTCCTATCACCCTCCCTATCTAACCCCTATGTTATTTAACATGGGAAGTCCTCCATGTGAAATAGCCTGGCTGCATAGAGTGGAAACTGATCCAAACGGAAATTTAGGTCGTTACATGGGTGCTATGCATAACATCACATGTGGCCCATGTAACAATATTTGGAGGCCTGTGACGAGTTTTTGACGTGGACTTTTTTTTTCTGGGGTGGTTAGATTAGAAATTAAATTGAATTTTCTTAGAGGCTATTCTTTTAGTTCTTTATCTCTAGAAGAAAAGAAAAAAGCAGCTGTTGAAGCCAGCCGAAACAAATACAATTTTTGTATTTTGACAGTGTTAATTGACCACAATGCAGATGTGTCTCCACAGCTCCAAGGAACACAAATGGTCCTTTCAGTTACAAGGTTAGGTTTGGGTCTTGTTCCTGCATTATGTGCACTAGTTGGTGTGGCAGTAACTTGCACTATGGATTTCAACAACCCTTCAAAATCTTTGACAGCACCGCTGCTAGTTTAGCCGTGTGTTCATCAACATGATCGTTCTACTTCATCTCTAACTAATATACAAAGATAGCATTTGAAAATTCAACACAAGAAGTAATCTTGGAAATATTCACATTGTTTTTAGCAAGTTATATGTATTAGTTATTTATTGAATTGTTCTTAATTATAAGAAATGTGAGGTCGAATGTACATAATAGTATGTTCACGATTTAATTGAAATTTATACTAGTACATTTACAGTTTCATTTGAACTAAAGGTTTGTAAGATTCCAATAACGCGAGTCGCCGATTTTCGTTTCTTTTTTTTTTTTTAAAGAAAAAACTAAATTGAGAAAATTTGTGTACTTGATATTTAAGCTTGTTTTCAAAAATAATACTTATTTGGTGGATAGGAAGAGAGTTTTGGGAATCACATAATTACTGAGTTAAAATTTAATGAAAATTTGAATTTCATTGGTGTAATTAAATTAAAAAATTATTTTAATTTTTGTCGAAATATTTCAATATAATTTGGCTCTGAAATAATTATGTCAATCTTATTATTGTTAAAGTAGATTGAGATAACAAAGTAAATATACATGAAACGTAATTCTCATACAAGTTGTAATAATTCATTATGAAACCAAATACTAGCCATAACACTTATTCACCTTGTCTCCAAACCCAATACTGTTTCTGCCTCAAATTCATCCATTTAATTCAAATTTGTATCATATTGAAGAGAGAATATAAAATTTGTTTTTTTACGTCGAGCTGACCCTCGTTCTTAAGCGTGCTTGGGCAAGAGTAGTACTAGGATGGGTGACCTCCTGGGAAGTCCTCGTGTTGCACCATTTTTTTTTTTTTTTTTTTTTTTTTTTTACGTTGTGCTGACCCTCATTCTTTAAATGACGCTATCCCGAGAAGGACATCTAAAGGCGAGTCGTAATGGCCTCATCTTCGGCAGGCTCTTCCGGTTTTTTTTTTCTGGTTTTTTTCGAATTTTTTTACGTTGTGTTGACGCTCGTTCTTTAAATGATGCTATCTCAAGGAGGACACCTAAAGGCGAGCTATAATGGTCTCATCTTCGGCAGGCTCCTCCGGTTTTTTTCGATTTTTTTTACGTCGAGCTGACCCTCGTTCTTTAAATGACGCTATCCCGAAGAGAACACCTAAAGGCGAGCCGTAATGGCCTCATCTTCGGCAGGCTTCTCCGGCTTTTTTTTCTGGTTTTTTTCCAGTTTTTTTTTTTTTCATTTTGCTGACCCTTGTTCTTTAAATGACGTTATAAACAGGACACCTAAAGGCGAGCCATAATGGACTCATCTTCGGCAGGCTCCTCTGGGTTTTTTTTTATTTACGTCGTGCTGACCCTCGTTCTTTAAATGACGCTATCCCGAGGAGGACACCTAACGGCAAGCCGTAATGGCCTCATCTTCGGCAGGCTCCTCCGGCTTTTTTTCATTTTTTTTACGTTGTGCTGACCTCGTTCTTTAAATAACGCAAGGTTCAGTATCTCCTAAGTCTTCAACCACTTCTTACTCTTCAATAAGTACAGCTTCCTCCAAGTGTTCTAATATATAATCACATTTCTCATTTTTCACCGGAGTTTCTAACTTCTCCTTCATGCTACGTTCTTCATTAAACTCTCCACATATAGCTATGGGAGTTTCTTGAGTGCTGAAATGCAGTGAAGCTAAATTATCGACTACCTCAGTCAAGGTAGCTATGAACTCTAGTGTCGTCCTTTGCATCTCACTTTGCTCTTGAAGAAGAACACCAAGAGTGTCATCCATTGGAGATTAGAGTGGATCTGAGGGTTCATTGCTTGGGAGGAAAAGTTCATGATAGGAGGGTGGTTCATCATAATAGGGATGTGGCGGTTCCACACTCTCCATCTTTTTCACTTGTTGCACAACACACTTTAGTTCCTTATTCTCAAGTTAAGATTCGTTAGCCATGAGAGTTTCGTGTGCTTTTCGGCTTTCCTCTCGCTCCATTTGATGGATGGTTGCTTGAAGTCGATCCATTGCTTTCTTAAAATGATCTCGTGGCTCTTGTTCTGCTTGGCTATCATAAGTAGGATCATAGTGCTCTTGGAATGATGGATATAGACATGGTGTATATAGAAGTGGTGGTTCTTGGAAGTAATTGGGTTGGAATTGAAAGTAATTGGGTTGGAATTGGGGTGGTTCTAAGTATGGCTCGTAAGGCTCATAAGGCTCTTGGTACAGGGGATATGGGTTAGGATCATATAGAGGTGTTTGGTAACATTGGGCTTGTGAGTACGGTGGTCCAAAACTATGTTGAGCAGGGGGTTCATAGGCATATGGTGAGACTTGTTGGTAACTACAAGGAGGTCCACCACATCCATTGTCTTCGTATGCATCATGGAATGACTCTTGCTCATAGTATGTTAGTGGAGGCTGTTGCCAAGAGGGTTGATCAAATCCTTGTGGCTCCTCCTATCTTTGATTGTCCCATCCTTGATGCATGTTCTCATTGTAGCTTCCATTCCCTACAACATAATTTGAACCAAACTCATAACCAATGGGGTGAGAATTCATAGTAATAAGAGAAAATAAAAACAAACTAATGAGAAATAATGAAAATAAACTCCTAAAACTAGAAATAACTAACAAAGAAATAAAAGGCAAAAATATTCACAATATTCACAATAACCAATAATAAGGCACACATTTGCAATTTCCCGACAACGGCACCAAAAATTGATGGGAAAAAATCGTCGGTAAAGAATTTCACAAAAATAAGTGCGTTGAAAGTATAGTTCTAAACCGACAATTAAACCTCAATCAAATTTAAATTGTTTGTCACTTAAGCAAACCCAATAAAATTAATCGAAGTATTTAAATCTCAGGTCGTCTCTCAAAAAATTGCAGGAAAGTATAGTTATTATTGGTTATGAGAAATTATATTTTTGGGTTTTGAAATAGGGAACGAGTAAGTAAAATGGCGAGAAAATAAATTAATAATTAAGAAAAGTCCTAACAAGGATTGAGAATCAAATTTCTATCCTCATTATTATTGTCAATTGTGATGGTAGTTGCAAATTACTCTCACTTAGTTAACCTCTAACAATTTAAGGTAAGTCAAATGAGCAAATTAACTTGAGTTCACAAGTCCTAATCAAAGACTAGAGTTAGTGAAGTTCAAGCCAACTAGCAACTTTCAATCACCAACCAACAAGAGACTTTGACAATTCAAGGGTCTCCAAATTACTCAATCCAAGTTAAGAACATAAAAATCTAATTTAAAATCCATCCAAGCATTTTATCAAACACTTGGAAGGCACAAAATAAAAGTATAGAGAATTAATAAGAGATAATAAAATCTAAAATCAACAATTGCAAGGAATCAATAATAAAAAATGAAGAAAGAAGCAATCATAAACATGAAAACATAACTTGCATTAATATGGATTAAAGAAAATAAGAAGAATTCATAAATTAAATTGGCAACATAAAGGAATCAATGATAGAAGTAGATAACTAAAGTGTTAGAACAAATAAAAGTAAAAGAAAACTAAATTAAAGGAAGATTAACCTAAACCTAAGGAGAAATTGAAAAGAGAAACCCTAAAACTTAGAGACAGTAGAGAGCTTCTCTCTCTAGAAAACTACATCTAAACTTAAAATTACGTGAATGAGAAGTGTCTCTATGGTTCCCCCACTCTGCAGCCTCTAATCTATGTTTTCGGGCTTGGAACTGGGCCAAAACCAGCCCAGAAATTGCCCCCAGCGTTTTCCAATATCTAGAGCACGTGACGCTTTGTCACGCGTACGCGTCCCCCACGCGTGCGCGTCGTGATGAGCGGATAATTTGTACGCTTTTTGGCATTGTTTTTAGTATGTTTTTAGTATGATCTAGTTAGTTTTTAGTATATTTTTATTAGTTTTTAGTTAAAATTCACTTTTCTGGACTTTAGTATGAGTTTGTGTGTTTTTCTGTGATTTCAGGTATTTTCTGGCTGAAATTGAGGGACCTGAGCAAAAATCTGATTCAGAGACTAAAAAGGACTGCAGATGCTGTTGGATTAAAGCTGGCGTTTAACTCCAAGAAGAGTCTCTACACGAAAATGCTTCATTGCTCAGCCCAAGCACACACCAAGTGGACCCGAAAGTGGATTTTTATGTCATTTACTCATCTCTGTAAACCTTAGGCTACTAGTTTTCTATAAGTAGGACCTTTTACTATTGTATTT
>NC_029778.3:45067579-45068943 GCF_000817695.3 Arachis duranensis
GCCAGGATGGCACAAGAGGGAAGATTTTGTTTTCAATGCAAATTTTTTTCAAGTTTTCAAAATTTTTCAAAATCAAATCTTTTTCAAATTAAATCTTTTCAATCAAATCTTTTTCAAAATCAATTTCTTTCTATTTTTAAAAATACTTGCTATCAATTAATGATTTGATTCAACATATCAAGAATGTTGCCTTTTCTGTTGAGAAAGGTTTAATGTTTGAATCATATATTTTCTTGATAGCCAAGTCATCAATTTTAAAATCAAATCTCTTTAAAATGTTTTTCAAATCATATCTTCTCAATCACTTTTTTTTAAAAGTAATCATATCTTCTTAACCACATCTTTTTCAAGATAGCTTTCAATCAAATCTTTTTGATTTCTAATTTCAAAATCTTTTTCAAAAATCACTTGATTTCTTTTCCACTCTTGATTTTCGAAAATCAATTAGTGTTTTTCAAAAATGTTTTCAAAATCTTTGACTTAATTTTCGAAAATTACTTCTCTTCTTCTCACATCCTTCTATTTATGGACTAACACTATTCCTTAATGCAAAATTCGAACTCCATCTTCTTTGATAAATTCGAATTTTCTACTTCTACCTTCCATTTTTCTTTTCCTCTGACACCTCAAGGAATCTCTATACTATGACATAGAGGACTCCATATTTTCTTGTTCTCTTTTCTTTCATATGAGCAGAAGCAAAGACAAAAGCATTCTTGTTGAGGCTGATCTTGAACCTGAAAGGACCTTGAAGCAAAAACTAAGAGAAGCTAAGGCACAACTCTCTGTAGAGGACCTGACTGAATTCTTCAAAGAAGAAGAACACATGGCAGCCGAAAACAACAATGCAAGGAAGGTGCTGGGTGACTTTACTGCACCTACTCCCGACTTCTATGGGAGAAGCATCTCTATCCCTGCCATTGGAGCAAACAACTTTGAGCTTAAGCCTCAATTAGTTTCTCTAATGCAACAGAATTGCAAGTTCCATGGACTTCCATTGGAAGATCCTCATCAGTTCTTAGCTGAGTTCTTGCAAATCTGTGACACTGTCAAGACTAATGGGGTTGACCCTGAGGTCTACAGACTTATGCTATTCCCTTTTGCTGTAAGAGACAGAGCTAGGACATGGTTGGACTCACAACCTAAAGAAAGCCTGGACTCTTGGGAAAAGCTAGTCAATGCCTTCTTGGCAAAGTTCTTTCCACCTCAAAAATTGAGTAAGCTTAGAGCGGAAGTCCAAACCTTCAGACAGAAGGAAGGAGAATCCATCTATGAAGCTTGGAAAGATACAAACAATTGATCAGAAAGTGTCCTTTTGACATGCTTTCTGAATGGAGCATCATAGGTATTTTCTATGATGGTCT
>NC_029778.3:45069308-45070064 GCF_000817695.3 Arachis duranensis
AATGCCATATTGGCTCAGAACAAAATATTGACTCAACAAGTCAATATGATTTCTCAAAGTCTGTCTGGGATGCAAAATGCACCAAGCAGTACTAAGGAAGCTTCATCTGAAGAAGAAGCTTATGATCCTGAGAACCCTTCAATGGAAGAGGTGAATTACATGGGAGAACCCTATGGAAACACCTATAATCCTTCATGGAGAAATCATCCAAATCTCTCATGGAAGGATCAACAGAGACCTCAACAAGGTTTCAACAACAATAATGGTGGAAGAAACAGGTTTAGCAATGGCAAGCCTTTTCCATCATCTTCTCAGCAACAGACAGAGAATTCTAAGCAGAATTCCTCTGACTTAGCAACTATAGTCTTTGATCTAATCAAAACCACTCAAAGTTTCATAACTGAAACAAGGTCCTCCATTAGAAACTTGGAGGCACAAGTGGGTCAGCTAAATAAGAAAGTTACTGAACTCCCTCCTAGTACTCTTCCAAGCAATACAGAAGAAAATCCAAAAGGAGAGTGCAAAGCCATCAACATGGCCGAATTTGGAGAGGAAAGAGATGCAGTGAACGCCACTGAGCAAGGCCTCAATGGACGTCCACTGGCCTCCAATGAGTTCCCCAATGAGGAACCATGGGAATCTGAGGCTCAAAATGAAACCATAGAGATTCCATTGGACTTACTTCTGCCATTTATGAGCTCTGATGAGTATTCTTCCTCTGAAGAGGATGAAGATGTCACTGAAGAGCAAGTTGCT
>NC_029778.3:45071275-45072164 GCF_000817695.3 Arachis duranensis
CACCTATCAATTCCCATCTTTCTCTTCACCACTCACATCCATCCTTCATAAAACCCCACCTACCTCACCCTTCAAATTCAACCACTTTCCCTCCCAAACCCACCCATACATGGCCGAACCATGAACCCCCCCACTTCTATATAAACCCATCTTCACTCCTTCATTTTCACACAACCTAAACACCACTTCTCCCCCCTTTTTGGCTGAATACAAAGCCATTCCCTTCTCCCTCATTTCTTCTTCTTCTACTCTCTTCTTTCTTATTTTGCTCGAGGACGAGCAAACCTTTTAAGTTTGGTGTGGTAAAAGCATTGCTTTTTGTTTTTCCATAACCATTTATGGCATCCAAGGCCGGAGAAACCTCTAGAAAGAGGAAAGGGAAGGCAAAAGCTTCTATCTCCGAGTCATGGGAGATGGAAAGATTCATCTCAAGGGTGCATCAAGACCACTTCTATGAAGTTGTGGCCTTGAAGAAGGTGATCGCCGAGGTCCCTTTTTCACTCAAAAAGAGTGAATATCCGGAGATCCGACATGAGATCCGAAGAAGAGGTCGGGAAGTTCTTACCAACCCCATTCAACAAGTCGGAATCTTAATGGTTCAAGAGTTCTATGCCAATGCATGGATCACCAAGAACCATGATCAAAGTGTGAACCCGGATCCAAAGAATTATCTTACTATGGTTCGGGGGAAATACTTGGATTTTAGTCCGGAAAGTGTAAGGTTTGCATTCAATTTGCCCATGATGCAAGGAGATGAACATCCTTACACTAGAAGGGTCAACTTTGATCAAAGGTTGGACCAAGTCCTCACAGACATTTGTGAAGAGGGCGCCCAATGGAAGAGAGATTCAAGAGGAAAACCGGTTCAATTGAGAAGGCATGACCTCAA
>NC_029778.3:45072613-45073445 GCF_000817695.3 Arachis duranensis
AACATAAAGGAAATTACAATAAAGGAATGAAAGAAGATGAATGTAACAACAAAGAATTGAAATGTAGAAGTAGAAGAAAGCAAAGATTAAAACCTAGATCTAAGAACTAATCCTAATCCTAATCCTAATTCTAGAGAGAAGTGAGAGCTTCTCTCTCTAGAAACTAATTCTAACTACTAAACTAAACTAATGGTAACTAGATGTCTCATCCCTCTTCAATCCTAGACTTAAATAGCATCAAAAATGAGTTGGATTGGGCCCACAAGGCTTCTAAAATCGCTGGCCACGTTTTGCTTCAAGTGGACTAGGTGGCAGCAACGGCGCGTGCGCGTACTATGCGCGTGCGCGCCACCATACGTGTAGCAACTATGGCAAATCTTATATCGTTTCGAAGCTACGGATGTTAGCTTTCTAACCCAACTGGAACCGCATCATTTGGACCTTTGTAGCTCAAGTTATGATCGTTTAAGTGCGAAGAGGTCGGCTTGACAGCTTTCCGGTTCTTTCATTTCTTCATGAGTTCTCCAACTTTACATGCTTTTTCTTCATTCCCTTGATCCAATCTTTGCCTCCTAAATCTTAAATCACTTAACAAACATATCAAGGCATCTAATGGAATCAAGGAGAATTCGATTTAGCTATTTTAAGTCCTAAAAAGCATGTTTTCACTCTTAAGCACAATTAAAGGAGAAGTTATAAAACCATGCTATTTCATTGAATAAATGTGGGTAAAAGGTTATAGAATCCCCTAAAATCAATACAAGATAAACCGTCAAAATAGGGTTTGTCAACCTCCCCACACTTAAACCAAGCATGTCCTCATGCTTAAACC
>NC_029778.3:45076874-45078271 GCF_000817695.3 Arachis duranensis
CAAACCTCATAACCATTTGAATCCGCCTAACTGATATTTACAAGATGACCATAGCTTGCTTCAAGCCAACAATCTCCATGGGATCGACCCTTACTCACATAAGGTATTACTTGGACGACTCAGTGCACTTGTTGGTTAGTTGTGCGGAATTGTGAGGAAAGTATTGAGATTACGAACGCGTGTACCAAGTTTTTGGTGCCGTTGTCAGAGATCACAATTTCGTGCACCAACTATCCTCCTTATCATCACTTTCAAACTCCATGGAAGAAGGCTCTTCAACTTGAGATTTCTCTTTACACTCAACATCTCCTAAATCTTCAACAACTTCTTCCTCTTGTTCAACAATCTCGGCTTCCTCCTTTTGTTGCACTTCTCACCTCAACTCCTCTTCTCCACCTTGAAGCTCCAAATTCTCCTTCTCATTGTGCTCCTCAACTAATCCTCCACATTTAACAATAAGGGTGTCTTGGATAGTTGAGCACAATAATGCCAATTAGCTCATCACTTCAGTTAAGCTAACCATGGCTTCCCCTTTGCTTTTGGCAATGAATTAGAAGTTTTTGTTGTTCTTGCATTAGGGGTTGGAGAGATTTCCAATGAAGGTGTGGGTGGAAGAGAGCGTTCATTGTTTGAGGAAAAGGGTTCATAACTGGAAGGTGGTTCATCTTGGTAAGGGTATGGAGATGGTGTATATTGAGGTGGTTCTTAGGAGTAATTGTGTTGGAATTATTGTGGTTCTATGTATGGTTCATATGGCTCAAAAGGTGGTTGGTTTGGTGGATAAGGATTAGGGTCATATGGAGGTGCTTGGTGGTAGAGGGCTTGTGAGTATGGTTCATGTTGAGGATATGACTCATAAGCATATGGTGGTGGTTCTTGAAAATCATAGGTAGATTCACCATAGCCATTTGATTGGTATGCATCATAGAATGGCTCTTCTTCATAGTGCATTGGTAGGGGTTGTTGCCATGAGGATTGATCATAAGCATATGGCTCCTCTCACTTTTGGTTATCCCATTCTTGATACACATCTTCATTATAGTCCTCATTTCCTACAACATTTTGATAACCAAACTCATAGCCAAGATGAGAATTCATGATAGCAAGAGGAAAATGAAAACAAAATCAAATAAGAAGCAAGAAAATTAAATCCTAAAACAAGCAAGAGCTAACAAAAGCAAACATATTCACACTATTCACATATATACAATAACCAATAACAAACACCATTGCAATTCCCCGGCAACGGCGCCATTTTGACGAATGGATTTTTGATGGTTTAGAATTTCACAAATGAATTCTCGTCGAAGTATAGTTTCTAAACCAAGCAATAATCCTTTCATACAAAAGATTTTTTGTCACTAAAACAAACCCCTAAAATTAATAACCGAAGTATT
>NC_029778.3:45082429-45082806 GCF_000817695.3 Arachis duranensis
TTGAATTTGTGGTTCATGAATGTTGGCTCTTGAAAGAATGATGAAAAAGTAGACATGTTACTGAGGATCTGAAAAATCATAAAAATGATTCTTGAAGCAAGAAAAAGCAATGAATACAAAAAAAAGAGAGAGAAAATTTCGAAAAAAAAAGAGAGAGAAAGAAAGAAAAAGAAAGAAATAAAGTTGTGATCCAAGGCAAAAAGAGTGTGCTTAAGAACCCTGGACACCTCTAATTGGGGACTTTAGCAAAGGTGAGTCACAATCTGAAAAGGTTCACCCAATTATGTGTCTGTGGAATGTATGTATCCGGTGGTAATACTGGAAGACAGAGTGCTTTGGGCCACAGCCAAGACTCAATAAGTAGCTGTGTTCAAGAA
>NC_029778.3:45083963-45087176 GCF_000817695.3 Arachis duranensis
GGTGAAACCCTTGCTTAAGCTTGCCATGGAAAGGAGTAAGAAGGATTGGATGAAGACAGTAAGAAAGCAGAGAGACGGAAGGGACAGCATCTTCATGCGCTTATCTGAAATTCCTACCAATGAATTACATAAGTATCTCTATCTTTATCTTTATGTTTTATGCGTTTATCACCATACCCATTTGAGTTTGCCTGACTAAGATTTACAAAGTGACCATAGCTTGCTTCATACCAACAATCTCTGTGGGATCGACCCTTA
The DNA here is from genome assembly GCF_000817695.3 of Arachis duranensis. Taxonomy (NCBI): domain Eukaryota; kingdom Viridiplantae; phylum Streptophyta; class Magnoliopsida; order Fabales; family Fabaceae; genus Arachis; species Arachis duranensis. The sequence continues at coordinate 45,084,222 of NC_029778.3, forward strand.
CTCGCGTAAGGTTTATTACTTGGACGACCCAGTACACTTGCTGGTTAGTTGTGCGAAGTTATGTTTATGCCATGGTACTGAATACCAAGTTTTTGGATTCATTACCGGGGATTAATTGATTTGTGAAAAGTAGTGATCACAATTTCGTGCACCACGTCGCTTGACAAAATCCTGGTCACGCATACGCGTCGCTTGTCCGACGCACTAGTCGTGCGTACACGTCATACCACGCGTGCGCATCACCTAACTGCGAGGCAACTATGACAAATTGCATATCATTTTGAAGCCTCGGATGTTAGCTTTTCAACGCAACTAGAAACACCTCATTTGACCTCTGAAACTCAAGTTATGATTGATTTAGTACGAAGAGGTCAGGATTGACAGCTTAACAATTCCTTCAATTTCTTTTATTCCTTCCACTTTTGCATGCTTCCTTTCCATCCTCTAAACCATTCCTGCCCTATAAATCCTGAAAACACTTAACAAACATATAACGACATCGAATGGTAATAAGAGAGGATTAAAAATTAGTAATTTAAGACCAAAGAAGCATGTTTTCAATCATAGCACAAAATTAGAAAGGAAAATGTAAAACATGCGAATTCTATGAATAAGTGTGAGAACAATGGACAAAATCCATTAAATTAAGCACAAGATAAACCGGAAAATAGCAGTTTATCAGTGCTTGCTAGAGACTTCTTCTGAATTTCGGTCTCCCATGGGTTCAAACGCCCTCGAAGTCCGTTGGTCGCTGGGTCCCCACAGACAGCATCAACGTTCAGGTATTATCTGACTCGACGGGACCGCGACCTAGGCAAGGGGTGCACTGCTGTTAGCAATTCTCCGAGACAGTGAGTATATACCGAAAGAGGGGTGGACCTGCAATGACACTCTGATGCTAAAGTCAGGGATATGTCTATAAGGTCGAAGGTTTGGGTTAGGTTGCATACCTTGGGAAGGATAGCGTTCCCCTTCTTATAAGACTCCTAGGGTTCCCACAATGGGAAATATGCGATGTGTATCGACGACATTAAGTACTAGAGAATATGTGGGCAAGATTTCTGGGATGGATCATATCGTCGCATGGGTCCCGGTAGGTTGGGTTTGTCCATTGTTAGGCTTCCAAGTTGTAGGTGCGGAACACAAATATTTTAGGGCGTCAATCAACTCTTTAATAGTCTTGGTATCCTTGCTGCTTTAGATGAAGATAGCTTCTTTCTTTATTTCCTCTCAGAAGATAAAGCCATAGAATTCGATTATTGGAATAGAGATTCAATGAAATCGTGATTTGAGTTAAACATGTCCATATCTTCTTCATTTATTTCTTCATTTTTATCTTTTTGCACTTTTTTTTTCAACATCATTGCTAAATACAGTAGCAACCCTATTTGCTCTTTATTTACAAAATATTTTTTTTTTCAAATGCAAATACCAAAAAAAAAGACTTTCTCAAAATATACAACCTTTGTACTTGATTTAAAAATAAATAAATAAATAAATAAATGAAAGGTCATCAAAAAACGACAAAATAAGTTGTCGAGTAGAATAAAATTAATTTAATAAAATCAAATTAGTAAACAAATCTTCATATACACAATTAAAATCTCTTTATTTTTTATTATTACACATTATTTTATATCATCTCATTTAAAATCACTACAGACTATCGTATCAGCAGTAAGTTGATATTTTTCTTTTAGTGTTCTAATCTTATTCTTGCAATTACTTGTTTAAAAGCTAGCTTATTCAAGAACACACAATATAATGGCATACAATATTATATTATATCATACAATCATACTAAATGTATATCAAAATTAGTTACTAAAATTAATCATTAATATAAAATATACATAAAGATATAAAATATATATTAAAAATAAATTAATATATATATATATTTATACATAATTACATAATAATTAATTTTAATAACTAATTTTAGTATGTGAATAATATTTTTTATGTATAATATATTAAAAATTTCAAACGATCAAACCGTTCTAGTCTATTAATAATTTAAACCAAACCAATTTATTAATAATTTAAGTACGATTAGTTTGAATACTTTGTCTTTTTTTATATTGTATTATACACCATTTTATTGTGTTATTTTTCTTTAAAAAAAGTGTTTATATTAATTATATATCTATAAATAAAATCAAACAAGATAAATCAAAAGCAGTCCAAAGAAGACTAGAAAATTGTTAAGTGTATCTTTGAGTTAAATACTAGGTAGTTTTCTTGTTAATGAGGCTGTTATTAGTGGCGTACGTTTGAGTGTGCCTTTCCTTCATCTATCGTCGAGTCAAATAAAGCAATAATTTCTTGAACAAAATTGTTGCAGGAAAAAATTTTAACATAAAATCATACAATGTTATTTATATTAATTATTTTTAAGTTTATTACTAGAATGGCAAAAAATAGATAAAAAAGTTATAATTGTAAAAAGAAAATTCAATTAAAAATCTAATAAAATATAAAATAATTAATATTATTTTTTTTTTATTTTACCAAAGATAGAGAGACTCAAACTCATAACTTCGATCTAAATAAGTATAGAGAAACTATGCCATTTGAGTTATAACACAAGGGCATAAAATAATACTAAGTTCAATAGGTAAAAGGTTATCCAATTTATTAAAGACATGTAAATTCTCTATTAGTTTATACAAATATAATTAACTAATATTTATTAATTTATTTTTATATTTTGTCTAACGTGAAAATAATAAATTTGAAAAATCAATAATGTCTAGAATATATAGTACAAACATATATTTGAAATAAAAATATGTTGAATAAATGGTAAAACATAAGAATCGAATATGCATAATTAATATTGTAGCAAGAAAAATATAATGCTAATCAATTGAATAAATTTTAATTTATTTTTTGTCTACATTCTATTAATGCTGTTATAAAATATTTGGAAGGCCATGCCTCTATTATCTA
>NC_029778.3:45087258-45093084 GCF_000817695.3 Arachis duranensis
ATCGAAGATATATAACCAAAAAAACTGGAAGGACTTTCCATTACAAGTTTGAAGTTACAACCCATTCTTTTCACCGGTATATATATTTACCCGTCTAATTTTTCTAGTTGATTCTAGTTTTAACTTTGACCTATCTATTTTATCTTTTTTTATATATATAATATTACGTTAGGAGTATGGCAGTTGAGGTGTCATACAACTACACGATTCAAATCCAAATTAAATCAGGCAGAAAAAAACATTTTATGAAAATAAAAATGTTTCATGTTAAATGCATGCCTCACGTAAATGTCATGAGGGATTTTGAATTGAAATTAGATATTAAAGATGTTTATTCACAATATACGTCACTATAGAATGCTTATTTCATCAAATCATAAGATACATAAAACTATGAACATGAAAAAGACATGTATTAATATGTTACACGTACTCTCATATTATTGAAGTTCTTACAGAGTTGAAATAAACCTTATATATCACCGCATTGTGAAATTTTACATACCATTGAACTAACATTTTCCCAAACATGATATCATCACCACGATCATGAGATTGATGATAGTAGCTTGGTTTATAGTTCTCATAATTTCTTTTGAGCACGAGATTAATGTCCAAGGAGGAAGAACACAACTATCAATTATTAATGTTTCTCAGGGCCAATCCATTGGTTATGTAACTGTAACAGGTAATGAAATTAAAACAACACTAACTTCTCCATTAAATTGAACTAATAATAATCCACATTTTTCATGCTCCTCTTGACCTCTTGTTGGCAACGATCCCAATAATACTTTGGCTTGTTATTGATATCAAAATTTTGTGTTATATGTGAGAATATCACGTATTTATTTTAAAAGTTAATTTTGATATACTGTTAATATAAAATCGTTTTATACTGACAATAATTATATAATATTATATCAGTTGTAAATAATTATCCAAAAGAATAGATACAATTGAATATTATGTACAATTTTACACAATATATCAAAATTAAAATTTTTATTTTAATCCTTATAAAATGTAATTATGTCACAGGATGCAACAATGACTGCGACACTGCGTGTTGTAATTGTGACATCACAAAATATGCACCAGTTTGTGTGCTATGCTGTGAAGAAAATCCTTGAAGCTGAAGATATGGGATCTCAAACTCTGAAATACTTTTATTGTACATATCGTAAATATTTAGCTTCAGTTTCGGATAAAAGAAGACGGTTGTATTAGGTTTTGATAACTAATATAAGTTTTTATACCAAATAATATCTTGTTTGGAAAGTTACAATATAATTAGTTTGAAGAAACTTTGAATCTTATCGACCAATAAAATATTCTGTCCATTTAAACTGCTAAAGTAGTGATTGGCGGACAATCAAAAGAATCAATTTTCTTATATTTTGAATTTTAATTAATCTATACGTACAAGCCATTTAATCAAATAAGTTTAACCAAATTATTTACACTCAAGTGTGTACATTTTTTTTTTTGCACTTCTGCTGCATGTTTTTCTTTCGTTATTTTTTTCTTTTGTTATCGTCGTTACCAATACTACTACATCTTCCTCCTTTTTTTTTTCATTAGAATTTCTTCTCTTCTTTCCTTTTCCTCCTTCTCCTTCACCATCTCCATTATAATGATCATCTATTATAATCATCATCGTCTTCTTCAAAAAAATTCATATTTCCCAAAACACGATTTTTTTTGTTTAGAGCAAGTTTGTCGCACCCTGGCAAACTCTATGAAAATTATAGAGTTCGCTTTACCCCGGTGAACTCCTTTCAAATATTTTAAACCCCATGTTTTTATAGAGTTCGCCGGGAATGTGGCGAACTTGCTCTAAACAAAAAAAAATCGCATTTGGGGAATTAAAGTTCAAAAATGGTGTTTGGGGAAATATGATTTTTTTTATTTTATTTCTAAAAAAATCATCTTCTTATACGTATCGTCGTTATCGTTTTCGTTATTATTGGTATAGTTATTGTTGAATTTTCGCCATATTGATACGTTTGTTGCCTGATCCAAAATTGATTTAGATGTGTTTTTGTTAATAATGCAGTCATTTTTGTGTGTTGTTTTTAAATTGAGTTTGTGTGTCGCAATCATTAAGTAATTTTGTATTTCTGAGTTAATTGAGGTTTATAGCAAAATTTCGGTGTAAAATTAAGACATTTATGTGTTATTGTTAAGAAATTTTGGTGTATTTGTATTATGATAAGTTTTGCATGATTCAAAATTCTCCATCTTCCTTCTCCTCATCTTTTGCTACTTCTTCTTTTTCATCATCATCATCTTTTTTTTATTCATATTTTCCTTCTTGTTTTACCTTCTCAAGTTTCTTCTTGTTTTACTCTGTGATCTTTTAATTAACAAGAATAAAAACAAAAAAAATCAAATAAAGAAGAAGAAGAAGAAACACATAATGCTGCAAAATTATTTAGAAAAAGATGAACCTATATTCATTCAACTAAAAAAAAGAAAGAAATAAGAAAAAAAAGAAAAAAATGCAGCATTAAAGAAAATATTTTTGTGTATTTGTAACAAAATTTCGGTGTGTTATTGTTAAGAAATTTTGGTATATTTTTATTTTGACAAGTTCTACATAATTCAAAACTCTTTCATCTTCCTCCTCCTCATCTTTCGCTGCTTCTTCTTCTTCTTTTTCATCACCATCATCTTTTTTTTCTTATTCATCTTTTCTTTCTTGTTTTACCTTCTCAAGTTTCTTCTTGTTTTATTCTTTTAACAAAAAAATTACTTAGAAGATGATAAATCTACATTCATTCAATTAAAAGAAAGAAAGAAATAAGAAAAAAAAAAGAAAAATACAGCATTAAAAAATATATTTTTGTGTATTTGTAACAAAATTTTGGTGTTAAAACTAAGACATTTATATGTTATTATTAAGAAATTTCAGTGTATTTGTATTCTAATAAGTTTTGTATAATTCAAAACTCTTCATCTTCCTTCTCCTCGTCTTTTGTGCTTTTTCTCTTCTTTTTCATGATCATCATTATCTTCTTTTCTTTTTCTTATTCATCATTTTCTTCTTGCTTTACCTTCTCAAGTTTCTTCTTATTTTACTCTCTTAACAATAATAAAAATAAAAAAATCAAAGAAAGAAGAAAAAAAACACATAATACTGCAAAATTACTTAGAAGAGAATGAACCTACATTCATTCAACTAAAAAAAAAATAAGAAAAAAAAATATAGCATTAAAAAATATATTTTTGTGTATTTGTAGCAAAATTTTGGTGTAAAAACTAATACATTTATGTATTATTGTTAAGAAATTGCGATGTATTTGAATTCTGACAAGTTTTGCATAATTCAAAACTCTTCTTCTTCCTCTTCCTCATCTTTTGATGCTTCTTTTTCTTCTTTTTCATCATCATCTTCTCTTTTTTTTTATTCATTTTTTTCTTCTTGTTTTACCTTTTCAAGTTTTTTTTATTTTACTCTCTTAACAAGAATAAAAACAAAAAAATCAAATAAAAAAGAAGAAAAAACCACATAATGCTGTAAAATTACTTGAAAGAGAATGAACCTACATTCATTCAACTAAAAGAAAGAAAGAAATAAGAAAAAAAGAAGAAGAAGAAAATGCATTAAAGAAAATATTTTTGTATATTTATCGCAAAATTTCGGTGTAAAAATTAAACTATGAAATTTATGAGTTATTGTTAAGAAATTTTGATGTATTTTTATTCTGATAAGTTCTACATAATTCAAAACTTTTCATCTTCCTATTCTTCATCTTCTGTTGCTTCTTCTTCTTCTTCTTCATCTTCTTATTTCATTTTCTTTTCTTTGAAGAAAAAAATCAAATAAAGAAGAAAAAAACATACACAATATTGCAAAATAAATAGAAAGAGAAAGAAAAAAATTGCAGCAACAACAACAGTAATAAAAAGAACATCAAAGAGGATGAAACACGCAAAGAAGAAGAAGAATGAACACGAAAAAAAAGGAAGAAGAACACAAAGAAGAAGAAGAAGAAAATGAGTAGGAGAAGGAGGAGGAGGAGGAGGAGAAGGAACACCGGATACAAACGTTGGAGAAGGAACGCAAAAAAAAAGAAAAGAAAAAATACGAAGAAGAACGGTGTGATTTCACACGCGCATTATGTAAGTAGATTTTGTTGGATTAGAGTTAATTTGTTTGGACTTATTTGCTAAAAAAATTTGTATGTATAGCCGGACAGTTTGAATTTTAATTTATATATATATTGATCAATCATTATAAGGTTTGTTTGGATCAGCTTTTAAAAAATATTTTTTTGTTATTTTTTTAAATAATTTTTAGAAAAGTAAAAGTAATTTTATTTTTTGGATATTTAATATAAAAATATCTTTTTATTTATCAATTACGTTTGGGTAACAACAATATAAAAGTATTTTTTGTTTATTTATTATATAAAAATATTTTTTAAGAAAAAATATTTTAAAAAAAGATGTAAAATATAACTTTTTACAAAAGATCTTTTTATTTTTTTAGTACTTTTATTTTTAGTACTAAAAATTTGTCAAACACACTAAAAAAATCTTTTTTTATTAAATTTTTTTTATCAATTTAATGGTATCCAAACAAACACTAAATCTAATTAAAAAATATTTTTTTCAATCAACACTAATCCATAAAAAAATTCAAATACGTGTCTTTTTAGCTAAAAAGAGAGAATAAAAAGAAATATAAAATTGGTTGAATGTTTTTTTTTAAATATCAATTTGCTGTCTGAAAAATTCAGGCACTGATAAAATAGTATCTAAAGAATATTATCGATAAAATAGTTTTTAAAAAATTAAGTGACCGTCATTTAATTTATTTTCATTGACAAAAAATGTTGAATTGACAAAGAAATTTAATAAAATTTCTAATCTATCCTAGGGTGTACCGTCTCTCTCTCTTTAAAAAACTCTTCTTCATAAATGAAAATAGAGGATCATCGTTAACCTCGCAGTATCATTATCAACAGGCCAAACTCATATATTTTTTGAAAAAAGGATTAAAATTTTAGCAATATAATATTAAAGATTAAAACTTTAGTTTTGAAAAAAAAGGGAATAAAAATAGTGCAAAAAATTTGATAAAATTAGAAGATATTAAGGTAGACTAATAATTAAAAATTAAATATAATTTATTTAAATTATTTTAAAAATATAATATTTTTTTATCAATTTATTAATTAATTTTAATTTTTAAATAACTATTTTAATTTAAAATTAATAATATTCTATTTAATTTTCTTTTGTTCATACAATTAGATTCAAAATCTTAATATTCAAATTAAATCATATAAAATTTTTATTAGTTTTTAATTACTAAAATTTTTAAATTTCATAAAAATTATATAAGAATCTTAATTAATTTAAATTCTAATTATCAAAACCTGATTTAGTTATAGTTAATAAAAAATTTAAAAATAAAGTCTTGGACAATTAAAATAAATTGAAACTGGTTCATAATAAAATTTCTAAATGTTCGAGATCTTACAAAGAGTGAGAACGACGGCGACTGTTGGACTGGACAGCGACGACAAAAACCAGAGAAGAATAAAGGTGGTGATTCTGTGAAAAAGAAAAGAGAGTGCATGTGAGTTAAGGCTACAACATGAATGAGTGAGAAAGAGGGAAGAAATGAGTAACTAACTATATATATGGGAGTTAGATTAAAGTTAGGAAGAAGAGTGGAAGACTAAGAGTACAGAGTTAAAAATTAATATTTTTACTTAAATTTTTTAACCATTTTTAATTATTTTTAACTATTTAAATTTGAAAAATTTACTTTCAGCTAAAATTTAAAAATTAACTATTAGTAAGAATTAG
>NC_029778.3:45093162-45098019 GCF_000817695.3 Arachis duranensis
TAATTTAATCTTTAATTTTTTTATAAAAGATACTTAATTAATACAAAAAAATATTTAAAAAATTAAATTTTAAAACAAAGTAAAATTATCCTAAAAAAAATATATAAACAATTTTTTTTATCACTAAATGTTTTAACATTTTGAAAAAAAACTTAGTTACAAAAATTTGTTAAATTTTGTAACAACTAAACAACAAATAACTTGTTGCAAACAATATTGAATTTTGCGATAAAATAATTTTTTATACTAAACAATTAAAGTTTTTGAAACAAATAGATATTTTGTTATAAATATGTTGAATTTTTGCAACAACTTAATTTTTTGTTATAAAACATTATAAAATTTGCAACAAAGCACCTATTCGTTATAAAATCATATTATTACAAAATATTAGAGCATTTTGTAATAAATTGTCTTTTTGTTCAAAAGTATACTTATTATATAACAATAACTAATTTTTCTTATAAAACTATTATAATTTGTAACAATTCAAATTTTATTATAAAATTTTTGTTACAAATATTATATTTTTTTGCCGTGCAATTAAATGATAATCAAAATTTATGAATTAACTAATTTTTTTATCCATAATCACTCACAAAAAACCCAAGAACGGAAAGATAAGGAAGAAGAAAAATGGAAATAATAATGACGTAACTAAAAAGAAAAATAAAAACAACAATCGAATATAATGAAAACAAAACACATGATTAAAGCAACAATCACCAAGAAAAAGAAAAATGAAAATAGCGCTGCATAAGAGCTTGGCAAAACTCACTCGAACTATATGAGAGTATCTCCTCCATCAACAAAGAAAACCTCCACCTTGAAGAACACCACCACCACAACGAAGATGAGAAAAAGAAAAACACAAATACCAGATTCCAACCTTAGAGAACGTGATGCGACAGAAACAAAGAGAACACCCAAGAAAAATGTAACACCCTTACTACCAGAATGTCATGCTTTCGGCTGCGCCACTCTGATAGCGAGGGGTATTACAACGACTTTAAATATACTTATTAATAAAATAGGAGTCTTTAACTTGAATACCAGATCGTTGTTTTCTTTGAAAAATCGAAAGTTCTGTTTCTTGAAAACAAACATGCATATACAGATATACAAACGCTTCTTACACAAGTAACTTACAAATATTATATACATACATATCATTTCAATCATGACTCCTATCCCTCTTACAAGAAGGCGAGAAAAAATCTATAACATATGTATACAAACAGAAATAGCATAACTAAGAACCTAGCAAAACTCTGTAAGCTACCTCGTCCGTCCTAAAAAGAGAAGTCTATAGGAGCGTGAGAACGTCGTCCTCGCAGGTTCTCAGTAGAGGGTTTAAAAATTGTCAAAGAGGATACGTAAAAAAAAGAATGAATTTCAAAAATAGTTATCTCCATTTATCTTATGAATCTTTTTAAAAACACGACTTTTACTTATCCAAGATTCAAAGTTCTCTTCTTTAATTATAAGAATCTCAAAACACAAATAATATCCAATAACATAATCAAGTACGACCTCCAGTCCAACATATAAATGAATCTCAGTATCCGGCCCAATATATAAACAAATCTCCACTCGGTCTCAAAACAGAATCAATCACAGGCACAAACAATACAATACAAGACAAACACAATTAGAAAATAGTTACAACAAGTACCATAATTAACAGTTAGATAGAATTCATCAGATAGGTGAACCAAGTACAATATGCACACCCAAACAATATCATATAGATGAATATGATGCATGCATGTCCTACTAGTCGTGAGCTCACGCGTCGGTTTCATTGCCAAAACCCAACACGAATAAGGGGGATTAACCAATCGTCCTTACTCGTAGGTTCTACAAGCAAGTAGGATTAACCGACCATCCTTGTCCTATGCAACCAGGATTAACCACTATCCTTGCCTATTACATTAGTCCACGAGTAAGCAGAATTCACCACCGTCCTTACTGGGTACATACCTCGAACAAGCAGATTAACTAACCATCCTTATCCGGAACAAATATCAGTTAATGTGCTAGCGGGATTAAGCACCATCCTTGCCAATCAATAATCAAATTTCAATAATATTTTCAATCATAGTTAGAACCACAATCTTTTAAAATCTTAATCTGGAGCAAGTAGGACTAAGTCACAACCCTTGCATCTTACCCAGGTGTTTCAAATATCGAATCTCTCTTATAAAACTTATTTTCACCAAATCAAAAGTCTTAAATTAACTTCAAAACCATGTCAAGTTCCACCATTCAAATTCAATTGCTTTTGAAAACCACAAAAAAACTTTCAAAACTTTTTCCTAAAGACCCAAAACATAATTCTTTTCTTAAATCAATCCAAGAAAAAATAAGTTATTAAATCAGATTAAATTAAATTCCATGGCAAAGTCTTTAAACTTTAGGGGACGACAACCAATCTCATCTTTTTAAACAAACTTACAAAATTTTCCCAAGAATCAAAATCCCAGTTTAAAGTATCCTCACGGTCTTCAACCGTCATCTCAAAATTAAATGAGTTAAATTATAACCTAATTTCACGAATTAGCAAAATCACAGAACTTATTTTTCATTTAAACCAAATCATTTAAACTAAAATATATGTTTGGTTGCACTTGGACCAAACGGGTCAGGTACGGAGTTCACCAGAGTAAAGATGTTGCGGGAGACTAGTCCTGGATGGATTCTGGTATGGAGGCTCCTCCGAGTCGCCGAGTTGAGGAAGTGGTGGGTCCACCTGCAAGGACTCCAAAGCGTACTTATAAGGGCCTAAACTAGCAAAACTGGAACATCGCTGTGTTACTGGCCATTTTTTGCAAAAATAACCTTAACCCACATTTGTTGATGGGTGATCGTAAGATGGGTAAAAGCTATGTTGGTGAGTGATCGGGTTGCCCAGATATGCTTTTAATCTGTTTAGACTTGTGCATTTACTTAGCTTGGTCTGACATGGTGTTTTCCTTCTTATTTCAGTGTCCATGGCTGTCGAGAAGACGGGCCTTACCAACTTGATGGCCCAGTTCCTTCCGGACAATAGTGACGATAGCTCCGAGACCCATTCGGCTAGTGCTCCACCTTCCCCTGTTCCCGAAGTTCAATCAAGGGTTCCACAATCAGGGCCTCCTCCTCAGAAAACCGCCGGGACAAACGCCGGTGTGATTTCCATCACCAGTGTGACCCCCCTCATGAGGAAGTACTTGAGGATGAAACAGGTCCTGACCTAGCTATTGTCAAGAACCCTAGAAAGAGGAAGACGACGTCTAGTCCAGAGGGAGCGCTTACTGTAATGGAGAAGAACTTTGATTCTGGGAGATTCATTGACTCCCAGCTTATGCCAGGCACCGACGACTACTTCCACGGTGGGGACTTGGCCTCTCAGAGTAGATGGGTTTACCGCTGCATGCTCTATGCTGCAACCATCGCGAGGGAAGCGGAACCTGTTCTGGCCCAGGCTGAGGTACTAGACGGTAAATACCGCTCATCTCTGTGGGAGGTCGGCAGTTTGAAGGCAGAGGTGGAGACCGTCAAGATCAAGCTGGTAGACACAGAAGAAAAGTTGAAAGTCTCTGACGGTACGGTGGCCCGCCTTTCTGACCGTAAGTTGACTCTGGAGAGCCAGCTCGGTGCTGCCTCGGCTCGGGCAACCATGGATGAAGCTAAGGTTGCAGACCTGGAGTAAAGTTGACCGAAGCTGTTGCGTCGGCTGAAGCTACTAAATTTGAGGTCGCAAGTCTGAAGGGAGAGTCGCCAGTTAAAAGAAGAAAAACAAGGAAACTGTTAAGAACGCTTGCGAAGTGATTGGAGGTACCGAGGAGGCAATCAAGACGCAGGTCAAGTTGCTGTCTCCTGACTTCGATACCTCCACGATTGGTGCTTTCAAGACTATCCAAGATGGTAAGATAGTCGACATTCTGTGAAAGTGACGTGTAATTACTTTGTACTTTCTGTTTATTGGGCCGTCGGGGCGCCATCTTTTGTAAGCTACTTGTAGTTTCTAGTATTTCGAACTTTCTTTTTGTCGTAATTGAATACTTGATGGGCCATCGTGGTGCCTTTATAGATATATTTCTTGGTTGTTCGGCCGGCAGGCCATAAACCGCGGATTGTTTGGTGTCCATTAATTTGATTTAGTCTGGTTCCCGGGGTGATCAATCCCAAGAAACCACCAAGGTGAAGAACACATACGAAACAACGCGAAATACTTGTTAAACAACGTAAAACATAAGTCATCAACCTTTAGAACATGTTTAAGACAATTGTGGAGCGGTGTAAAGGCATATAAACATTCATGGGATTCATGAGAACATAATGTCTAAAAAAATAATAAACATAAAATAAAAGTGATTAGGGAAAAGGAAAAACCCAACAAGCCGTGGCGTCGCCTCCTATGAGTAGAGTCTTCTCAAGTTTGCCACATTCCAAGTTCTCAGTATCTCACTCCCTGGTGCACGAAATTGTGATCTCTTCTTTTCACAACTCAAATAATCCCCGGTGATGAATCCAAAAACTTGGTGTTCAATACCATGGCATAAACACAACTTCGCACAACTAACCAGCAAGTGTACTGGGTCGTCCAAGTAATAAACCTTACGCGAGTAAGGGTCGCCACGGAGATTGTTGGTATGAAGCAAGCTATGGTCACCTTGTAAATCTTAGTCAGGCAAACTCAAATGGTTATGAATGATGAATAAAACATAAAGATAAAGATAGAGATACTTATGTAATTCATTGGTGGGAATTTTAGATAAGCGTATGGAGATGCTTTGTCCCTTCCGTCTCTCTGCTTTCCTACTATCTTCATCCAATCCTTCTTACTCCTTTCCATGGCAAGCTGTGTGTAGG
>NC_029778.3:45098202-45102727 GCF_000817695.3 Arachis duranensis
CAAGTTGAAGAACAAGTGATATCTTAGAACAAGAATAAGCCGAATTGAATAGAAGAACAATAGTAATTGCATTAATACTCGTGGTACAGCAGAGCTCCACACCTTAATCTATGGTGTGTAGAAACTCCACCGTTGAAAATACATAAGAACAAGGTCTAGGCATGGCCGTGAGGCCAGCCTCCCAATGATCTAAGATCTAAAGTGATCAAAAGATTTCAATACAATAGTAAAAGGTCCTACTTATAGAGAACTAGTAGCCTAGGGTTTACAAAGATGAGTAAATGACATAAAAATCCACTTTCGGGCCCACTTGGTGTGTGCTTGGGCTGAGCATTGAAGCATTTTCATGTAGAGACTTCTCTTGGAGTTAAACGCCAGCTTTTGTGCCAGTTTGGGCGTTTAACTCCCATTCTTGTGCCAGTTCCGGCGTTTAACGCCGGGCATTCTTGAGCTGATTTGGAACGCCGGTTTGGGCCATCAAATCTTGGGTAAAGTATGGACTATTATACATTGCTGGAAAGCAGGATGTCTACTTTCAAATGCCGTTGAGAGCGCACCAATTGGGCTTCTATAGCTCCAGAAAATCCACTTCGAGTGCAGGGAGGTCAGAATCCAACAGCATCTGCAGTCCTTTTTAGTCTCTGAATCAGATTTTTGCTCAGGTCCCTCAATTTCAGCCAGAAAATACCTGAAATCACAGAAAAACACACAAACTCATAGTAAAGTCCAGAAAAGTGAATTTTAACTAAAAACTAATAAAAATATACTAAAAACTAACTAGAACATACTAAAAACATACTAAAAACAATACCAAAAAACGTACAAATTATCCGCTCATCACTCCCGTTGAGTCACTCTAGCTTATAAGCTCGCTTACCAAGGGCATTTCTTACCTGTACGAGCCTTCCCAATTTGATGCCAGTTTGCCTTCCCCGGGTGTCGGTACCCCGATGTCGTTGCACCACAGCACCAAGTCGCCTTATTCAAAGCTTCTATTTTGCACCCTGCCATTGTACCCCAGGGTTACCCTTTGCTTCAAAGCGACTTTTGACAAGTGGGCTTCCTCCCTTATTTCATCAATCAGGTCTTTCTCTACTGCTTCCTCAACACCACCGAGGAGTAATCTCGGACTGGGCTCTCCGATCTCCACAGGATTATCGAATCAACTCCGTAGGTGAGCCAGAAAGGCATTTTCCCTGTAGAGGATTGCGATGTCGTCTTGTAGGACCACAAGATCGAGGCCACCTCGTCTGCCCAGGAACCCTTCTTCTGATCTAGTCGCTTTCTCAAGCCTTTGAGGATGATTTTATTCGCGACTTCTACCTTATCGTTGCTCTACGGGTGCTCAACTGATGAGAACCTTTGCTTGATTCCTAACCTTGAAAGGAACTCACTAAACTTCTTGTCCGCGAACTGCATTCTATTGTCCGAGACCACTTGCCTCCACAAGAACTTTCGGGAGTTTGCCGACGATATACTGGCCAATGGCTCTGCTTCAACCCACTTGGTGCAGTAATCAATAGCTACAATCAAGCATTTAACTTGCTTGGAACCTACTGGGAACGGGCCTAAGAGGTCGACCCCCATTAAGCAAAAGGTCGGGAGGCTAGCATTGATCCTAGCTCCACTACTGGGGATTTGTGGAAGTTGGTGTTCTCCTGCCATTTTCTGCATTTTTATGAACTCTAGTACATCCGACATCATTGAGGGCCAATGATACCCAGCTCTGACGAGCTTCCTGGCCAGTGCCTTTCCCCCGATATGGTAGCCGTAGCACCCTTCATGAACTTCGCTCAAGACATAGCTCGTTTGGTCGGGGGGCAGGCACTTCAACAAAGGCTGGTTGAATCCTCGTTTGTACAGTTGTCCCTATAGTACTATGTACTTGGCCGCCTCTCTTGTTATCATCTTTGCTTCCTTCTCGTCCCTGTGGAGTTGGCCGCTTTCCAAGAAATGGAGAATCGGGTCTATCCATGAGGGGGAATTTGTTGCTTGCGTCATGTACAGGGTTACCAACGGTTCCTTTACTAGTTCCTGTATCAAAGATTGGTTCCTTACGCTTGGATTCATGCTTGCCAATATTGACAAGAGGTTGGCTCGGGCATTCCTCTCCCTGGGCAAGTGCTGAATTGTGACCTCTTCAAAATCTTCGCACAACTTTTTCACCCTTTCCAGGTACTTCTGGAGCAGGGAATCCCTTGCCTAGTAGGTGCCGTTGACCAGAGAAGTTACGATTTGAGAATCACCGTTAACTTCGATTCATGAGCCCCCGACTTCTTTGGCTAAAAGCAGGCCCCCTATCAAGGTTTCATACTCCGCCTGATTGTTGGAGACCGGGAAGTCAAACTTGATCGACTTCTCGTAGTTCATCCCCGACGAGCTTTCAAGGATTATTCCAGCCCCTCCAAATGCTTGGTTGGAGGCTCCATTAATATGGAGCTTCCACCGTATGATTGGGTCCCCGGGTGACTCACCAGAAACCTCCACCAGGAAATCTACCATAGCTTGGGCCTTGATATCGTGCCTAAGTTCGTATTGCAAGTCGTATTGAGATAGCTCAATTGCCTACGCCATCATGCGACCTGCTAGGTTAGGTTTTTGTAAAACCTGATGAATGACTTGGTCAGTTCTCACGACGATCGAGTGGCCCTGGAAGTATTGCCTCAGCCTCTGAAATGAGACTAGCAGGGCGTATGCCAACTTTTCCAGCCTGGTGTATCTTAGCTCTGCTCCCTGGAGGACCTTGCTAACGAAGTAGATCAGCTGCGGAATAGGACAGCCACCATGGCTTGGTCCGTCACCGCTAAATATAGAAATAAAACCTCGCCTTCTTTTGGTTTGCTGAGGACAGGGGTGCCGAGAGTATCTTCTTGAAGTGATTGAATGCCTCTTCGCAGGCCAGGGTCCATTTGAAGGTATTCCCTTTCTCATCAAATTGATGAAGGGGAGGGCCTTTGCTGCCGATGCCCCGAGAAAGCGAGACATGGCCGTGAGTTTCCCGGCCAGCCTTTGCACGTCCTTGACAAAACCCGGGCTTGTCATCCGCAAAACAGCTTTGCACTTGTCCAGGTTGGCCTCCACCCCTCTTTGTGTTATCATGAAACCAAGGAACTTTCTGATTTCCATGGCAAAAGCACACTTGAGGGGATTAAGTCTCATGTTGTGCTTCCGAAGAGACTCAAAGACGGCTTCTAGCGCTAACTAAGTCGCTTGGCTTAGCTGTCTTTACTAAAATATCATCAACATACAGCTCGACCAACCTCCTAATAAGATCGCTAAAAACCTTGTTCATCAGCCTTTGGTAAGTATCCCCGGAATTTTTCAATCTGAAAGGCATTACCCTGTAGCAGTAGGTCCCGGCTGGCATTATAAGCGCCGTTTTCTCCTCATCGGCTTGGTGCATTAGTATTTTGTTATACATGGAATATGCATCCAAGTCCCCCTGCGGTTCTGGTCTCAGTTTATCGTCTACTCTTGCGTCTAGGTCGGCTAGAAACACACCAGATGCTTCTTTCAACTTCTTCCTCAGTAAAAGGCTGGCATTATCGCACGCGACCGCTGTTTCCAGATCTCCTCTGATGGAACCAACAGTTCTGTTCCGGGGGTTACCTGAAACGTATAGCTCGGTCGTCTGGAGAAGCCCGAGGTGGGGGTCAGGGACCCGAGCTTGATATGTAGAGTGATTGGTGGTGGTACCTGCAATGACACTCCGATGCTTAAGTTAGCATGGGTCCAAGCAGATATTGAGTAGAATTAGAGTGTGTGCCATACCTGGGTGCTCCAGTGCATTTATAGTAGTTGGCCGTGATCTCCCCTGGATAAGATATTCTTATCTTATCTTATCTTTTTGGGAGTTTTATCTCTATCTTTGTGGAACCGCCTTTCCTAGGCCTTTTCGGCCTTTAGGTTTTGGGCTGCGTTCCTTTTGATGGGCCTTCTTGGCTTTTTTGTCCGAGGTCCGACCTCAGGCGTGGGCCTTGGGACGAGGTCGGACCTTTCATGGATTTTGCCGAGTTGGAGGAGCCCGGTCAGGGTATGAACAGTGCCCCTGCCCGAGTTCGTCCTTTTTGGGAGGTCGAGCTCGGGCATAGTAGTTTTTCAAAATTCAAAAATGGCCGTTTCCTGTATTTATTGCTTTTTACCGTTTCTCCTCGATTTCCGTTCGGGCTCTGTGAAGGCATTATTTATTTGCTCCCTTCCTTTTTCTTTGTTTATTCTGTTCCCTTCCTGTTTTTCTAAGTTTTGCCATCTCCTTTTCTGAGTACCGCTTCTTTTCTCTTTGTTCTTCTTCCCTGAATCTTTCCGCGTGTCTTTCTGGGGTTTCCTCTGCGCCGCCGTTCCGTTCTCCTTGCTTCGGAGCTCGTCGTCCTCGTTTCTTTCTTCCAGGTTTGTTCCCCTCTCTTTCCTTGTGCACATATGCTTCTGTTTTTTTTGTGTGGCTCTTTGTTTGTTTCTTTTTTCCCTATGCCTGGGTTGCCCCGAAAAGAGGCGCCGCCATTGCTTTGTTTGTTTGTATATGGGGGGG
>NC_029778.3:45107543-45109504 GCF_000817695.3 Arachis duranensis
TTTTCTCGTATTAACGCTGAAGCGACTGCTTGGTTTCCAACCGAGAGGTATAGTACGAGTTCTTCCCCTTTTAGAGGTCGGGTTAGGATTGGTGGCTGCCCGAGGAATTCCTTGAATTCTTGAATGGTTTTTTCGCACTCCGGGGTCCATGAGAAGGGTTTTCCTTTCTTTAGGAGTGAGTAGAGAGGTAGTGACTTTATTGCCGATCCTGCCAAGAATCTTGATAGGGCGGCTAGCCTTCCATTCAGTTGTTGTACTTCTTTGACACACGTCGGGCTCTTCATATTGAGTATTGCTTGGCATTTATCCGGGTTTGCTTCGATGCCTCTTTGAGTCAGCATGAAGCCTAAGAACTTTCCGGCTTCTGCGGCGAAGGTGCACTTTGTCGGGTTAAGTCTCATGTTGTGTTTTCTGAGGGTGCCGAAGACACTGGTGAGGTCGGTTAGCAAGTTTCTGTCTTCTTGTGTCTTTACCAGCATGTCGTCAACGTACACCTCCAGCTGTAGTCCGATGTGCTCTGAGAACACTTTGTTCATTAGCCTCTGGTAGGTTGCCCCTGCGTTCTTTAGCCCGAAGGGCATTACTACGTAGCAGTAGTTTGCCCTTGGGGTTATGAACGAGGTCTTTTCTTGGTCGGGTCCGTACATCGGGATTTGATTGTATCCCGAGTATGCGTCCATGAAGGAGAGATATCTATAGCCTGAGGCTACGTCTACTAAGGCGTCGATGTTTGGTAGTGGATATGGGTCTTTGGGGCAGGCTTTGTTGAGATCCGTGTAATCGACGCACATTTTCCATTTTCCGTTGGGCTTTTTTACCAGGACCACGTTTGCGAGCCATAGGGGGTATTTTACTTCCCTAATGAACCCTGCATCTAGCAGTGCTTGTACTTGTTCTTCTATTGCTTGCATGCGCTCGGGTCCGAGCTTCCGGTGTCTTTGTTGGACAGGTCGGGATCCCGGGTAAACTGATAGCTTATGGCACATCAGGTCGGGGCTTATGCCTGGCATGTCGGAGGCTTTCCAGGCGAAGAGGTCGGAATTCTCCCTTAAGAGGGTTATGAGTTCCTCCTTTAGGCCCGTTTCGAGGTTTGCTCCTATGTTTGTTATTTTTTCAGGTGTGTTCCCAATCTGGACTTTTTCGGTTTCTCCCTCTGGTTGTGGCCGAAGATCTTCTCGGGTTTGAACTCGCCCGAGTTCTATTGTGTTGATCTCTTTTCCTTTTAAGCTTAGGCTTTCGTTGTAGCATCGCCGCGCCAGTTTTTGGTCGCCTTTTAGAGTAGCGATTCCTTTTGCGGTAGGGAACTTCATATAGAGGTGTGGGGTCGAGACTATAGCTGCCAGTCTGTTTAGGGTTGGTCGCCCAATGAGGGCATTGTATGCTGAAGTGACGTCGACTATAATGTAATCGATGCTTAATGTTTTAGATTTCTCGCCTTTCCCGAAGGTAGTGTGTAGCGAGATGTATCCTAAGGGATGGATCGGGGTATCTCCTAGCCCAAATAGGTCGGTGGGATAGGCCTTTAGTTCTTTTTCTTCAAGTCCGAGTTTGTCGAAGGCCGTTTTGAACAGGATATCTGCTGAGCTTCCCTGGTCAATCAGGGTTCGATGTAAGTTGGCGTTTGCTAGGATAATGGTGGTTACCATTGGATCGTCATGCCCGGGTATTATCCCTTGAGCATCTTCTCGGGTAAACGAGATAGTAGGTAGTTCGGGCAGGGGGCTGTCTTCTCGGACGTGGTAGACTTCTTTGAGGTGTCTTTTTCGCGAGGATCTGGATGTTCCTCCGCCTGCAAAACCTCCATTTATCATGTGAACGTGCCTTTCAGGGGTTCGCGGGATTTGTTCGGCCCGATCTTCGTTATCTCCCCGCCTTCTCTTCCTGGTCTCTTCTCCTTTCTCTGCTATGTATCTGTCGAGTTTTCCTTCTCTGGCTAGCTTTTCTATAACATTTTTTAGGTC
>NC_029778.3:45109878-45126081 GCF_000817695.3 Arachis duranensis
AGCTCTCTAACCCAATGAAAAGAGTTAGTTGTTCATTGCTCTACCAAAATAGAAAAGAAAGAAAGTGCAGAAAAATAAAGA
Organism: Arachis duranensis; assembly: GCF_000817695.3. Taxonomy (NCBI): domain Eukaryota; kingdom Viridiplantae; phylum Streptophyta; class Magnoliopsida; order Fabales; family Fabaceae; genus Arachis; species Arachis duranensis. The sequence continues at coordinate 45,109,960 of NC_029778.3, forward strand.
TGAAGATTAAAACTGAAATTGAAACTTCAAAGTTCATAAATGAAAAGTACAAACTAAAATTTAACTACTACTAATAAAAGAAAAAGAAGAGAAAAGGGAGAAAAGTGTAGGAGGAGAGGGGTCTGAAGACCCACTCCCCTTGGAGTGTGCCAATTCACAGAAGTTCGAATTGGTCTTAACTCTCTCCCCTTTCCTTCAATTTCCCATCCAGAATGAATTGATTGTAAAAATTAAGGCCTTTATATAGGCTCTCCTAAATTACAAAATGAAATTAAAAGCAAATTAAAATTAAATGAAAATTCCTATTCTAGATGCTTCTTGTGGCCTTGATTGGTTGACACTTGTGGGCTTGCTTGCTTGAGGTTGGGTGGTCCTTGCAAGAGAAATAAATCAAGTTGTGGTCCAAGTGCTAATCCTTAGAGCTACCGTTAGCCACACTAATGCTACAAGTGTGGCGTTAGTGCTGAAGTTAGTGTAGCTAACGTCACACTTGCTACCCAGTTGGTGTTTTTGGGGCTTAAAAGATGCCTCTTGTTTGTGCTTCAATTTCATGCCCACTGTTCCGGGGGTTACCTGAAACGTATAGCTCGGTCGTCTGGAGAAGCCCGAGGTGGGGGTCAGGGACCCGAGCTTGATATGTAGAGTGATTGGTGGTGGTACCTGCAATGACACTCCGATGCTTAAGTTAGCATGGGTCCAAGCAGATATTGAGTAGAATTAGAGTGTGTGCCATACCTGGGTGCTCCAGTGCATTTATAGTAGTTGGCCGTGATCTCCCCTGGATAAGATATTCTTATCTTATCTTATCTTTTTGGGAGTTTTATCTCTATCTTTGTGGAACCGCCTTTCCTAGGCCTTTTCGGCCTTTAGGTTTTGGGCTGCGTTCCTTTTGATGGGCCTTCTTAGCGCTATTGTCCGAGGTCCGACCTCAGGCGTGGGCCTTGGGACGAGGTCGGACCTTTCATGGATTTTGCCGAGTTGGAGGAGCCCGGTCAGGGTATGAACAAGTTCCATCATCAGCAACAAACTTCATTGTCAAGAACTTGGTAGATATAACAGCTAAAAAGTCGTTGACGGTTCTCCTTCCTAAGATAATGTTGTAGGTCGTAGAGTTTCTCAGGACAACGAACTCCACCATTATCGATCTCTTACTATCTCCTCTCCCCACGCAAATTGGGAGAGTGACAACCCCGTCGGGTCTTATGTAGTTGTCGCCCAACCCTATGACCCTGTGCTGGTGGGCCTTGAGGTCAGCTTCTCTGAGGCCCCAGGGCGTTGAACACATTTCTGAACATGATATTAGAGTCCAGGCTAGTGTCGACATGAATGTATTTGACCAAACCTGTCCCGATCCTCGCCGTGATAACCATTGGTGGGTTTTCTGGGAGGTCATGGCACCATTGATCTTCTGAACCAAAGGATATCTTTGGGGGGTTTTTTGGATTGAGCCTTATGGCTTTCTGATGACACGGCCAGGACTTTGGTGTCTTTTCTTGCTGCCGATTTCGACTTGGGGGGCACATCCCGTCTGACCACAACATTGACGACCATCGAAGGGACATTGTCAGCATTCTCAGTAGGACCTTGCTTTGGCTTCACAGCTCGGCTGCGGTCCCCCTCGGAGCATTCTGCTCCCTCCTCCTGGGCTCCCGTATGAATTGGGAGCACTCGATTAGATTGCCTTTGCGAATAGCTTGCTCTAAGGAATCCTTCAAGTCAAAGCAATCCTAAGTCTTGTGGCCGAAGCCTTTGTGATACTTACAGTACAGGGTCTTGTTCCTGCCTGTCCTATTCTTCAGCTGTCGGGGTTTTGATAGGATCCCCTTGTCCGCAATCTACTGGTAAACTTCCCCTGTGGGGGCTGTGAGGGGAGTATAGATTGTGAACTTCCCCACCCGGGGAAACGGTTTGGGTTGCTTCCCCGGCGCCCCTTCCTTCAGTGCTTCTCTTGGTTTGTTTGCATATACAAGTTGGTAGGGAGGTTGGTGGGTCGGTTGTTGCTTATTGGTGGCCACTACCTAACTGACTTCCTCGTCATTGATGTACTCTCTTACAACGCTCTAAATCTTCTACATGGTCCAGATGGGCCTAGTGGTAAGGTGCTTCCAGAAGTCTTCGTTAAGCAAACTATTTATCAAGCACAGGCTGGCTACTGAGTTGGTCAAGCCGTCGATTTCTAGGCATTCATTATTGAACCTATCCAGAAATTTTTGAGTCAGTTCCCTGTTTTTCTGGGTGATACTCAGAAGATTAATCGGGTGTTTGGCCTTGGCGATACGCATGGTAAACTGTGCCAAGATACTGTGAGTTGTATCCGAGAAGACTGTAATGGACCCCTACGGAAGTGCGTTGAACCACCGGATGGCGGGGCCTGCTAACATTACTGGAAAAGCTCGGCACCTTATTGGGTCACCCATGCCTTCCAAGTTCATCCTGACTTCGAAGGCCATCAGGTGTTCTTGGGAGTCTTGAGTCCCATCATACCTCATGTCCATTCGCTTGTCAAAGTGTTTCGGCAGCCGGACTTTGAGGATGGAGGAGTGGAAAAAAGTAGCTCCCATGATGATGGGTTCTCGTCGTCTTCTCGGTCTCTCTCGGTGGGTTTCCCCGTGTCTTTCTGACACGTCTTGGGTCGTCTGAGACTGAGCGTCTGTTTGATGTCTGTCATTTCTTCGAGGGCTTTTTCCCCGAGCTTCTGACCTTCTTGGAGGAGATCAGGTGCGAGAGAGACTTGGGCTAAGACGGTAGTGGTCCTTCGCTGCTAGTTCTCTTTCGAGATTCTGCACCCGGTGGCATAGCTCCTGCATGATTTTGGCATTATCGTCACCTGTTCTCCCAAATGGGTGTCTCTCATGAGAGCTGGAGGGTGGTTGATAAACCACTATTTTATGGTTTATCTTGTGCTCAATTGAGTGGTTTCTATCTACTCTTTACCCACTTATGCATACTATTTGCATGGTTTTACATTTGCCTTCCTAATTATGTGCTTTGATTGAAAACATGCTTCTTTGATCTTATATTTGCTTATTATTAATCCTCTCTTATTACCATTAGATGCCTTGATATGTGTGTTAAGTGTTTTCAGATATTATAAGGCAGGAATGACTTGGAGGATGGGAGGAAAGCATGCAAAAGTGGAAGGAATGCAAGAAGTTGGAGAAATTGCTAAGCTGTCCAGCCTGACCTCTCTGCACTCAAACAGCTATAACTTTAGCTACAGAGGTCCAAACGATGCAGTTTCAGTTACGTTGGAAAGCTAACGTCCGCGGCTTCGATTTGATATATAATATGATATAGTTCCCCTGACGCTAGGCGACGCGACCGCGTGATCCATGCAGCCACGTCGCAGTGACGGAAATCCAGCATGGCAAAATTCGAAACCAGCGAATTCTGGACTGTTTTTGACCCAGTTTGCGGCCCAAAAAACACAGATTAGAGGCTATAAAGTGGGGGAATACATCCATTCATAAAGAGGCTCTCACATTCACAATTTTAGGAGTAGATGTAGTTTTTAGAGAGAGAGGCTCTCTCCTCTCTCTTAGGATTAGGATTTAGGATTTCTCTTAGTTTTAGGAGTGACTCTCAATCCCAGGTTCAACGTTCTTTTACTTTATATTCCTCTTTTTACTTTCAGATGCTTCAATGCTTGTATTAGATAGTTACCTATTTGGCTTATGCTACATTCATGTTATGATTTTCTTAATTAATATTATTTGAGGTAATTCAGATTTAAGATTGCTTTGCTCTGTTTAAGATTGCTTTCAATTTAATTTAGATATTTTTCTCCCTTTTGGCCTTGGTTAAATAATTGGTGACTCTTGAGTTATCAAACTCATTGTTGATTGAGAATTAGAATTCTTCAAGAATTAATTCATCCACTTAACTTACCTTCATAGTTAGAGGTTAATAAAGTGGGAGAAAAATCCAATTCTCATTACAATTGATAAGGATAACTGGGATAGGACCTCCAGTCTTCATACCTTGCCAAGAGTTTATTTTACAGTTATTTATTAATTTTTATTGCTTGAAAATATACCTGTACACATTGCCCAAACTCCAAATTTCTCAAAACCCCAAATTTACAATCTCCATAACCAATAATAAGAACATACCTCCCTGCAATTCCTTGAGAAGACGACCCGAGGTTTGAATACTCGGTTATCAATTTCAAGAGGGTTTGTTACTTGTGACAACCAAAACGTTTGTACGAAGGGATTTTTGTCGGTTTAGAGACTATATCTACAACGCGACTGTTTTCATGATATTCTTTACTGGCAAAAATCCTAACGTCAGTGGTCATCACTGCAAGAACGTGTTCTAGTGTGCTTGCGGGAGGAGGCCACGGAGGCTAACCTACTCATCAAGCGGGTTCCCTCCTCCTCACGTGCCTCCTCCTCCTTGTGCTCATCCATCGGGCCCAACAGAAAATCCATTCACGCCAGTCCCCACGATGGCACTAATGTTCGGTTGCACTTGGACCAAATGGGTCGGGTACGGAGTTCACTGGAGTAAAGAGGTTGTGGGAGACTGGTCCTGAATGGATTCTAGTATGGAGGCTCCTCCGGATCGCCGAGTTGAGGAAGTGGTGGGGCCACCTATAAGGACTCCAACGCTCAAGTAAGTGTCCGTACAAAAGGCAACAATTAGGGTTAGGGTAGGTAATGTACCTCTGGGGAGGGGTAGGCCCCTACCCTCTTATAGTTTGTACTCAGGTGGTCCCGCTGTGATCAGGCCCACCTTCCTAGAAACTTCTGCTAGCTGTCCAAGCTCTACGTAGTGAGGACGGAAAAGCGTGTTCCCTCCCAATTCGGGTAATGTGACCATCGAGTCGGCCGGTCGGGCTTGGACCTGGGTCGCTGGTGGGTCGGGCCGAAACAATATCCAAACCAATTTCAAAATCATTTCAAACTCTAAAACTTTTTTCAACAAGATTCAAAGCCATACCAGTTAAAAATTTAAAATTTCAAAAGTATTTATCTTTAAATTTATTATTTTAATTACTCTAAAATCTTTAAACGTACTCAAGATATATCTCTTTTGATAAAATTAATCAAGCCAAACTCTTAAATTAGATTTTATTAAATAGAACTCGCTTTCGATTTTAACCAAGTACCCAAAACCACCTTTATTCAAAACAAGTTCCCAAAGCCGATTCAATTTCTTTTCTAGGTTTAAAACATTCCCAAGAGAATATAAAATCATTTCGTTACGTCAAAAATAAATTCAAATAAAATTATTTTTCAATCCAAATTTTTCAAATAATACTTCAAACTAAGTCTCTAATCTCAACTTTAAAAACAACCTCTTTTAAGGACCTAAAAATCATCCTATTTACAAACCAAAATTTTAATTGAAACCATATAATCATTTTGATTTTAAACAATTTCCTTAAAGTCGCAAGAATACTCAAAAAATGAAGTCTTTTCCATGGTTCTTAAAAATCGATTAAAACTCTTTTTCAATTCAACCAAGTTTCCAAAAGAATCATGGACTTTTAATTATTCCTAAATACCCATTTTCTTAATTAACCAATCTAAAGTAAATAAATTCTCATTTTTTTATTCAGTTTAATCCAAACTTATGAAAATGTCGGCAATACCTCTCCTAAAATTTGAATTTTGCCACCTTTCTCGGATTCTATCCAAACTATTTCTCAACCATTTTCAACAGGTTCAAAACCAAATTATTTTTCTAATAAAACACAATTCAAATTTTCAAATATCAAACTATTTTTGATGTCAAACCATTTTCAATATTGAATCATTTTTCAACAATTTAAGAAAACCAATTCACCTACCACCAATTCAATAAAATCAATCAACAACCAAAATATCTAACCTTCTAAATCAATTAATGAATCAAAATTCTTGGTTCCACAACAAATACAGCGATCCTTCAACAACAACCAATTAAACATTCTAAATCAATTGGTAAATCAATTAAACAAATAATTTATATCAATCCAAATAACCTAGTTCAATCTATAAGACTCACGTAATCATAACTAATAAATATTTTCATTGATATCGACTTGTAACAATTCTTGTAATTAAAATGAGTTTTAAGAAAAGCTTCTACCTCGAATAGTCGAAACCCAAAATCTATAAAACGCACAAATTTTTTTTCTCCTGGCTCGCAACAGTAACAATCGCAACCACAGCTCCATTATATTTCCGCAGCAACAGCGGCAGCTTCAATCGCGACATACGATAACCGGAACTCGACCCTACGTTACCAAAATCTCAGAATTTTTAACAAAACTCATATTAGAACACTTATACATTAGCGGCGAGGGTTTCAAGGTAAGAACAACTTATTGCGGCTAAAGAAAAGTAAGACAACGGAGTGGCAGCAGTTCTGATGTTGACTTCTGGTGGCCAGAGCGGTGGCGAGAAGTTCTGGTGGCCACGCAGCAGCAACCACAGCAGCGTTGTTTTTCCTCCGTCCCATCAATCTCTCCTCTTTGTCGTCCTTCTTCTTCTCCTCTACTCAAATCGGTGTCGACCACGGTGCAAGGAGCTTCGGCAGCAGCAACGAAGTGCGATGGCGTCGAGGTGCGGCAGCGCAGGACGCAGCTTCTTCTCCCTCTCCTCCTCGTCGTGTTTCTCTGTCTCTGAACCTGGTTCCCGACGGCAATGGATCTCTCTCCCTCTCGCTTATTCTTGACTTGGCGGCGGAATTGGAAGCTTCTGCGATGGCATCGGCGACACGACAATGGCAACGAGCTGGACAACGGCTGGGGAGTGACGCCTTCCTCTCTCTTCCCTCCTCTTCTGCTCTCTCTCGTGCTCTCTCCTTCTTTGTGTGTCTGGATACATTGTGTTTGTGTGTGTTGTGTTGCGTGAGTGAAGAGAGATGGGTGAGCAATGTGTGCAGCACTGGGAGGGTGTGAGGAGAGTGTGGATGTGTTAGCCAAAATTAAGGTTTGGGTTAGGGTAAAATTAGGTATAAGGGTAGTTTAGTAATTTTAATTAAAATAAAAGGGTAGAATAATTATTTTTAAAATATTATTTTATTATTAACTTATAAATTTATTTTCAAATAAATACTAATTCAATGAAAATTAGAAATAATTAAATTAATTCTTTTTTATTTATAAAATAAAGTTTAAAATCTAAGTATTTAAATTAAAGCATATAAAATTATCATTATTTTTTAATTACTAAAATTTTAAATTATGATAAAGAAATTGTCCATTTTAATATAAAATCTCCAAAAATACAATTTTAAATAAATATAATAAATCATAAATAATTTATTATTTAATTTTAAAAAATTTGGAGTTTTACAAAAAATATGAATATAGTAATAGTGTAAAGATCAGATGATTGTTGTGATACGGTAGAGAATTAACAGCAACAGTTGCCATGAAAGAAGCTTAGGGTACTGCGATGTTTCCTTCAACAATGTGATTCTCATGGTCTCATAGAATTTCGATCTTAGTTTTTTTTTTCTAAATCTGTCTTTTTCATTTTTATCTGTAAAAAATGTGATTCTCATGGTCTCATAGAATTTCGATCTTAGTTTTTTTTTTTCTAAATCTGTCTTTTTCATTTTTATCTGTAAAAAATTTATTCCAGTTATTGTTGATAAAGAACAAGATGATAATGAAATTGTGTGGTAAGAAATTAGAGTGATGATAGAATTAAAATAGCATGAGAGATTAGTGGTGATAAAAATTGAAGAGAAAAAAGATTAGAAGATGATGAAATTAAAATTTAATAAGAATAAATTAAAAATTTTATTAAATTTTGTCAAATTTAAAAATAATTCAAAGACTATTTTATTGATAACATTTTTTCAATATCATTTTATCAACACTTAAATCTTTCCTATATTGATTTAGTATTTACTTTTTTTAAAATATTGATTTAGTATTTACTTTTTCTAAAATTATTCTCAAACACTTTTTTCCTAAACTTAATACATGGAACCTCTTATCTTGTTGCTAAATAGGAAGCAAAAATTGAATGTTATCATGTGGGCCTTGGAGGACATGTACAAAAACCATAAAAAACTTAAGTAGACGGCCAATAAAATTAAAAATAATGTTAAATATTTAAATTTTTTTATAAACTAAATTTAATTAAATTAAATAATAAAATTTAAAATAATATTAATTATAATTAATTTTTATTATATTAGACCAATTTGATCGAATTTAATTAACAAAAAAATATAAATATATAGCATTATTCATAAATATAATGTATTACACCATGTTCAAACAGGCCGAAGGACTTAAGTTAGATTAAGGAATTTATCTCTTTATGTTTTAATAATGGATCTCAACTCTCAAGTGCTTAATAAGCTCAATTCACAAACCTTAAGAGAATTGCATGTTTTATATCACTCATTATTTAAATTCAAAGTATTTAGAAGATTTAATTTTTAATGTATTGTATATTTTTCTTTAATTCAATTAGGTATTCTTTAAAAATGGTATAATATTCAGTCTTTTATTATAAAAATTAAAAAAATAAAACAAACTCATTTAAATAAATTTAGTATCTTTTTAAAATTGAATACACATCTAAAATATAAACTAAATAAAACTAAAATTTAAAATTTAAAATTTTTGTTTCAATTTTATTATTTTTAATTATTAACATATTATCATTTAAATACACTTCCAAAAATATAAATCAGTAAAATTGAAGATTTAATTCGTCTGTGTGATTATTCGTCCACGCCGTTCGTGCGCTTCGCCATTCCTCTGCAACACTGTTGATAAACCCCAATTTTGTAGTTTATCTTGTGCTTAATTTGGGAGATTTTATCAACTTATCTCACATTTATTCAATGAAATAGTATGATTTTGTAATTCTTCTTAAATTTGTGCTTAAGTGTAAAAATATGCATTTTAGACCCTAAAATTGCTAATTTTAATTCACTTTAATTTCATTCAATGCCTTGATGTGTTTGTTGAGTGATTTCAGGTTCATAAGGCAAGTATTGGATGGAAGAAGTGAAGAGAAAAGTATGCAAAATGGAGAATTCATGAAGAAATGAGGAGTTGCAGAAATCTGCCAAGTGATGCTTATACGTGGCCCATGCTTACGCGTGGGAGGGACATTTGCCAAATGATGCGTATACGTGGCCCACGCGTGCGCGTGGGAAGGAAATCTGACAGGCAACGCGTACGCGTGACCCATGTGTACGGGTGAAAAGCAGCATGTGACCAACTTAACAGAAAACGCTGAGGGCAATTTCTGGACCTGCTGAAGCCCAATCCAACCCATTTCTGATGCTATTGAACTAGGGATTGAAGGGAAAATGAACCAAGTAGTGATAGTTGACTTTTCACCATGTTTTAGGTTAGAATTCTAGAGAGAGAAGCTCTTTCTTCTCTCTAGAATTAGGTTAGACGATTAGATTAAAATCTCTTCTTAGATCTAGGTTTTAAATCTTGTTTTCATCTACTTTTCCTTTCAATTTCTTGTTGCTACATCTTTACTCTTTTAGTTCCTTTTGTTAATTTCTTATTCTAGTTATTTTTATGTTCATGCACTTTTGTTTTCTTTAATTTCTATTTAATGCAATTTATGTTTTATATTTCCTCTTGTTTAATTGATGTGTTGTTATTTCTTTGCTTGAATAGTTGCAGATTTACATTTCTTGCAATTTTGTCTTGCTTTCTTTTTATACCTTCCAAGTGTTTGATAAAATGCTTGGTTGGGTTTTAGATTAGATTTTTCTCCTCTTGGCTTGGATTGAGTAATTGGAGACTCTTGAGTTATCAAACTCTTTTATTGATTGATAATTGGAAGTTGCTAGTTGACTTAAATGCCACTAAAGTTAGTCTTTCACTATGATTTGACTAGGACTTGTGGACTCAAGTTGATTGTATCCACTTGACTTTCCTTCATAGTTAGAGATTAACTAAGTAGGAGTAATGGACAATTCTTGTCACAATTGATGATGATAATGAGGATAGGACTTCTAGTTCTCATTCCTTGCCAAGAGCTTTCTTAGTTATTAGCTTATTTCTTTTGCTATTTACATTTATTGTTCCTTATTACAAAAACCCCAAAACATTCCTTCATAGCCAATAATAAAGCACTTCATTGTAATTTCTAGGGAGAACGACCCGAGATTAATACTCTTGGTTATTTTATTGGGGTTTGTACTTGTGACAACCATATTAAATTTGATTGAGGATTCATTGTTGGTTTAGAACTATACTTGCAACGCAACTATTTTTTTGTGAAATTCTTTATCGACATAAAATTCTACATCAGTCGTCGTCCGCCTCGTTCGTCCTTGGCATCGCTTTCCTTCTCGCCGCTCAGTCCGCAGCCTCGCTTCGTCCTACTCCTCGTAGCATTAGTCCTCATCACCGTCGCTAATCCTTCTGCATCAGAAGTGGACCTCAGGTATTTTGGATGTGTTTAAGAGAAAGCGATTCATAGTTAACTGTATGTATCTGTTTAGTTATTCAATTACATTGATTTTGCATGCCATGTACAACATCCTAATTTGCATTGGAGAATGGTTTAAGTAGAAGAACAACTTAAAAAATTACAATCCTCAAATTGTCAACACTGTTATATCTGCAATTATGGCCACTGCAAAGGTTTAAATTTTTCATTTATGATTTTGAATGTGTTTTAGAAATATTATGTGTATCACTTTATAATTTTAGATGTGTTACAATTATTTTTTAATGTTTAAATTTAAATTTTAGATTTATGATTTTGGATGTGTTTCAAAAATATTTTATGTATAAATAAATAATTTTAGATGTGCTATAATTGAAAAAGAAATTACGGCCACTTTAAAAAAAATGAAGAACGAGATAGAAGAATAGAAGAAAAAAGAACATCGTGTTATAGAAATAGAAGGAATGTAAAAGAAGAAAATAATAACTAACTATGAAGTTGATAGAAAGTTAGAGAAATTTTAGTTTTTAAAATTTAAATTAATTTTAATTATAAATATGTATCTAAAAAATAGCAATATATTTTAATTAGAAAATAATTAAATGATATTAAAAGCGGACAAAAACTGAATTTTGTTGTACAACTAATATTTTTCATTTTTTTTATGTTAGTCACTTTTGTTCCCTTGATAAAAGAGGTGAACGTCAACTAAGACAAAATATATGTTAAAGTAAGGCAACTAGGAGGGGTACGGTGTTGTATGCATGGTAAGAGATTTGGGTAATATGCATGAGAGTTTACGATAACAATCCAAAATTTAATATTTGAAACAGAAAAGCTCTACATACAAGCTATTAGGGCTTGTATGCTTTACAAGTTCATTAAGCAATAAACCCACAAAACGCGCTGGATGCCCTACGTCCAATACACGCGCTATATAAAGATCCCGCGTATATGTAACTACCAAATTTAAAAGATTTGTTTCCTTCTTCGTTCTCCTTATCGTTCTTCTTTTTCTCGTTCTTCTTCTTCTTCTTCTCGTTCTTCTCTCCTTATTTCTAAATTTGTTTTCTTCTTTGTTCTTCTTCTCGTTCTTCTTCTTCTCGTTCTTCTTCTTCTTGTTCTTCTCTCTTTCTAACTCTAGCTTCGTTTTCTATCGATTTTTGTTTACTGGAATCAAAGTTTGGATTCGTTTTGAAGATAATGGATGATTCAACCTCAGATTCTCAGCTGAATCAGGGCAAAGTGGATTATGAATTTGAATCTAACGAAGTTCCTGAGGTTTTATTTACATACGTTTACTCTGAATTTTGTTGCAGTAATTTGTATAGCATTGTGTAGCTGAATAATTCGTGAACATTGACTGTGAGACTAACGCGTCAACATAAATCTGTGGATTGAATGTAATGTATTTGATTGATTATCTGGAATTTATAGCAGACGCTCGGGTGTAGATCAAAACTTGTTTGGGTGTATTTTTTCTGGAGTATGGGTGTATTTACAGTTTATGGCTTTTTCTGTTATTTTAGCTGAGTTGTTGTCGTTCGGGTGTATTATATAAGACATGATTGGGTGTGTTTTTAGTTTTCGTCATGGTGTATTCTGCAGCCTGTGTATTTACAGCTTATGACTTTTATTGTCATTTTGGTTGAGTTGGTGCCGTTCAGGTGTATTATATTACCAATGATTGGGTGTATTTCTAGTTTTTGACATGGTGTATTCTGCAGTCTCTCTCTGTTGTTGATGACCAGTTTGTTCCAAAGGTTGAAATGACCTTTACTACCATTGAAGATGCTGGAAAATTTTACAGGAACTAGTATTTCGGAGATGTTATTTCGTTTGACACCACGTACAATACAAACAGGTAATAAATTGTCCCTTTTTATGATTCTAAATTAATGTGTTTTATGAATCTGCCACAGAGGTGTATATTGAGTGTTTTTTGGGTGTATACAAAGTATTTGTTGGATGTACGTAATGATTTTCCATTCTGCACTATGGTAATTTGTTTCAGGTATAATTTGGTTTGTGGTTCTTTTGTCGAGGTGAATCACCACGGTCAGTCAACACTTCTTGGATGCTCTTTGATGAAAAACAAAGAAATTGAATCATTCAAATGGTTATTTCAATGTTAGCTTCATTGCATGGGAGGAAATGCTCCGAAAGGATTTTTCGCCGATCAATGCGCATCAATGAAAAGGGCTTTAGAGGCCTGTATGCCAACAATAATCCACCGTTGATGTATTTGGCACATCATGAAGAAGATTCCAAGCAAATTAAATGGGTACAAGGGACATGCAGAAATTGAACAAGAAATGAGCGAAGTTGTTTGGAACTCTCATAGTAAAGACTCATTTGATAGGAATTGGAATGAATTTCTGTTGAATTTTGGTCTTGTGGACAACAAGTGGCTTTCAGGTAATGTTTGTTTAAAATCTGTAGCAGAGGTGTAAATTTAATTTTCTTCGGGTGTATTTATAGTCTGTGTTTGGGTGTATTCTGCAGATCTCTATGAAGGCCGTCATATATGGGTTCCAATCTATCTGGATCACCACTTCTGGACAGGGATGAGAAGCACGCAAAGGATCTCTATGTTATAAAATACTGTTTATTTTTTTTTACAATGGTTTAAGGGTTTTGGGTATTAAGGTTTAGGGTTTTATGGTTTACAGAGTACGGGTTAGGGTTTAGGTTTTAAGTGTTTCGTGTTTAGGGTTTTAGGGATAAAGCATTATGGGGATAGATTTTTTGGTGTATATTCAACGTTCTTTGGATGTAAAAAATGGCAAGTTATGGATGTATATTTGGTTTGATTTTTTCCTTCATATTATAGTACCTATAATTCATACATTTTGAATACAGCAGAGAGATTTTAATTATTGAAAGAAATTTTACAATAAACAGAACTATAATTGAAAATTTTTTACAGCATGTGTTCAATTTGTTACAGGACTATATAACATTTATATTAAACAGTGTCAATATTCTCAGAATCTATCTGACAATATGGACTCAATAAAAACGAGGATGGCTTGGACAGTCTTATTGCATTACTTTTTCTAATGGCTTCAGCTTTGTCTAGATTCATGTCATGGAATAGAATCCTAGAAGCATATTCCACTCTAAAGTGGTCCACCTCGTCCTACAGTTAAAAAGAATATTCTGTTTAATCAACCATGTTGTAATACAGAGTTATTTACTTTTTAAACACATTTACCTAGCGGACATTTATTTCATCTAAGCACACTTACATTTCTTTTAACTTGGTTTCTGGCTGCCATTTTTTCTGAAATAAAAAATACACTCATAGATATCAGCAAGATACACCCAAGGATATAAATAAGATACACCCATAGATATCAGTCAAATATCACTCAAACATGCATTAATATACAAGGGCAAGCAACATTACAAGGTCAGGCAATATACACCCATGGACAATCAAATATTAGAACAATGAAACTGTTGAATATATATTACAGTATATCAGTTCAGAAAAATACACCCATAGATATCAGCAAGATACACCCAAGGATATAAATAAGATACACCCATAGATATGAGTCAGATACACACATAGATATCAGTCAGATATCACTCAAACATGCATTAATATACAAGGGCAAGCAACATTACAAGGTTGAGTAATATACACCCATGGACAATCAAATATTAGAACAGTGCAACTATTGAATATATATTACAGTATATTAGTTCAGAAAAATACACTCATAGATATCAATAAGATACACCCAAGGATATAAATAAGATACACCCATAGATATGAGTCAGATACACCCATAGATATCAGTCAGATATCACTCAAACAAGCATTAATATACAAGGACAAGCAACATTACAAGGTCAAGTAATATACACCCATGGACAATCAAATATTAGAACAGTGCAACTGTTGAATATATTACAGTATATCAGTTCAGAAATATACACCCAACAAGTTACTCCATATACACCCAGCAAATTACACATTATATTCCAAACAATCAATTACCAGAAGAACTAGAAAAACAACTACAGTAATACCTAGAACAACTAAGAAGAACATTATAACCTAGAACCAAGAATAACAGTAAAACGTAGAACAAGTAGAATATTAAAAACTATAAAATGAGACTTAGAACAATAACAGTAAAACCTAGAAGAATGTAGAAGAACAGTAAAACCTAGTTCTTCGTTTTTGAAATCTAGAAAATATAGAATATGAGTGAAATAGTAACGTAACGTACCTTGAGTATTATAACTTCATTTTTTCTTGAGATTCTTGATCGAGAGTTCTACGTTGTGTTGATGGAGAGTTCTGATCTTCACGACAAGTGCTATCTCTGCAGTTTGGAATGTTGCTCGAAAATGGACACTTTGTGTTTTCTTTGAACGGGTTGGAGAAGTGGAAGAGTGCGCCATTAAGGAGAGCTATTTGCAAAGAGAAATCGTTTGAGTGGGACGCGTGTAATTTACGCTCCATTCAAAGTGAGATGAGTGCGAGTGTGAATGATGTGTGGGGTGAGAACTTGTAAAACTTGTAGGGTCTTTTTGCTTGTATGTGTAGCAGGCCCATAAATAATATAGGAGGCTGTTCCGTGTTCCTACATTATTAGAAAGAATTGAGTAGTCTTAACTCTAAGAATTAAGATTGTTAATTTAGTATTAAAAAAAGATGATTTCTCCAACATCCCAATTAATTAAGAGCAAAAACTATTCCTTTTAGTTAGCATCAGTTAATCTTATATCATCAATAAATTAAAAAATATATATTTAAACTTTTATATTTTCTCATTTTTTTTAATATTAATTAATTTTAAAAACATATTGCACATTAATTCTCATACTAAAATATCTTTTTAATTAACTGAAAAAGATTAAAATATCTTTTTGAGTATATTACAAAAGGACTAAGATCGTTTTTCAATATATATAAAAAAACACAATCTTTTAGGATTAGTTTCTAAAAAAATTAAAATACTCTTTTAAGTTAAAGGTTGTTAAATTATATTAAGAATTTTTAATTTGAATTTAAAAAGATAAAATCATATATTTTAAAGAGGAGTGTTAGGGGACAACAAAATTTGTGATGTTTAGCCATCAATTAGTTATCATCAATATTTTCAATGATGTGAGATGACATCTAATAGTATAGGATTAATCATTTTTCTTTTGATGGTTAAGTGCTGGCCAGATTTCAACAAAATGCTGGCCCCCTAGACTTTCTCTATTTTAAAATCTACACATAAATGATTAAATACCATTAAAGATTAAATAAATTTTGTTTGCTTCATAAAAAAAATGGACAATGTACCTAAATAAATAAATTGAGTGAATCCTTTACCTATATATACAAAATAGAAACTTTTTACGTGCATGTACATTTTTACTATTATGTAATTCGTGGGAGGCAACCATGGTTTTTAAATTACATGTAAACCGTGCCAGCCTGCAACTGTTGACATAGAAAAAAGTTTGAAGGTAAACAATATGAACAAAAAACTCTATAGCCAGCCACGGTTTATGAAATATTTTTTAAACTCATAAATCTTTGTAGGCTGCCACGGTTTATGAGGAAATAAATTATATATATATGAGCGAGATTAAAGCTGCTCAAGCGATCATTATCAAAGAAGTTGCTCAATAAATGTACTCTTATTATTTTAATTTTTTAATTTAAATAAATATATTTGTATTATTTTAAATAAAATTTAAAATTAATATTAGTAAGTTTATTTAA